>NC_137974.1:71203850-71316915 GCF_963924665.1 Micromys minutus
GGGTAAGAACAGGGTGCAGCCCATCTGCCAATTGGATCAGCAGCTCCTAAAGCTTTAAAGACTGTGATGTGAGTAGGAGATCTGGGCAGCCAGGGAGAAGAGAGATCTCTTCAGAGTGCAAACAGTTAGTGCACCCCCAGGCCTGCCTGATCCAGGGACCAGGAACACAACTTTGGAACTTCTGTTTCCACCCAGCGGCGACTTTAGGGTGCAGAACAGAGTGCGGCCATTCTGACTCCTGGACCAATGGAGATCCAGGGACACAGACCAGATACAAGGGAAAGGCAAGAACATATGACTGACAACAAGATGGCAAGAGGAAAGCGAAAGAGTATGTCCCAAGGAAACAATGACAACCTGGCAATACCAGAACGCAGCTCTCCTATAACAGCAAACAATGGAATGCCAAAGACTCCAGAAAAAGAAGATGCAGACCTGAAATCATACCTCAAGATGCTGATAGAGGTACTTAAACAAGAACGGGAAGAAAAGCAAAGATACAGAAGCTTTTAAAGAGGAAACAAGAAAAACACTCAATGAACTCAAAGAGCTAGAGGAAAACAGAACCAAAGAGATGAAGGAATAGAAGAGGAAATTTAAAACAGAAATTGATACAATAAAGAAAACACTAAAAGAGATAACCCTAGAGGTAGAACACCTAAAAAAGAAATCAGGAGTAACAGAAGCAAGTATTTCCAATAAACTACAAGAGATGGAAGAGAGAATTTCGGGGGCAGAAGACAACATTGTAAACATAGACAAAACAGCCAGAGAAGATGCAAAAAACAAAAAGCTCCTAACCCAAAATGTCCAGGAAATCCAGGACACAATGAGAAGACTAAACCTAAGGATAATAGGAATAGAAGAGGGAGAAGAGTATCAACTAAGAGGCACAGTAAATATCTTCAACAAAATCATAGAAGAAAACTTCCCTACCCTCAAGAATGAGATGACCACGAGCATAAAAGAAGGCTTCAGAACACCAAATAGGTTAGACCAGAAAAGAAATACCTCCCGACACATAATAGTCAAAACACCAAGTGCCCAAAGCAAAGAAAGAATACTAAAAGCAGTAAGGAAAAAAGGTCAGGTAACATATAAAAGCAGACCAATCAGAATCACACCTGATTTCTCAAAAGAGACTATGGAAGCTAAAAGAGCTTGGAAAAACATCATGCAGACCCTAAGAGAGCACAAATGCTAGTCCAAGCTGCTAGACCCAGCAAAACTATCAATCACCATCGATGGAGAGATGAAGGTATTTCAAGACAAATCTAAATTTACACAATATCTAACCACAAACCCATAAAAACAACGAATTATAGGTGGAAAACCCAATACAAATAGGGGATCTAAATCCTAGTAAAAACAAGAAAAATCCTAAGCAAGAAAACAAAAAAAAAAAAAAAAAAGAAAAGGAAACACAGACACTACACAACCTACAAAAGCAATAATAGCAGGAAACAGAAACCACTATTCCTTGATATCTATTAACATAAATGGACTCAAATCCCTAATAAAGAGACATAGGCTATCAGACTGGACACATAAACAAAATCCAGCATTTTGTTGCAAACTGGAAACTCATCACAGAAACAAAGACAGACACTATCTCAGAGTAAAAGCGTGGGAAAAAAACTTCCAAGCAAACAGTCCCAAGAAGGAAGCTGGAGTGGGTATTCTAATATCGAATAAAGTAAATTTCCAAACAAAAGTTAACAAAAAGATAAGGAAGGACACTTTTTATTCATTACCAGTCAAATCTGTCAGGAGGAACTCTCAATCCTTAACATATATGCTCCAAATAAAACAGCACCCAGATTCATGAAAGAAACCCTACTAAAGCTCAAAAAAATTATTTCAGCCCACATAATAATAGTGGGAGACTTTAACACCCCACTATCGCCAATTGACAGATCATGGAAACAAAACTGAACAAGGACACTGCAAAACTAGCAGAGACTTTCAACCAACTATAATTAATAGATATCTACAGAACATATCATCCTAAAGTAAAAGATGCACCTTCATTCCATCACCCCATGACACCTTCTCGAAAATTGACCACATAATTGGACACAGAACAAGCCTCAATCGATATAAGAAGATTGAAATACTCCCATGCATCCTCTCAGATCACCATGGTCTATGGCTGGTCTTTAACAACAACAAAGACAACAAAAAGCCCTCATACACATGGAAAATAACAACACTCTATTAAAGGATAGCAGGGTCAAAGAAGAAATAAAGAAAGAAATTAAGGATTTTCTAGAATTCAATGAAAACGAAAACACAACATACCCAAACCTATGGGATGCAATGAAAGCTGTACTGAGGGGAAATCTCATAGCCCTAAGTGCTTCCAAAAAGAAACTGGAGAGAGCTTACATCAACAACCTGACAGCACAGCTAAAAGCCATCAAACAAAAGGAAGCAGATATACACAAATAGAGTAGACAGCAAGAAATAATCAAAATTAGGGCAGAAGTAGACAAATAGAAACAAAAAGAACCATTGAAAAAATCAACAAAAACAAGAGTTGGTTCTTTATGAAAATCAACAAGATTGATAAAACCCTAATCAGACTGAGGAGAGGGCAAAGAAAGAGTATACAATTTAACAGAATCAGACAGGAAAGTGGAGACATAACAACTGAAACTGAGGAAATTCAAGAAATCATCAGATCCTACTACAAAATCTTATACTCCACAAAATTGGAAAATCTGGAGAAAATGTACGAATACCTAGACAGATACAAGATCCTAAAGTTAAACCAGGACAAAGTAAACCATCTAAATAATGCCATAACACCTAAAGAAATAGAAGAAGTCATCAAAAGCCTCCTAACCAAAAAAAAAAAAAAAAAAAAAAAAAAAAGCCCAGGTCCAGATGTGTTCAATACAGAATTTTATCAGACATTTATTGCAGATATAACACCAATACTCTCCAAAATATTCCACAAGATAGAATCAGATGGAATACTACCTAAATCGTTATTTTGAGGCTAAAATAACCCTCGTTACTAAACCACACAAAGACCCTACAAGGAAAGAGAACTTCAGACCAAACTCACTTATGAACATTGACTCAAAAATACTCAACAAAATCCTTGCAAACCGAATCCAAGAAAAAATCAAAACTATCATTCATCATGACTATGTAGGCTTAATCCCTGGAATACAGGGATGGTTTAATATAAGAAAATACATCAATGTAATCCACCATATAAAAAAACTCATAGAACAAAATTGCATGGTCATCTCACTAGATGCTGAGAAAGCATTTGACAAAATTCAACACACCTTCATGTTAAAAGTCCTAGAAAGAACAGGAATACAAGGTCTATACTTAAACATAATAAAAGCAATAAAGAGCAAACCAACAGTAAACATCAAACTTAACGGTGGGAAACTTGAAGTTATCCCACTAAAATCAGGGACTCGACAAGGCTGCCCACTCTCCCCCTACCTATTCAAAATAGTACTGGAATTCCTGGCTGGAGCAATTAGACAGCAAAAGGAGATCAAGGGGATACAAATTGGAAAGGAAGAGATTAAAGCATCACTCTTTGCCGATGACGTAGTAGTGTACTTAAGTGACCCCAAAAATTCCACCAGAGAACTCCTACAGCTGATACACAAGTTCAGCAAAGTAGCTGGATACAAAATTAACTCAAACAAAGCAGTAGCCTTCCTATACTCAAAGGACAAACATGTGGAGAAAGAAATGAGGGAAAAGGTACCCTTCACAATCATCACAAAAACTGTGAAATACATTTTTGAGACTCTAACTAAGCAAGTGAAGGACCTGTATGAAAAGAACTTTAAACCTCTAAAGAGGGAAATTGAGGATGATCTCAGAAAATGGAAAGATCTACCATTCTCATGGAGTGTAACATTCAACATTTTAAAAATGGCCATCCTACCAAAAGCAATCTACAGATTAAATACAATCCCCATCAAAATTCCAACCCAGTACTTCATTGAATTGGAAAGATCAATGTGCAATTTCATATGGAATAACAAAAGACCTAGAATAGCGAAATCCATCCTCAACAACAAGAAAACATCTGTGGAAATTACTTTCCCTGACCTCAAGCTATATTACAAGGCAATTGTGCTGAAAACTGCATTGTACTGGTACAGTAATTTGCATGTAGATCAATGAAATAGAATAGAAGATCAAGAAATGAGCCCTCTTGTATATGGTCACCTGATTTTTGACAAAGGAGACATAAACATTCAATGGAAAAAGGACAGCCTATTCACCAAATGGTGCTGGACCAACTGGCACTCAGCATGCAAAAGAATGAAAATAGACCCTTTCTTATCTCCTTGTACAATGCTAATGTGTATGTGGATCAAAGATCTGCACATTAAACCAGATACACTGAAACTATTCGATGAGAAAGTAGGGAAAACCTTAGAACACATATGCACAAGAGAAAATTTTCTGAACAGAACACCAATGGCTAAAGCTCTAAGGTCAAAGTATAACAAATGGGACTTAATGAGATTTCAAAGTTTCTGTAAGGCTAAGGACATTTTTAAGAAAACAAAACGGCAGCCAACAGAATGGGAAAAGATCTTTACCAACTCCACATCAGATAGAGGCCTAATATCCAAGGTATACAAAGAACTCAAAAAGCTAGACACCAGAGAATCAAACAACCACATTAAAAAATGGGGTACAGAGCTAAACAAAACATTCTCAGCTGAGGAATATCGAATGGCTGAGAAACATCTGAGAAAGTGCTCAACATCCTTAGCCATCAGAGTAATGCAAATCAAAACAACCCTTAGATTCCACCTCACACCAGTCAGATTGGCCAATGTCCAAAAGTCGGATGACAACAGATGCTGGTGAGGTTGTGGAGAAAGAGGAACACTTCGCCACTGTTGGTGGGGTTGCAAACTAACATAACCAGTCTAGAAATCAATCTGGTGATACCTCAGAAAATTGGACATAGTCTTAACTGAAGACCCAGCTATTCGACTTCTGGGCATATGCCCCAGAGACACTTTAATACACAACAAAGATATATGCACCACAATGTTCATAGCAGCTTTATTTATAATAGCCAGAAGCTGGAACGAACCCAGATTTCTTTCACAAGATGAATGGATACAAAAATTGTGGTACATTTACACAATGGAATACTAGTCAGCCACCAGAAAAAATGACTTAACCAAATTCTTAAGAAAATGGCTGCATGTAGAAAATATCATCCTGAGTGAGATAACCCAGTCACAAAAGAACAGACATAATATGCAGTCACTGATAGTGGGATGCTAGTCCCAGAGGCTCGCACTGCCCCAGAAACAACTCACAGACTGTATGAAGTCCAAGAAAAGAAGAAAACAAAACAAAAAAAAATAGTCATGCTCAATCCTTACCCACCAAGAATACATTTACAAATTCCGGGTTGTACCCTGTACCACATGTACTGTCTGCTCATTGTTAAAAAAAAAAAAAATCCTTACACACCAAGAAAACTTTGACTATTTCCAGGTTGCATCTTGTTTTGCATGTGCTTTTTGCTCATTGTAACTTGTGGCATCTTGATCACATTATCAGACCTTTAAAAAAAAAAACAAAAAAAAAAAAAAAAAAAAAAGTACTGGCAAAAGTGTGTTATATAATTTTATGCAAAAAATGCTTAAAATCTGTACATTTATCTTTGTTCTTTAAAATAATGTTGTTAAAAAAAGAATTTACGACAACTGAATGGTTTCAAATGAGTCAAATCTATTTTTTAATTTTATTTATAAAACAAAGATAAATGTACAAATTTTTAAGCATTTTTGCATAAAAGTATACAAATACATTTTTATAAGGTTATAATTAAGTATTTGTGGTACATATACATACACATATGTATATATGAAACAATAATATAGGAAAAGATGTTATTAATTTGAGGGGATTGGGGAGAATCTAGGAGGAACTGTAGGAAGGAAAGGGGGATGTGAAACAGTTCTATTTTAATTAAAATATATTCTATTTTTTTCTTGAATTTCAAACAGTCTGTGGGTTGATTCTGGGGTGCTCAGAGATTTCTGTGGTTAGTTTCACATTATCAGTGACTGCATATTATGTCTATTCTTTTGTGACTGGGTTATGTCATAGAGGATGATATTCTCTAGATGCAAACATTTTCTTAAGAATTTCGTTAAGCCATTGTTTCTGAGAGCTGAGTAGTATTCCATTGTGTAAATGTACCACAATTTTTGTACCTATTCATCTACTGAAGGACATCTGGGTCCTTTCCAGCTTCTGGCTATTATAAATAGAGCTGCAATGAACATTGTGGTGCCTGTATCTTTGTTGTATGTTGAGGCGACTCTGGGGTAAATGCCCAGAAGTGGAATAACTGGGTCTTCAGGTAGTACTATGTCCATTTTTCAGAGAAACTGCCAGACTGATTTGCAGAGTGCTTGTATCAGTTTACAACCCCACCAGCAGTGGAGAAGTGTTCCTCTTTCTCCACATCCTGGCCAGCATCTGTTGTCATCTGAGTATTGGACATTGGCCAATCTGACTGATGATTTGGAATCTTAGGATTGTTTTGAATTGCATTTCCCTGATGACTAAGGGTGTTGAGCACTTCCTTGGATGTTTTTCATACATTCAATATTTCTTGATTGAGAACTTTTTGTTTAAGTTTTGTACCCCATTTTTTAATATGGTTGTTTGATTCTCTGGTATCTAAGTTTTTGAGTTCCTTGTACACCTTGGATATTAGGCCTCTATCTGATGTGGGGTTGGTAAATATTTTTTCCCATGATTTGGGCCTCCGTTTTGTTTTCTTGACAGTGTCTTTAGCCTTACAGAAACTTTGCAATCTCATTAAGTCCCATTTGTCAATCTTTGACCTTAGAGCTTGAGGTTTTGGTGTCCTGTTTTGGAAATTTTCTCCTGTGCCTATTAGTTCTAAGTTTTTCCCTGCTTTCTCATCTAATGGTTTCAGTTTACCTGGTTTAATGTGGAGACCTTTGATCCACTTGCACATGAGCTTTGTACAAGGAGATAAGAAAGGGTCTATTTTAATTCTTCTGCAAGCTGAGTGCCAGTTGGACCAACACCTTCTGTTGAATAGGCTGTCCTTTTTCCATTGAATGTTTACAGCACCTTTGTCAAAAATCAGGTGACCATATACATGAGGGCTCATTTCTTGATCTTCTTTTCTATTCCATTGATCCACATGCCTATTTCTGTACCAGTACCATGCAGTTTTCAACACAATTGCCTTGTAATATAGCTTGAGGTGAGGGATGGTGATTCCCTCAGATATTTTCTTATTGTTGAGGATGAATTTCTTTTGTTATTCCAGATGAAATTTCACATTGCTCTTTCCAACTCAATAAAGAACTGGGTTGGAATTTTGATGGGGATGGCAATGAATTTGTAGATTGCTTTTGATGAGATGGCCATTTTTAAAATGATCCTTTAAATCCATTAGTATGGGAGGTCTTTCCTTTTCTGAGGTGCTCCTTGATTTCCTTCTTTAGAGGTTTGAAGTTCTTGTCATACAGGTCATTCATTTGCTTAGTTAGAGTCACACCAAGGTATTTCATAATTTTTGTGACTATTGTTAAAGGTATCGTTTCCTTAATTTATTTCTCTACATGTTTGTCCTTTGAATATAGGAAGGCTACTGATTTGTTTGAGTTAATTTTATATCCTGCCACTTGGCTGAACTTTTTTATCAGCTGTAGGAGTTCTCTGGTGAAATTTGTGGGGTTACTTAAGTACACTATAATGTCATCTGCAAATAGTGATGATTTTACTTCTTCGTTTCCAATTTGCATCCCTTTGATTTCCTTTTGCTTGCTGAGTGCTCTGGCCAGGACTTCCAGTACTATGTTGAAGAGGTAGGAGTGAGAGTAGGCAGCCTTGTCTAGTCCCTGATTTTAGTGAGATTGCTTCAAATTTTCCACCATTAAGTTTGATGTTGGCTGTTGGTTTGCTGTATATTGCTTTTATTATGTTTAGTTTTGGGCCTTGGATACCTGTTTTTTCCAAGACTTTTAACATGAAGGGTTGTTGAATTTTGTCAAATGCTTTCTCAGCATCTAATGAGATGACCATGTGGTTTTTTCATTGAGTTCGTTTGTATGGTGAATTATATTGATGGATTTCTGTATGTTAAACCATCTAAATAATCCCATAAAACCTAAAGAAATAGAAGCAGTCATCAAAAGCCTCCCCCCAAAAAAATCCCAGGTCCAGATGAGTTTAGTGCAGAATTTTATCAGACATTTATTGACATCATAATACCAATACTCTCCAAACTAGTCCACAAAATAGAATCAGATGGAACACTACCTAACTCATTTTTTGAGGCTACAATAACCCTCATTCCTAAACCACACAGAGACCCTATGAGGAAAGAGAACCTCAGACCAATCTCACTTATGAACATTGATGCAAAAATACTCAACAAAATCCTTTCCAACCCTAATCCAAGAACACATCAAAACGTTCATTCACCATGGTCGAATCTATTTTTATTATACTCACCAAATATAAATGCATAGTCTGTGATATTCATGCATGCTATATTTCTGTCCATACATACCAAATTATATATATATATATATATATATATATATATATATATATATATATATATAATAAAGAATGAATTGGAATGAAATATTGAAGAATTATATGGGAAGGTTTGAAGTTAGGACAAGAAATTGAGACATAATTATTGTTTGAACATTTTAGAGGTAAAGAAAAAAGAAATCAGAAAAGACAAAAAATTTTGTTGAAATATATTGTTTTCACAGTTTATACCCCATATCTTCCCATATTTTCCTCCCCATTCACACCAGTGAAAAACAAGAATATTAAAATAAATAGGGGAAAGCATAATAAACACACATTAATAAAAAAAATCATCAAAATGAACTAAAGCATCCACACTTTGTTCTTCTTTTCATTATACTTCATTTTGGTCTGTAGGTTGAATCATGGGGTATTCTGAGCATTTGGACTAATGCCCAATTATCATGGAGTACTTACCAAATGTGTGTGTCCTTTTGTTACCACTTTGAGGATGTCATTTTCTAGTTCCTTCCATTTGCCTGAAAATATCATGAAGTCATCGATTGTTCTTAGTAGCTGACTTCATTGTGTTAATGTACCACATTTGGGGATGGGGCCACCAACCCATCTCAAAATTCTTCACCCAGAATTGTTCTTGTCTAAGGGAAACACGGGGTGGGGGGAGCAGAACATGAAGGAAAGGCCATCCAGTGACCTTCTCACCTAGGGATCCAACCCATATGCAGATATTAAACCCAACACTATTGCTGATGCCAAGAAGTGCTATCTGACTGATTGGAGCATTGAACATATGTCCCCTGAAAGCTCTAGTAGCACCGGAATATAGATGCAGATACTCACAGTCAACCATCAGACTGAGGCCTAGACTCCAACAGAAAAGTTAGTGGAAGAACTGAATGAGCTGAGAGGATTGCAAATCCATAGGACGAACAATGATATCAAATATCAGAACTGCCTATCCCCCAAAGCGCCCAGGAACTAAACTACCAATAGAAGAGTATATGTACATGGATGGGTCCATAGCTCTAGCTACATGTTTAGCAGAGGACAGCCTTATCTGGCACTAATGTGAGGGGAAGCCCTTGGTACTATGAAAGCCTTAAGTCACAGCATAAGGGGATGTTGGAGGGATGAGGCAGGAGTGAGTGGGTTGAGCAGCATCATTTTAGAGGCAAAGGGGAATGGTGATGGGATAAAGTGTTTGAGGATGGGAGAGCAGGAAGGGGAATATCATTTGAAATATAAACAAATAAAATAACCAATACAAAAAAGAAAACAGGAACAAAAACAAAAAAAAAAAAAAAACACACAAAAAGATAAAAAACCTCAAATATACCCGGAAAAGCAGAATAAGATTAAATAAAATGCCCAAAGCAATATGACACAAAAAATGAACAGACACACACACACAAAATCTCATTGACTTTCTTGAATTTCTTACTGTAAATAAATAATTAATGGTAACTAATAGATTAGAACAAGTGAACATCATCACAGTATTGGGAGGTTGTTCTGGTGCTACTGTGTATGCAAATGCCAAATTCTATATCCCAAGGTCTCAGTCTACTTTCTCCAAATGGAGTGAATTCTCACATTTTTTGTTGTGCAAAACATTTCTCCTCCTTCTAAAACTTTTGGCTATATAAGCATAACTATAGCCAATTACTAGAGGAAACAGCAGTAGGCATGTTTGCAGTTACCTGGTTGGGGGTCAGAGACAAAATCAAAGAATAAGAGTTCTCCATTAAATTTGCTGGACTGAGAGCACATGCCAAGTGAAATGCCCCTTTCACCCAGGATGGACTGGCTGAGAAGAAGTAACCAGAAAAGACACAAACAACTAGTAATTAGGTAATAAAGATAGGATATAAAGAATTTAGCCATTAGAAAAAGATTCAGGACTAAAACCTCAGTATGGTATTAGGGCTGATTTTAAAAATCTACTGGATTCTGCCTTGATTCCTGGGGTAAGGCTTGCAGGTGGGTCATATTAATAACTAATAAAATTTATTAAACTCCATTTACATTTGGTGCACAAATGAAGCACTATTTGTTGTATGGAAGGTTGGTTTTCCTCCATATCCAAGCTCATGGAATAATCACTCAACCTCAAAATATAATTTAAAATAACTGGGCATTAAAGCCAGGCATGTTCCCTGACTAGCTAATAAACTAAAAATAATCCATTTATACTAATCTAAACTTTGCTACCAGGCTAGTTAACTCCGTTCCAACAGCATGCATCTGTTGTCCTTTTCTCACATCTTCCTGTGTGACTCCTCCCACATACCTGGATCTAACCCAGAATTCTGTCTATTGGATGTCCCAAGTTTTTCTTCTATAAGCCATAGGTTTTACAATTGACAGGTGATATATCTATACAATACATAATACACCATTGCTCAGGTAGTAACATCTTCTACATATATGCCAAATCATGTAAAAATGTTTCGTTTTGTACAAAGACAAAAGTCCTCCTGGATCCCTGATATTTGTACCCCCAGTGGATATTCTAGTTCCAATGTTTCTGTTGCCTTCTGCCTGTGTGATTATGGATCAGTTGCTCTTAAGCTATCGAAAGTGATCTGGTTCCAGCTTCTACTAAGCTACTGATAGATTATATAAAGTGTTCAGTATCGGTAATTCCATCTAAGAATGCAATGCAGAAAAACACTAATCAGGTAAGTAAAAAGGTAGCCATTTCTATGTTCAGTTATCATGTCATATTTACTTTGAGTATTTATAATATAAAAATAAGGATTTCTTAACTTGTGAGTATTAATTTATAACATCATTAGAATAATTGGAAAATTCAATAAGAAGATTGAAGACAATTTCACATTTCTTTGTTATTCAATCCTGTGTAGACCATAATTTAAATTATATAGTGTTTTGAATAGACAAAATTATAGGCCACCCTTTGCTTTAACTTAGTGAAAAATCACAGCAAGTAATATTCCCATGGGAATTAAATTTCAAATAAAATATGACATCATGTCTAAGGTCTGAATGAGTGATTCTCCCAAATCATAACCTATATTGATTATACATAAATATGAACCTGCAGGAGGTCTACTTTTAGAAAAGAATAGAAGCATGTTAAGAAAATGAACACTTTGTAAGGAAAAAGAAAAGTTCATGTGTCAAATATTTGACATTCTCTTCAAGAAAAGAGTGACATGAATCATATTACAAAGTCATTCGGAAAGATCTTGACAGAATACAAATGCATAAATGATTTTTTTACTGTAGAATTTATAGGGTCAGGAAAGTTCATATTTCTTGTTTATACCAAGTCTGGTGATATTTGTCACCTTGAAATACATCTAAATATACCTAGGATGAAAAATAAGTTTGAATGGAAAAATGTCTGCATAAGATTGTTCTTAGGCACGTCTGTGGAGTATTGTCTTGGTTAATGGTTGATGTTAGGGGATCTAGTCCTTTGGAATGATCACCAAGCTGGATTCATTCCTGCTTTCTGCCTCAGTTCCTGCCTCCATGTTCCTTACACTAGTTGAATTTCTGTCCTGATTTCCCTAACAGATGGAGAAAGACCCATCCTCTTGTCTCTATGAGAGTGTTCCCCAACCCACCAACTGTCATAATATTTGATTACAGAGAAGGAAATCATAATAAGGTAATACCAAAAGTTTAGATACATATATTCTATATATATTTACATACATTTCTATAGTTATATATTTGTTAAAATCTTACCTACTAACCCACCCCTTTTCTACCTCCTGCCCTGGCATCAAGCCTTCACAGGACCAACGGCCTCTTCTCCCACTGATGCCTGGCAAGGCCATCCTCTGCTACATGTGTGGCTGGAGCCATGGATCCCTCCATGTGTATTTTCTGGTTTAGTCCCTGGGAGGTTGGGGGGTTGACATTGCTGTTCTTCCTCTGGGCTTCCAAACCACGTAAGATTCTTCAGTACTTTCTCTAGCTCCTTTACTGGGGACCCTGATGGCTGCAAGCTTATACCTCTGTATTTGTTAGGCTCTGGCAGAACCTCTTAGGAGAAAGCTATACCAGGCCACGTCAGCATGCACTTCTTGCCATCCACAATATTGTCTGAGTTATGTGACTGTACATAGGATGGATCCCCGAGTGGGGAAGTCTCTAGATGACCTTTTTTTCAGTCTCTGCTCTACAAGTTGTCCTTATGTTTCCTCCTATGTGTATTTTGTTCCCTCTTCTAAGAAGGACTGAGCCATCCAAACTTTGGTCTTTTTTTTTGAGTTGCATGTGGTCTGTGAATTTTATATTTTATATTCCAAGATTGTGGGCTAATATCCACTTAAGTGCATACCATGCATGTGTGTACTTTTGTGACTCTGTTATATCACTGAGGGTTATCTTTAATTAGCATAACTGAAGTAAGAAAAACCATCAATGCAGGTGACATAAATTCTTACTAGGGTAAGAGATGGTGCACTGTGCAAATTGAATAAATTGAGTAAATATTATTCGTGTAACACTAACCCACTGCTGGAGGTTTCCTTAACTGAGGGTTTTTTTTTATAAAGGATTATAAGTTAAAACTCTGAGTATGTTCTACTTCACTTGTCATATGTCTCAAGTCACATCCAGCTTAAAGCAGGGAAGGAGAGACGGAGTCCAGAAACTACTTGATCTCAAGATTTATTTAATACAGTGATAAACATCATGTTAGAACAGACTCACAGATCACTTAATTCAGAAGCTTGTGGCAGAGAGGTTCACAGGCAATGCTCATTTCCAAGAGACTCTGTCAGAACCTTACAAACAGAGACAGATGCTCACAGTCTACCATTGGACTGAGCACAGTGACCCCAGTGCAGGAGTTAGTGAAAGAACTGAAGGAGTTGAAGGAGTTTGCAACCCCACAGGAAGAACAGTAATATCAACCAACCAGACTCCCCAGAACTTCCAGGGACTAAACCACCCACCAAAGAGCATACATATATATGTAGCTCCAGCTGCAAATGTAGCAGAGGATGGCCTTGTCCTCTATCAATAAGAGCAAAAGCCCTTGGTCCTGTAAAGACTTGATGTCCTAGTTTGGGTTAATGCCAAGGTAGAAAGGCAGAAGTTGGTGGGTGGGTGAGAAAAAACCCTCATACAATCAGGGGAAGGAAGGATAGTATAGGTAGATTACACAAAGCCAGCATTACTAAAATAGAAATTTGGCCAACAGAATTGTACTCAGATTGGATTAGTAAAGTAGTAGTTGTCATTTCCCTTTCTATATCAAATACTTCTGTATCAGTAGCTATGAATACTTGGCTAGGTTTCCAGTATCATGCATGATTTCTCTATTTACATATTTATTTGTAAATTGGTAACAAGTGTCAAACAGACACATATACAAAAATAGCATGTATAAAATCAGAAGATTGGCATTTTATGTAATGTCTTCATTCTTATCAATTTTTTTTTGTTCTGGGTAATCACTAAATTAATTTAAATGAATGCCTTAATAAACATTCAAAATGAAAGTTATATGCTGCAAAAGAACAGTATTCATTATTTATATATTATTTATACTCAAGTATAGTCATGTTTAATCTACTTTTATAGAATTTTTGTTTAGATTATTATTGTGTTGACCGTTCATGATACTAGAAACCTAACCAAATACTCTCAAGTACTGAAGTCTTAGATATTAGAAGAGTACTAATCACTACCACTTTACTAAACCAACATAACCCTTAGCAACCTGTAAATATCTCTTTCCCTCTTCCATCTCTTCTCATATTCTATCAACAGACATCTTTTTTGAAATGTATGTTTTTTTTCCTTTGAAATCTGTGTACATTAAATGCAGTTCACATATGAGTAGGTATGAAGTCACCCACTATATCAGGGAACATGTATACATGTCAACATCCTTAATAAATAATGATTGTCTTTTATACATCTATGAACGCCCAAGAGATCTCAATTTAGAGGCAGAGCCTAGAAATAATTTACCTCTTCTAGGCTTAGAGTTTGAATAGCTTGATTTGTTGTTTTCCTTCCCTTTCATTTTTTTTTGTAATGATATACATGGACACTCTCAATACAGGATTCTTGTAGTCATGCCATACATAGAAGGAAACACACCACTACCACTGTCATTTATCCAGTACTGTGGTTCTTCCTTTCCTTCTGCTTCATCTTCTGCTATGTCTTCTAAGCCCTGTTAGTGTCAGCATTGGTGTACTGTTCCCATTTCTTAGGACTTTGACTAAATCTGCATCTCTGCATTGGCTGCTATCAACTGCACAAGGAAGATTCTCTGACAACAATTGGCAGCTGCAAGTTTTATGGCTATAAACATGAAGATTTAGATGGAAATTTGCCATCATGTCCACTTGGCAACATAAAAATCGTAGGTTTCACCAATGGCCTAATGCAGTCAGCACAGGGGGCTTTGGATAATGATTATGACAATGGGTGTAAAATTCCAGACATCTTAGGTTCGTGCTTCTCTTAGAAATGTGAAGAAAACAAAGTACTAACTAATCCTCACCAGGTATAACAAACTGGGCTAAATAAACTTTATGAATCCAAGAATCACAACTTAGTATATAAAAAGCTTTTATTATTATTATTATTATTGGCAAGGGTTATTCTTTCAACTATCTACAAATCATTGATGCCTCCATCATATCACATTTTAAGAGCAACAACTTGTCACTATTCTTTGTTCTATTCGGGTGAGTAAATGTGGATGGCAGAGTTTACTGGATACCATTCCTTCATGGACTGTCAGTCTTCAAACCTGCCCTAGCAATGCACTTTAGCTCTAAATGCTTCTCTTTTTAAATAATCTATGTGTTTTCTCAAATAGTACTAAAGACAAAGACTTTTTAAATCTTTTTATTGGATATTTTATTTACTTACATTTCAAATGTTATCCCCCCCATCCTGCTTCTATGAGACTGTTCCCCTAGTCACCCACTCCCTCCCATCTCACAGGCCTGTCATTCTCCAACACTAGAGTATTGAGTCTTCACAAGGCCAAGGGAATCATCTCTCATTGATGACTTGCATGGTCATTGTCTGCTACATATGCTGCTGGATCCATAAATTTTGCCATGAGTACTCTTGGTTGGTGGTTTAATCTCTGGAACCCATAAGGATCTGGTTGGTTGATATTGTTGATCTGACTGTGAGGTTAAAAACTTCTTCAGCTGATTCAGTCCTTTCTCTAACTTCTCCACTGGATATTTTGTTCTCAGTCAACGGTTGGTTGAGAGCATCAGAATCTGTATTTGCCAGGCTCTGTCAGAGCCTCTCAGGAGCAGCTATATCAGGCACCTATCAGAAAACACTTCTTGGCATCCACAATATTGTCCGGGTATGGTGACTGTAAATGGGATGGGTTCCCAGGTGAGTCAGTCTCTGGATGGTCTTTCCTTCAGTTTCTTTCTATTTTTGTAACAACTTTATTTTAAAAAACAAAGATAAATGTACAGATTTTAAGCATTTTTGCATAAAAGTATACAATACATTTTTGTCAGTACTTGGTGTTTTTTTTTTTTTAAAGGTTTGATAGTATGATCAAGATCTTACTAGTTACAATGAGCATAAAGTATATGTAAAACAAGATGTAACCTGGAAATGGTCAAAGTTTTCTTGGTGTGTAAAGATTTTTTTTTTTTTACAATGAGCAAACAGTACATGTAATACAGGGTGTAACCCGGAATTTGTCAATGTGTTCTTTGTGGGTAAAGATTGAGCATCACTTTCTTTTTGTTTGTTTGTTTTGTTTTCTTTTTCTCTTGGACTTCATACAGTCTGTGAGTTGTTTCTGGGGCAGTGCGAGCCCTGGGGTTAGCATCCCACTATCAGTGATTGCATATTATGTCTGTTCATTTGTGACTGGGTTATCTCACTCAGGATGATATTCTCTAGATGCAACCATTTTCTTAAGAATTTGGTTAAGTCATTGTTTCTGGTGGCTGAGTAGTATTCCATTGTGTAAATGTACCACAAGTTTTGTATCCATTCATCTACTGAAGGACATCTAGGTTCTTTCCAGCTTCTGGCTATTATAAATAGAGCTGCTATGAACATTGTGGTGCATATATCTTTGTTGTGCATTAAAGTGTCTCTGCAGTATATGCCCAGAAGTGGAATAGCTGGGTCTTCAGGTAGTACTATGTACAATTTTCTGAGGTATCACCAGACTGATTTCCAGAGTGGTTGTGTTAGTTTACAACCCCACCAACAGTGGAGAAGTGTAGAAAACAAAACGGCAGCCAACAGAATGGGAAAAGATATTTGCCAACTCCACACCAGATAAAGGCCTAATATCCAAGGTATACAAAGAACTCACAAAGCTAGACACCAGAGAATCAAACAACCCTATTAAAAAATGTGGTACAGAGCTAAACATATCGTTCTCAATTGAGGAACATCGAATGACTGAGAAACATCTGAGGAAGTGCTCAACATCTTTAACCATCAGGGAAATGCAAATCAAAACAACCCTGAGATTCCACCTTACTTCACTCAGATTGGCCAAGATCCAAAACGCAGATGACAACAGGTGCTGGAGAGGTTGCGGAGAAAGAGGAACCTTTTCTTCAGTTTCTGTTCTACACTTTGTCTCTGTTTTTCTTCCTGTGAATATTTTGTTCCCCATTTTAAAAAGGAATGAAGCATCTACTCTTTGGTCTTCAAATATCCTGTGCTTCATGTGTCTGTGGATTGTATCTTGGGTATTGGATTGCATTGTGCAAATGTGTCACATTTTCTGTGTCCATTACTCTTTTTTTTCCAGCTTCTGGCTATTACAAACAAGACTGCTATGAACATAGTGGAGCATGTGTTCCTGTTATATGTTGGAGCACCTTTTGTGTAAATGCATAGAGTGGTATAGCTGGGTCCTCAAAAAGTACCATGTCCAGCTTTCTGAGAAACTACCAAAATTATTTGCAGGGTTATTGTACCAGCTTGCTATTACATCAACAATGGAGGAGTGTTCCTCATTATTCACACCCTTGGCAACATCAGCATTATTCTCAGTTTTTGATTTAGCCATTTTGACTGATTTGAGGTGGAATCCTAGGGTTGTTTTGATTTTCATTTTCTTGATACTAAGGATGTTGGACATTTCTTTAGGTTCTTCTCAGCTATTCAATATTCTTCCAATTTTATTCTTTGATTAGCTCTTTTCCCAAGAAAACAAAGTGGCAGCCAACATAGTGGGAAAAGATCTTTACCAACCCTATATCAGATAGAGGCCTAATATGCAAGGCATAAACAGAACTCAAGAAGTTAGACACCAGAAAATCAAACAACCCTATTAAAATATGGGGTACAGAGCTAACCAAAAAGTTCTCAATTTAGGAATGTTGAATGGCTGAGAAGCATCTAAGAAAGTGCTTAAAATCATTAGACATCAGGGAAATGCAAGTCAAAACAACCCTGAGATTCCACGTCACACCAGTCACCTTGGCTATGATCAAAAATTCAGATGACAGCAGATGCTGGCAAGGATGTAGAGAAAGAAGTACACTTCTCCACTCTTGGTGGGATTGTAAACTGATACAATGACTCTGGAACTCAGTCTGGTGATTCCTCAGAAAATTGGACATATTACTAACTGAAGACCCATTTTTTCCACTTCTGGGCATATTCTACTTCTGCACATTTATCCCTGAGACGCTCCAATATACAACAAAGATACATGCACCACAATGTTCATTGCAACTCTATTTATAATAGCCAGAAGCTGAAAAGAATCCAGATGTCCTTCAGTAGATGAATGGATACAAAAATTGTGGTACATTTACACAATGGAGTACTACTCAGCTATCAGAAATAATGACTTTACAAAATTCTTGAGAATATAGATGCATCTAGAGAATATCATCCTGAGTGAGATAAACCAGTCACAAAAGAACAGACATAATATTCATTCACTGATAATTGGATACTAACCCCTGAAAGGTCTGAACAGACCAGAATCAACTCACAGACTATATGAAGCTCAAGAAAAAAAAAGAAAAAAAAAAGAAAATGAAAAACCATTATGGTTACTCTTTATACATGAAGAAAACTTTGAATAATTCCAGGTTACATCTTGTTTTAAATGTACTTTATGCTCATTGTAACTAGTAAGATCTTAATGCACACTATCAAACCTTTAAAAAAAACAAGCACCAACAAAAATATATTTATATTTTTATACTAAAATGCTTAAAATTTGTGCATTTATCTTTGTTTTTTAAAATAAAGTTGTTAAAAATAAATGACAGGATATTACTTTAAAAAAAGAAAACACAGTCTCACAACAAACTTTTTGTTTCTCTCATTCTCAAAACATTTGCTCCCTCTTCTAGAAGGTTTCTTTAGCTTTGAGGATGGGGACTCATTTTAGTTGTATATATTGGGACTGAGTATTATAACTCCATGTTTGTGATTTTTTTTTCAGACTCTTCATGTTGCAAAATAATTTCCTTGACATGAGGTGGGGGCTATGCATTTCTGTGTACAGAACAAGATGGGAGACAGAGAGAGAGAGAGAGAGAGAGAGAGAGAGAGAGAGAGAGAGAGAGAGAGAGAGAGAGAATGATGCTTTAGTAGAGTGGTACTCCTCCACGATCCAGGACTTCGCTAGCCCTGGATCCTTTTCTAGGTTTTTTTTTAACAACTTTATTTTACAAAACAAAGATAAATGTACAGATCTTAAGCATTTTTTGCATTAAATTTTACAATACATTTTTGTCAGTACTTTTTTTCAGATTTTAAAATAATTTTTACATAAAACTGTATGAATATATTTTTTAGTCAGTACTTGATATTTTTAAAGGTTTGATAGTATGCATTGAAAACCTAATAGTTACAAGGAGCATAAAGTACATGTAAAACAAAATGTAACATGGAAATAGTCAAAGTTTTCTTGTTGTATAAAGATTTTTTTGTTTTTTTTTTTAAATTTGTTTTCTTTATTTCTTGGACTTCATACAGTCTGTGAGTCGTTTCTGGGGCAGTGCAAGCCTCAGGCTCTCACTTTTCTAGGTTTTCAGTACCAGGAATGGTTTCCCTTTTGTTGAACTGGTCATAAGTCCAAGTCAAAGAGATGTTGCTTAGAATCAAGGTATGCGCCTCTACTGTACCCTTAGGACTCTCACAACATGCTAGTCTTTATTGTGATTTATGGGTATCACTGCTGGATAAGACATTTTGTTTTTTTCTGCTACCATAGTTGCTAGTTTAAAGGGATGGGGCTTTTAAGTCAGCTCTAGATTGTAAACCTCCACTCCATCTGTTTGAAGTACATGGTGTCTTCAACAATAATAATAGACCTTTGGCATCTGAACAGCAACCAAGTTCAATAACAAAAATTTATGTTTAGAGAGTCTATTGGAAAATACTTAAAAAACAACATGAAAAACCTATTATTTGTTCTTAGATTTTCTGTGCCTCTTTGAAGAAATATTGTCAGTCCAAAAGAGAAAAGTACCAATTTTATATATGCATACAGAATTTTTAAAGAGAAAAATACTATTCAGCTGTAAAATGAATAAAATATGGACTTCATGGGCTAAAGTTTTGGAATTAGTAATTATCAGAACCATCATTTGCATGGGCTCTTTATTAATCAAATCAGAATCAAAAGCACTCCAAACTAGAACCTTCTGTAAGTACCAATTTTATATATGTATATTACAGAATTTTTAAAGAGAAAAATACTATTCAGCTGTAAAATGAATAAAATATGGACTTCATGGGCTAAAGGTTTGGAATTAGTAAGTATCAGAACCATTATTTGCATGGGCTCTTTGTTCATCAAATCAGAATCAAAAGCACCCCAAACTAGAACCTTCTGACTAAGAATCTGCTCCAGGTTCTAAAGTTTATGAGCATGATCGGAAATTACTCCCTAACATGAATTTTATTTGAGAAAGGGAATAAGGACTCATTTCACAAGATAATTAGAATTTTATGTTTACTAGTCCACAGTGAAGGCAGTTACCGTACACTATCATGTCAAATGTAATTCTTCTCTGAGTTTTACATCATGCCAGTATTTGTGAAAATTGTACATCTTCTGAAAAGACTCTTACTGATCCAAACTCAAAACCTTTCTATTTGAAAAATAATACAGCTATGGAAAATATTATTTATTTGCTAATCGTTACCTGTAAAATCTATTTGGCTTAATTGTACTTTGTTGAATTTATAGTTGAGAAAAATTGATGATTTGAATCGATCAACATTTTTCTATTATGAAGGAAACCTCTTTCTTTATTACTAAAGCTCAATGTAATTAAAATTGAATGAGAGAGTAAATTCCATCCCTTTGCAACAGAAATCATCAGGAAAATATCTACAGGTTTGTACCACATATGAATTTCTTACAAATAATAAAACATAAAACACTGTCATATCTACAACATTAACTTATCGTTAAATTCAGTAATAATATTTATTTTAATGAGATAAATTCAACTTTGCTAATATCAATGCAATATGATCTTAGTTGAATTAACACCCTACCTTGCACATACACAAATATGTAAACTGCTTGTATTTCCCAGTTTTATCTTGGCCTCTTTCCTGTCTCTCTTACTTATACTATGAATCAAAGTTTTGGCATGGGAAGCATAGGGTGTAAAAGAGTGAAAGAATTTTTCCTTAACCTAGAGAGTAGGACAACTTCAGTGGAATTATATAAAGAACGTAGTTCCCTAAAAAGAATGCAACTAAAGTAAAGTGAAGTAAGAGCTTTGAACCTCCCAGAAGCAGAGTAGATTACCAACACAGATAAGATGTTATAGTAAGAGACAAGAATCACATCATGATGTTCAGCTCTGTGAACCCCCCAAAAAAGATGTGAATCGAGCTAGTTCATTCATCTGTGTATCTAAACAGGAGAATAACAGAGTATGAAGGATAGAACAGAACAAAAATTGCTTCATTGCATTATTCCCACAGAAGCATAAATCAAAGGACATTATAGTATGCAGTGTAGTGCCTACCATTCTTAGTAGGTACATTACTGTCAGGAACTGGTAGGAAGCTCTATTTAATATGTCTCCTACAAACAGCATGGAATTGCTGATGTCTTTCTACTGATCAAATGTCATGCATTCATTATCAGTAAAGATAAAGACAAAGAAAAGCTGCAATTCGTAACCAACAAGAAAGAGATCTAGGTTTGGCCATTAGGCCCACCAACATCTTTGATTCAATTGCAGGTAAATCGCAGAGGACAGAGAAAGTGAAATGACTGCGGAGATATAAATTGTTGTTAAAGCAGGGGTTTATTCTTATGTTATGTCTCATGTACATACAATACACAATAATGTTTAGCTTTTCAAATGAATATGCAATAGCATTTGGCATTTCCAAATACATAACAACAAATACAAACTACCACAGTTCTTTAGGTTCTATTATATTCTATAAGTGGAGGTACAGAAAGGAGGATTTAAGAGATAAACCTGACAAATTATACTGTTTTCATTTTAGTTTGGGTTTCCATGATTAGGTCCATTTAATTTTGTATATTTTCCTGTATGCAATATATGGTAAAATAAGATATATATATATATAGTTGTAAGTGAACAAAATAATGTACCATTGAAATAGATTAGGGTCTACCAGGAATCATTAAGTACTTTTATTATTAACGTTTTGATAGGATAAATCATGAATGATATTAACTTGTATTAAAAATTACCATATGATTTCATATATGAATATGTATGGAAAGAGAGCTTTTAGTAGAAACACATTCCAAGTATTCTAACATCTATAAGCACTGTTTTCTTTCTTTTTTTATTTTTGCTACTTTATGCCTCAATTGACCAGTCTGAGTTATCAGAATGCTGATGCTCGTAAAAAAAATAATAATGGACTCAATTTACCACTTACGTTTTATATCAATTGAGTAGGGGAATTTAATTTCTGGCTATATTTGGCTTCACTCACTATAATCAATACCATCCTTAGGGATGTACAACACATTACACATTTTAAACACTTGTACTCAATCATGTGTTTTGCTTTGTAAGTTGCTCTATGAAAATAATGATGTAATCCATCATAAGAAAGTCTTGTTCAATAATCATTTAATGTGTGAAACTATGGTTAACATTAAAATAATAAAATAAAAGTCAAACAATAAATGTATTGATGCAGAAGTTTAAAATTAAATCAACTTTAATTTTCAGCAGTAAAGTTTATCAGATTTAATTGTCAGGGTTAAGAATATGACTGTTACATAGCTAAGAAATACAAAATCCAACAAAAAATATAAACCAATATCTCAGATAAATGTGCGCAAAATTGTCAGTAAAGTACTTTAGAACTGAATTGCAGAATACATCAAAATTTTTATCCACTACAATCAAGTATCAAGAGGGCTGTATCCCAGAGATGACGAGATCATTCAATATATATAAATCAATAAATATAACAAACAATTTAAATGCATTTATGGGAAAGACTACATGAACATATTGTTAGCAGAAGAAAAGGGCCTTTGACAAAATCCAATATCCATTCATGATAAATTTCCTGGATATTTTAGTAATGCAGGGGTCATATTTCATTATAATAAGAGCAATTAACATCAAGAGAACTGCTAATATCAACTTAAATGGAGTAAAACAAAAAGCTTTTGCATAAAATTGGGAATAGGACAAGGACATTTATTCTCCCTCTTTCTGTTCAACACAGTATTTCAAATCTTAGAAAGATCAAATGGCATAGGAAAAGAAGAAAAGGGCAATTGAACAGAAAAGAAAGGAGCCAAACTATATTAGCAGATGATATATTTTTATAATTCTTTTAGATCCTATAAACTTCACCAAAAAGGTCATTAAGGAAAATAGCAAGATTAAAAAATAATAATACATTAAGATCTGTAAACTACTTCTTGTCAACAACAAACATGACAAAACAAACAAAAAAAACAAATGAATAAACAAAGAAAACAAAACGAACGCCAAAGGAACCATCAGCATTCACAAAAATGAAAGAATGAATGAATTAATTAATTAATAAGCAAAGCTAAAATTGGAATAAATAAAACCAAAGAAGCAAAAAGTATTCAGATTGAATTAGGAATCTGGTGGGAGAGCAGAGAGCTATTGCAACCACATTGGAAGAACAACATAGGCTGACCTGACTACCCAATATACCTGGAAGGATCCATAGGACCATATATACATGTAGCAGAGGATGGGCTTGCCTGACATAAATGGGAATGGAGGCAGGCCCTTGGTACTTGAAAGGATTGATAACCTAGCATAGGGGGATGCTGGAGTGGTGGGGCAGGAGATGGGTGGGATAACACATTCATAGAGGCAAAAGGGAGGTGAGGGCAGATATGGGATGGGGGGTTTGGTGGAGGCCTAACCAGGAAGTGAGATATCATTTGAGATGTAAATGAATGGAATGTTTAATTTTTAAAAAAAGTATATGTAGGCAGACACTGAAGATGATACTGAGAATAGAAGAATATCTACAGTTTACATATTGATAGGACTAATATTGAGAAAATGGCCATCCCACCAAAACCAATCTCATATCAATAACATCTCCATAAAATTTGCAAGAAAATCCTTTGCATAAATTAAAAACAAAATGGTCTTGAATCTAGTAGAAAAACAACATAGATACAGCAAATCCAAAATAATCTTTTCTGGGGAGTGGGGAATAGCACAGCAAAATGTTATTGATGATATTCAAACAAGTAGGGAGGGCTTAGGCCTCTCCTATTACTATGGGGGTCTGGGATGGACATTGTGAGGGAGATGCTCAGTGTCAGGGGCTGAGTTTAGGATAGGACTCCACAGCAAATGAGGGCCCCTCGCTTGCTCTCAGTTTCCTGAATACATTTTCATACTAGGAAATGGGCTCCACAAGGTTATCCTTGAGAGCAATGCCAGGTCTGGCATCAAAGATGGAAGAGTGGGAGTTGCTGATGAAGTTGCGGGAGACAATCCAGTCCTCATTATAGCCCAGGATGCCCTTTAGTGGGCCCTCTGCTGCCTGCTTCACCATTTTCTTGATGCCATCATACTTTGGAGACTAATGAAGGCAGCATATCAGATCCATAACAGAAACATTGGGGGTAGCAACATGAAAGTCCGTGCCAGTGAGATTCTTATTCAGCTCTGTATGACCTTGCCCACAGCCTTGGCAGTACCAGTATTTGCAGTGATGATGTTCTGTGATGCCTAATGGCCATATTGCCAGAGCTTTCCAGAGTGGCCATATTCAGTCTTCTGAGTTGCAGTGATGGCATAAACTGTGGTCATGAGCCCTCCTACAATGCCAAAGTTGTCATGGATGACCTTAGCCAAGGGAGCTAAGCAATTGGTGGTGCAGAATGCAGTGCTGACAATTTTGAGTAAGTTGTCATATTTCTCATGGTTCACACTCATCACCAACATGGGGGAACTGGTTGAAGGGGTGAAGATGATGACCCTTTTGGCCCCACCCATCAAGTGGACCCTTGCCTTCTAAATGTTGGTGAAGACAACATTGAACTCCATGATATACTCAGCACCAGCAGCATCCCATTTAATGTTAGCAGAATCTCGTTCCTGGAAGATGGTGATGGGCTTCCTGTTGATGACAAGCTTCCCATTCTCAGCCTTGATTGTGCCATTCAATTTACCATGGGTAGAGTCATACTGGAACATGTAAACCATGGAGTTGAAGTCAATGAAGGGGTCTTTGATGGCAACAATCTTCACTTTGCCAGATCAAGAGCAGAAGGCAGCCCTGGTAACCAGACACTCAGTACGGCCAAATAAGTTCACACAGACCTTTGCCATCTTGTCTAAGGGATGATCCTGGCACTGCATGAGAAGCTGTATCTGTCTCTGGAACAGTAAAGAGCAGAGAACCCCAAAATAATCTTGAACAATGAAGAAGCAAATAATAAAAAACAACAGATCAAATGAATGAAAACCTAGGCTGTGAAAAGTTATTTTAAGTTAGTTATTTTATTTAGTTTTATCTTAATTTTTTCCCCTTCTGGTCTGCTCTCCAGGATTTGTTCACTGACTCCTCTTCACCTCTGAGAGGATGCCTCCCTCATATCTTTTCACTGGGGCATCAACTCACTACCTGATTAGATTCATTATCTCCTACTATGGCCAGACAAGGCTGTCCTCTGCTACATATGTGCCACCAGTCTCAGACATGCTTTTGTATATTCTTAGGTTGGTGGCTTAGTCTCTATGAGTTCCCAGAAGTCCATGTTAGTTGACGCTGTAAATCTTCCTATGAGATTTTTAGTTCTTTAGCTCCTTCAGTCCTTCCCCTGAAGTCTTTTATACGGACCCCCAATTGTCAAGCTGTGGTGTCTGGGAGGGTCATGCACCCCAATCTGCTACATGGGCAGGTAAAGGTACAGACTGGAAGCATAATGAGACATTTTAAGTTATGTAGTAATAACAAACATTTTGGCACTGAAACCACAACAATGAACAGCACAATAAAACTGGGAACTCACATATAAGTCTATACTCCTATTTCCATGTTGGACAAAACCTACATTATATATGAAAAAAGAAAGAAAGAAACTTCGTAAAAAGAATCACTATCATTAAATAGTGTTGGTTAAATTGATGAGGAATGAACTAAATTCTTATCTCTCATGCCAAAGACAATTCAACACTAATAGGATCAAAGAAACCAAATAAAATTCAATATCCTGAATTTGACAGGAAAAAAATTATCGAATACATCTAAATTCATAGGTATTGGAAAGGACTTTCTAAATAGGACAGAGAACATATGTATCAAGGCAAGTAATTTACTAATGTACCATGTGAAATCCAAATATTTCTGTTCAGGAAAGGAAAGCATCATTCATTCCAGTGAAGCTACAGCCTAAAGGATGAATAACAAATGTGATCATCTCCTACACACAAGGCAGATTAAATAAGTAAACATACAAAACTCTGCATGGGGTACAAGCCTTGAATCCCAAACTTTGAAATTTAAACTAAGGGACAACAAAGTGATGAATCCGAGAAAGATTTTACAGAAAGAGTCAGAGACAGGTTATACACAATTCTCAAGACAACATCTTTTTTTTTCTTACAACTTTATTTTAAAAAAACAGAGATACATGTACAGATTTTTAAAAGCAGTTTGGCATAAAACTACATGAATATATTTTTGTCAGTACTTGATTTTTTTTAAAGGTTTGATGGTATGCGTTGAAATCTTGCCAGTTACAATAAGCATAAAGTACACACAAAACAACAGGTGACAAAAGCTTTTTAAGAGCAGAGTAGGGAGAGAAAGTTCTGTTAATTCAGGTGAGTGGAGGTGAGTTCAGTGCCTTCCTTGAATATTTTGGCTTGCCTCAATTATAATGGTTAATATCAAGCAGACATATGATCACAAATGATGGGATGGCTGTAGGAAGAAAGATAACACTGTTGTTGAGACTACAAACTGATACACTTAATATGGAAACTACCATAGAGACTCTTTCAAAATGAGAAGAACAAACACCATATGTTCAATATCACCAGTTTACTAATAAAAAATATTCTTACCCCAGGTACAGTGTGTAAACGTTGACTTTATGGGATAATTATATGAAATAAGCATAGAGCAATAATGCTCAAAGAATATTATCTTCAACCATGTGGCTTTATTTGCAATAACGAGAGGCTGGAAACAACCCAGATATCCCACATCAAAAGAATGGATACCAAAAATGTGGTTCATTTACACAATGGAATAATTCTCAGCCATTAAAAACAAGCACATCCTGAGTTTTTCAGGTAAATCAATGGGACTATAAAATTATTCTGAGTGAGGTAACTCAAACCCAAAAAGATATGCACTGTATGTGCTCAGTAATATGTGGACATTAGCCAAAAAAAAAAAAAAAAAAAAAAAAAAAAAAAAAAAAAAAAAAAGACAGAATACCAAAGACACAATCCACAGAATTCAAAAACAACAAGCTGAAGGGCACAAGTTAGGATGCTTTTGTCCCACTTAGGAGGGTATAGAAAGGAACTACAAGACTGGGAGGGAGAGAGGGAGGGAAGGAAGGAAGGAGAGAGAAATGAAGGAAAGAGGGAGGGAGGGAGAGACCTGGGAGAGAAAGGACACAGGTGGGGAGAGAGGGGAAGATGATCTGGTATTTGGGTTGGGTTGAAGGACTGAAACTCAGAGGACTAGCAAAAAAAAAAAAAAAAAAAAAAAAAAAAATGGAAACAAGTGACCTTGGGAGATAGGAGGTTGTGAGGACCCTTCAAAATGTACCAGAGACCTGGGAGGTAAGAGACCCTTGGGACTCAAAGTGGGGAGGAACTCTAGATGATTGCCCTACAGTGGGGAGAGAGAACTTGTAGAACCCAAATCCAGCTGAAAGACAGGGCAAATGAGGGATGGAATTAATACTCCACAGCCAAAACTCTGACCCATAATTGCTCCTATCTGAAAGAACTGCAAGGATTAAATGGAGAGGAGCCCCCAGGAAATAAAGGTCCAGGGACAGGCCCAAAAGGAGATCCAGTTTAAGGAGAGGCCCCAAGGCATGACACCATTACTGAGGCTATGGAGTGCTCACAATAACGGCCCTGTTATGGCTGCCCTCTGAAAGACCCAATATGCAGCTGAAAGACTCAGATGCAGATATTAACACCCAACCACTCAACAGAAGCTGTTGTTCTAGGTGGTTAAATTAGAGAAAACCTAGAGGAGGCTGAGAAGGACAGACTCTGTAAGAGGACCAGCAATCCCAATTAACTTGAGATCTCTCAGACACACTGGATCACTACCCAGGCAGCATATATCAGCTGATATAAGGCCCCCAACACATATACAGCAGAGGATTCTTGGCTCTGAGTTTAGTCAGAGAAGGTGCACCTAACCCTCAAAAGACTGGAGGCCCGAGGGAGTTTAGAAGTCTGGCTAGGTGGGGGGAGTTGGAACATACTCTTGGAGACTGGATTGGAGAAGGAGGTATAGGATGTGGAAGAGTAGGAGGCTGGACCAGGAGGGGAGTAAAACCTTGAGTGTAAAAAGAATGAAGAAGGATATTATTTATACCTGAGATGTTATAAATATAGACCTAACAAATTATATATAAAGAAAATAAATATTTAAAAAAATGAATCCTTTTTCTAACAATGGAAGTCTTTTATTTTCAGAGTGATGCACACTAAAACAGGTAGTCCAAGATGTTCTTTTTTTTCGTTATAAAAAACAATCCCCTGGCATAAAGTTTAGTTGCCCAGATAGCTGCTAGTTTACCAAGTTCACATTTTGACCATCTTAACTGTACCCTCTTTTAATTTCATTTTAACATGTGAATACTAATACATATATGCATATCTACTCCTTGATCTTAAAAACTTCTTGTGAATACATGAGTTCAACAGCCCGATTAAACTGTCAAAAATAAGAAAAGGAAACCATTCATTTACCATTTCCAAATAAACTGCCATGCAAATCACTTGATTTGAAGTTGTTAGATCCATAAAAGAACAGTAAAAAAAAATGAATCATAAATTGTTTTTAACCTTCAAAATTATAGTTCTTATGTTTTCAGCCAAACTGACTGGACTACAACAATTTTCAGCACGACAATGTAATTACAAATACAATGAAATAAAGACTCTGGATTAAAGTCACTCCCTACAATGAACATTTTTCAAAAGTAGTTGATAGATTAAAATTTTAATGATCATGGAAAGGTATAACTATTATATGTCCAGAGGCTAATTACAAATTATCTTGGAAATCAATAGCCACTGTCATAGTTTATGCCTTTTTACTTTATTTTGCTTTATTTGCAATTCAACATAAATTAGAATCATCTAAGAATAGGTAACTTCCGTTGAGAAAATGTCTCCATCAGAGTAGCAAACCTGTGGCCTTTTGTTTATTAAAGACTGATGACATGGGATGGAACATTCCAAAAAGTATAGAGCTACCATGGATAGCTTGTCTTGACTTGTGTATGACATCAGGCCAAGAAAGCCTCCAGGAACAAGGCATTAAACGTCACTCCTCCATGCCTCTGCATCACTACCTGCTACCAGGTTTTATAATTAAAAATGTCATTCTTCACATATCTAAATGATCCAATGTGCCATGCAAGTATAAGTCAAATGTCTCTCTTTATCTAGAAGTTGATTTTAGTTGTAAAAAACCTGGATGTGGTTGTTCCATTACTAATATATTCAATGGTGTTATATAATGGAATACTTAAGGCACCTAGAAATAGGACTGTGAGGAGGATTAGAAAGGGTGACCTTTGTGGAATAGATGTGACTTTGTTGGATAATGTGTGTCCTCCATGGTGATGAGCTTTGGCTTTTCCAGAAGCCATGCCAGCAACACTTAATCTGTTTGCCTGTAAAAGATCATCCAAACATGGGCCGTGTCTGTTGACTTGCATTGTCTTAACTGCTGAAGATGTTGATTTTTTTCCATATATTTGGATAATTGTATTGTCTAGGGTAGTCTTTTCTCTTGTCTTTTTGTGTATTATGGACATTAAACCTTTGTGTAGATGACTATCTGATAGGTGTTTGAAGTTTGTTTTTGGTGATCTGTATCATCACTGAACTAATTAACTCTTTACTGTGCCCTAGCTTTCCCATTTTATGCAATCTCATTTGCCAGGTCTTAATATTATTCTCTGAATTACTGAAACAATTTTGAGAACTCCCTTTTCTGTTGTTATAGTGCAAATGTTTGCGCTGACATTCTCAGAGTTTCTGGTTTCATGTTAAGTTCACCGAAGCATTTTGGTATTACAAATGAGAATTATTTTCATCCTGCTGTATGAAATACAGTTTTCCCAGTAAATTTTGTTTAAGAGGCTATCCATACTTTTTATTTTTAATGAATTCTCTTTTATTCATTTACATTCTCAGTGTTGCCTCCCCTCCTGGTCACCCCTTGCAGAATTCTGCCCCCTATCCAAGCCCATTCACCTCCGAGAGTCTGAGAGGGGTCCCCTCCCAGGCATATTCCCACCCAGGGGCCTCAAGTCTCTACAGGATTAGGTACATCCTTTCCCACTGATGCCAGACAAGGCAGCCCTTTGCTACATATATGCCAAGGCTCTCCAATCAGCCTGGGCTTGCTCTCTTTGTTGGTGGCTCAGTCTCTGGAAGCTCCCAGGGGTCCATGTTAGTTGACACTGTTGGTCTTCCTATAGGGTTGACATTCCCTTCAGTTCCTTCCATCCTTCTCCTAACTCTTCCATCAGGGTCCTCAACGTCAGTCTAGTGCTTGGCTGTGGGTATCTATATCTGTGAGGCTATACTTTTTAATATTAGTTTTCCTCGTGTGAGAGAGTAAAATAAAGTGTTAATGCTTGTTGTGTACAATCATGTGCATACTATGAGTGACATGGAAGTCAGAGGACAACTTGACTGACAGATGTTGATGTTCTCCTTCCACCATGTAGGTTCTGGAGAGCACACTCATCATTTCAGGGCTGGTGATTATATTGGCTGGTTTTGTGTCAATGTGACACAAGCTGGAGTTAATCACAGAGAAAGGAGCTTCAGCTGAGGAGATGCCTACATGTGATCCATCTGTAAGCCATTTTTTTTTCAACTATTGATGGGGAGGTTGGCAGCCCATTGTGGGTGGTGCCATCCCTGGGCTGGTAGACCTGGATTCTATAAGAAAACAAGATGAGCAAGCTAGGGGAAGCAGCCAGTAAGTAACTTCTCTCCATGAGCTCTGCATCAGCTCCTGCTTCCTTTCCTGACCTGCTTGAGTTCTAGTCCTGACTTATTTGGTGATAAATAGCAATGTGAAAATGTAAGCTGAATAAACCCTTTCCTCCTCAAATTGCTTCTTGGTGATGATGTTTGTGCCAGAATAGAAACTCTGACTAAGACAATGTACAAATAAACTTACCTTGGCTTAGTCACATTGCCAGCAGTTTCATCATATTTTTAAGTTTTGAAATTAAAATAGAAGTATATCATTTTAAACTTTCTTTTTCCCCCCTCAAAACACTTCTATACGCACAGTCCTTTGAAGTGTCAAGATTCTGATCTCTGGCTTAATTTTTTTTTAATTGTTGTTGCACAAACATAACACACAGACACACACACACACACACACACACACACACCATGTATGTGTGCAGTTCAATGTGTCCTGTATTTTTTTATTGCAGGTCTGATCACTTGTTATTACATAAATGAGGGGAAATTTTCTTGGGAAATACTACTTCTCCCATATTATTATTTCTAGGTTGCCTATAGTTCCTTGTCTAGAGTTGGGGACTCATGAAATTATCTACAACATAAGTTCTTAACCAAAGGCTCAGAAAATATCACAGAAGGCCTGAAAAGATTGTATGTGCCAGAGGACCATAATGCATGTTCTGAGATTGGGTCTTTTAAAAATTGTCAGGGTAATTACACCTTAGAAACTTCAACACCTTGACTCCCCTAGCAGGACATGAACAAGGAGGGTGCCAATAGTCATGCTAATGTAGCAATAAATGAACACTTTCATTCACAAATTTGTTTGAAACATATTTGAAACTTGGAAAATGGCCCCACATCTACTTTCTATAGTTACTCGAAGATTATTAAGACTTAGATTTTACTTTATCTTTCAAAATTAGTTTGTTGGAAACACTACGATTTTTCACATTTTGAAATGAGGAAATAATAGATATTAAGGTTATATGAAGGTTATAAGAAAACTTATATATAATAATTTAGGCATTTATCATATTAAAAATGTTAATATGATTAAATGATCTACAAAATTCTTTAATTGTTTTTGATAGAAAAGTAATGTTATCAAGATTTTCCAGTGCTTAAGAGATCAACATTTTTTATATTTATATAATTATCTAAAAGTTATGAATCAAAGAAGGAAAAAATACTATAAATGTAAATATTATTTAGTTATATTTTATAGAATATACTAAAGTCTTAAGTTAGTGGAGTCTTTATTTTAATTTTTAATATTAGATAAAACCCAAATTTTATCATCACAATATTTTATATATAGTATATTAAAAATGATAAAAATTTTCACCATTCAGATATAAAACTCATATTGTTTGAATCCAGTAAAAACTATGATCATCTATGAAATCATGCACTCAAGTTATTGTGTGCGTGTGAGAGAGTGTGTGTGTGTTTGTGTGTGTGTGTGTGTGAGAGAGAGAGAGAGAGAGAGAGAGAGAGAGAGAGAGAGAGTGGAATTAATGAATAATTAGGGCAGGAATTTGAATAGAGCAAGGTTTCATATATGACAGAGTTTGGAGGAAGGAAAAAGATTAATACAATAGAATTATACTGTAATCTCAAAATAAAAAATTATGAAAGATATACTTCATTTAACTCTTTTATTGAGAAATTAAATTATATTAATTATTATTATTTATTTTTTAATTGAACAACTTTATTTTAAAAAACAAAGATAAATGTACAGATTTTAAGCATTTTTGCATAAAAGTATACAAATATGTTATTGTCATTACTTGTTTTTTTTAAAGGTTTCATGGTGTGCATTAAGATCTTACTAGTTACAATGAACATAAATTTTGTGAACTTCATATAGTCTGTGATTTGTTTCTGGGGTGTTCAGAGCTTTCTGGGGTTAGTATCCAATTGTCAGTGACTACATATTATGTCTGTTCTTTTGTGACTGGGTTATCTCACTCAGGATGATATTATCTAGATGCATCCATTTTCTTAAGAATTTCATAAAGTCATTGTTTCTGATAGCTGAATAGTACTCCATTAATTAAGATTTTTTTAATGAGAAATTTATTATTTTTCCAACCCAGAAAAACTAAATCCACTATGGTTAAAGCTGTTCACTCTATGCTTTAAATTAATTTATTTTTCAAGAATTCAAAGAGTATATTAATATTTAATGAATTATACCAGGCTATGCGTTTGAACTAACATGGAGGGTTGGAGATGAGGGTGGGACTTGGTGTTCCATATTTTCATAGAATCTACTCTTCGTTCCTCAGAAAGAAAGTATTTACATTTGAGATATTATTCCTTTCCCCTACCCTGCCCAGCTCCCATTGCCCCTCCCTCTCCACTTATCTTCAAATAGTTGCACAACCTCTTAATCACCCTCTCCACCCAATTGCCTTGGGATTACCCAAAATTGGGGAAACGATCCCTCCATTGACCAAAAGATTCTCCCATTGTTGCCAGACACTGATACATTCAGCTACATATACAACTGAATATATAGGTCTCTCACTGTTTGCCCAGTGGTTTGTGTTTCAGTCTATGTGATTTTTGGAGAGTTTGGTGGTTGATAATGTTGTTCTTCCCATACTGTTGTGACTCCTTTCCGCTCTTTCAGTCTTTTCTTTAGCACCTTCATTGGGATTCTCTTGTTCAGGCTGATGGTTAGCTACAAGCATGCTCAGGTGTATCTATATGACACTGGTAGAGCCCCTGAGGAGGTATCTCTATCTGGTTCCTGCCAGTAAGCACTTATTGGCATCAGCAATAGTGCTTTGTTTGGTGACTACATATGTATTGCAGTGCATCCTGAGGGGAGGCAGCCTCTGAATGATCTTTTCTTCAATCCCTGTTCCTCTATTTGACCTAGCATTTCCTCCTGTGAGTGTATTTTTTCAACACAGATATTTATGGAAAAGTTCCAAATTTCAATTATGTACCTATTTCAGTCTAAGATCATTAAAACAGATATGAGCTTCCTTGAATGAGTCAATTAATATTTACAAGTCTGTGCCAGGCTGTTTTGTTTTACTTTCTTTTCAAAAGTCAAATATAAAATTCATTGGTGTAAATTTTGTTTCACTTGCCATATAGTTTCTATCAACATACTTATTGTTGCCAATATTGTAGAAATTAGCTGAAATCTACATGTAAATAAATAATAGGGTCCAATGTGGGTCTCAAGGCTGAGTATACATTGTTAACCCTTAATATAAACAACTATAGTTGAGGCACATATACTATTGAGCCAGTTTTTCTTAAATTTATTGCTATCATATAATGTTTACATTTTTACCCAAGAATGATTCATGACAACTGTTTAAAACACTCTTGCCTTTCAATTATTGCATATAATATATTTATGCCACTAGAATTGTACATAAACTTTGAGTTAGAATTTTGTTAACATCAAGTGCTTTATTATTCCATATTGGAAATTTGGTTTTTATTTTCTTATCCATGATTGTGAGAAACTGTGCCACTAAAATATCTATATTTAGAGTTAACAGTTGCATGCTCCCAAAACAAACCCCATCAATACTTGTCACATTGGTGCTCTTTATGATAATACACAGTAATTGGATTCAGCAATAAATCCAAACATAGCTTTGAGACATTGGTTTCCCAAACAGTTCTGTCAAAATTATGCAGGAAGAAACAAAGCTGTGATTTGATGAGGCATACCATAGGATGTCTTAAAATTATGCTTATTGAGCAAAAGACACTAAGTTCTACCCAGTTTATTTCTCTCAACATTTTTGGCAACAGTATTCATGCTGGTGGGGAAAAAAAAGACAACCAGCAAGAAACAAACAAACACTTGTCATTTTTTATTTTTTTATAAATCGTGAATTTTCTGAACCTTTTAAAATCTAAGCAATAAGGTAACTCAAATAGGTTGTCATAAATATCAAACATCCTGCATCTTAAATTTTGTCTTGTAACTTTGGAACTCTACTACATATTATTCCCAACATGGTTAAATACACAGTTAATTCATTGGATTTAAACCTCTTAAATTTCTCAAGGTAATTTTTAGCTGACTTACATAATCCAAGTACTTACTATGACAAGCTGGTGACAGTGTCCTTTTCTTTAATATTTCAGAAATTTTTTGAAAATTATATTGAATAGATAATATTTATGTAAAACTATAACATTTGAAAAGTAAATATGTAAAATATCCAATAAGAAGATTAAAAAAGAGAAAGAAAATGAGAAGGTTCCTTGTTGCATTGATACCAGGACAAGGAGTTTTGCTAGGTATCCTCAAGCTGACGTAAAATTTAACATAGAGCCCAGATTTGCTTTTCACAAAGTGCAATCCCCCTGCATCTGTCCTCTGCTTGCTAGGATTATAGGCTTTTTGCTCCATCACACTCAACTTCAGAGATGTTGCTTATGAAGATCTATGTTGACTGAGGTTAAACTTCATCTGTCTGCAGAATAAACTATAAAAGTGAAACAGTTAAGGCTAAATATAGAAGTTTTCTGTACTTACTTCTATCTTACTAAATATAATGTCTAATAGTATAAGATAAACCATGACAATTCTAAGACATTCAATTCGAAAGATGCCCAGTCCTAAGTCACTTACTTATAAATTCAAAAGTTTGATTGCAGGACAAGATGACCAACATATAATGGACTCCTCAGCTTTTATGAATTCTTCTTGGTTATAGTCAATTGTTGTTGCTGTTATTTTTTAAATTATTTTTAGGCATGTTTTTGCTTTGTTGCCCTTGCTTTTTCAACATAAAGACAGCTACATAGGGAGGTGGAGAGGAACTGGAAAACATCTTGAAGGAGAAAAATTATCAATTTATATTTAAATTTAAAAATTGTTTTAAATATTATAAATATAATAAAAAGCCAAAAGTTGTGCTAACATGATACTAACTAGTTTTTATTATTAGCTTACTTTGCTTAGCATGTTTTCACCCTTTTTCATCCATAATAATGGAACCTCGGAGATCCAAGGACACAGGGCTGGTGAAAAGGCATTCCCAGTAGCCTGGGAAGAGAGAAATCACCTCTGAGCTCATGGAAAGTGCACCTGCCTTGCTCCTGCATGGTCCAGGATACGAGGAACCCAGAATTGAGCTGTCTTTTCCCAGCCACAGAGTGCAGAACAGGCACTCAGATAATCCGCCACAAGGAACAGCAGAGATCCAGGGACACATGCCAGCTACAAAGTAAAAGAGAGAACCAATCACTGAGAGCAAGATGGCAAAAGGAAAGCAAAAGAATGTACTTCAGGGAAACAAAGTGAACCTGGCAACACCAGAACCCAGCTCTTCCATCACAGCAAACAGCAGAATGCCAAACAGTCCAGGAAAAGAAGACTCATATCTAAAATCGTACCTAAAGATGATGATAGTGATCCTTAAACAATAACAGGAGGAAAACCATAAAGAATTAGAAGCTTTTAAAGAGTAAACATGAAAAACACTCAAAGAACTAAAAAACTAGAGGAAAACAGAATCAAAGAGATGAAGGAATAGAAGAAGGAATTTAAAACGGAAATAGACACAATAAAGAAAACACTAAAAAAGACAACCCTGGAGGTAGAAAACCTAAAAAAGAAATCAGTAGTCACAGATGCATACATTTCCAATAGACTAGAAGAGATGGAAGAGAGAATCTCGGGGTCCGAATACAACATTGAAAACATAGACAAAAGAGTCAGAGAAGGTGCAAAAACCAAAAAGCTCCTAACCCAAAATGGCCAGAAGATTTAGGACACAATGAAAAGACCAAACCTAAGGATAATAGGAATAGAAGATGGTGAAGAATATCAACTAAGAGGTACAGAAATATCTTCAATAAAATTGTAGAAGAAAACTTGCCTACCTTTAAGAATGAGATGGCCATGAGCATAAAACTAGTGTACAAAACTCCAAATAGGTTGGACCATGAAAAAAGTTTCTCTAGACACATAATAGTCAAAATTCCAAGTGCCCAAAGCAAAGAAAGAATACTAAAAGCAGTAAAGGAAAAAGGGCCGGTAACATATAAAGGCAGACCAATCAGAATCACACCTGAGTTCTCAACAGAGACTTTGAAAGCTAGAAGAGCCTGGACAGACATCATGCACACTCTAAGAGAGTACAAGTGCCAGCCGAAGCTGCTATACCCAGCAAAACACTCAATCACCATAGATGAAGAGACCAAGATATTCCAAGACAAAACTAAATTTACACAATATCTGACCACAAACCCAGCACTACAATGAATTATAGGTGGAAAACCCAATACAACTAGGGGAACTACATCCTAGTAAAAACATAAAACAAAAAACAAAAAAAAAAAACAAACAAAAAAAAAAAAAAAAAAAAAAAAACTCCTAAGCAAGTAAACCAAAAGAAAGACACACAGGCACAATTCAACCTCCAAAAGCAAAAATAGCAGAAAACAGCAACCACTATTCTTTGATATCTATTAACATAAATGAACTCAATTCAAACAATAAAAAGATATAAGCTATCAGACTAGATACATAAAAAACCCAGTATTTTGCTGCCTACAAGAAACTCATCTCTCTCTCCTTTTTTTTTTTTTTTTTTTTTTTTTAGAATTTAAACTTTTGACAATTAGTTTTTATTTATTTATTTTTTGAATTTCCTAGACATGGAAAGGTATTTTTATTGAAAACAATGGAAAATAGGTTGAGCAAAAACAAACAACATGCATGATAAGTAGGCAAAGGATCAATAAACAGATAATAATTGATAAATAGTAGTGATAGGTAAATGATCAACAGATAGGAAATGATTGCTTGGTATATGACACATATCCAGAAATATAGGCATAATAGAAATGTGAAAATTTATGTTAAAATTTAAAAATTAAAAACACAAAAGATTCAATTCTCTCAAAACAAAAACACAATGTGAGAACAAATTAATATCTTAAAGTATAGAGCTGGAGAATTCCAACATAAAGAAAATTTCCTTTAAATCTTCAAAACTTCACTTGTTTTCTTTTCTATCACTGTCTTCCCTAGAATCTCTAGTTTGCAAGGAAAAGAAACTCAGTAGTTATTTCAGAGAGTTATGTAGAAAGACAGGTAGAAAACAAGGCAAAGTCTCCAATATTTCAAAGTTCTTGAAGGAAAAAAAATAAAGCATAGGGATCTAACACTCAGTGTGTTAAATAATGCACTGGTCTCATTTTTTTTTTTTTTTTTACAGTGAGCAAAAAGTATATGTAATACAGGGTTTAACCAAGAACTTGTCAATGTGTTCTTGGTGTGTAAAGATTGAGCAAGACTTTTTTTATTGTTGTTTTAGTTGTTTTATTTTGTTTTATTTTTTTCTTGGACTTCACGCAGTCTGTGAGTTGTTTCTGGGGCAGTGCGATCCTCTGGGGTTAGCATCCCACTATCAGTGACTGAATATTACGTCTGTTCTTTTGTGACTGGGATATCACACTCAGGATGATATTCTCTAGATGCATCCATTTTCTTAAGAATTTGGTTAAGTCATTGTTTCTGGTGGCTGAGTAGTATTCCATTGTGTAAATGTACCACAATTTTTGTATCCATTCATCTACTGAAGGACATCTGGGTTCTTTCCAGCTTCTGGCTATTATAAATAGAGCTGCTATGAATATTGTGGTGCATGTAACTTTGTTGTATATTAAAGTGTTTCTGGGGTATATGCCCAGAAGTGGAATAGCTGGGTCTTCAGGTAGTACTATGTCCAATTTTCTGAGGTATCACCAGGCTGATTTCCATAGTGGTTGTATCAGTTTACAACCCCACCAACAGTGGAGAAGTGTTCCTCTTTCTTTGCAACCACGCCAGCATCTGTTGTCATCTGAGTTTTGGATCTTGGCCACTCTGACTGGTGTGAGGTGGAATCTCAGGGTTGTTTTGATTTGCATTTCCCTGATGGCTAAAGAATCATACAACATTATCAAGTAGGCTTTATCTCTGGGATGCAGGGATGGTTTAATAAATGGAAATCCATCAATGTAATCCATCATATAAACAAACTCAAAAAACAAAATCATATAGTCATCTTACTAGATGCTGAGAAAGCATTTGACAGAATTCATCACCCCTTCCTGTTAAAAGTCTTAGAAAGAATAGGATCCAAGGCCCATACCTAAACATAATAAAAGCAATACAGAGAAAACCAACAGCCAACATCAAACTTAATGGTGGGAAACTTGAAGCAATCCCACTAAAATCGCGAACTCGACAAGACTGGCCACTCTCCCCCTACCTATTCAACACAGTACTGGAAGTCCTGGTCTGAGCAATTTGATAGCACAAGGAAATCACAGGGAAACAATTTGGAAAGGAAGAAGTAAAAACATCACTATTTGCATATGACATGATAGTGAACTTAAGTGATCATAAAAATTCCACCAGAGAACTACTACAACTGATAAACAAGTTCAGCAAAATGACTGGATATAAAATTAACTCAAGAGCCAGGGAGCAGAGAAATCTCTGCGGAGTGCACACGCAAAGCGCACCCTCCTACCTGCCTGATCCAGGGACCAGGAACAGAACTTTGGAACTTCTGTTCCCACCCAGCGACTCTGAGGCATAGAACAGGGCTCCGCCCATCTGCCACCTGGACCAGTGGAGAGGCAGGGACACAAACCAGGTACAAGGGAAAGTCGAGAACATATCACTGACAACAAAATGGCAAGAGGAAAGCGAAAGAGTATATCCCAAGGAAACCAAGACAACCTGGCAACACCAGAACCCAGCTCTTCCATAACAGCAAACATCGGAATGCCAAACACTCCAGAAAAAGAAGACGCAGACCTGAAATCATACATCAAGATGCTGATAGAGATACTTAAACAAGAACGGGAGGATGTGGGGCGCCGCCCACACATTCCCACGCATTCGCCATTACAAGATGGCGCTGATATCTGGCTGGAGTTAGCAGTAAACAAGCCATGTGCGCACAGGCTGGGTAACTTCCGCTTCATGAGTTCCGCCTCTCCCGTGGCGTCATAGGGCCTGGTGAGTTTCAACCAATCAGGGGGCTCCGCGTCCAAGGCAAGGACTGATCCCTTTATAAGGGGGCGAGCTGGATAGCTCTCTCTCTTTTCTTCCTCTCTTCTTCCTCTCTTTCTCCCGTTGGTTTCCGGCCGTCTCGTGGAGCTTGTTCGTCCTGTTCGTCTCCTTGGATCTCTTGGTTTTCTTCGTCTTTTTCGTCACGTGAAGCAAGTACTGGTTTTCCAGAGCAATAAAGTTTACCGCAGAAGGATTCTATTTTGTGTGCCGCGTCGTTCTTGCAGGCGAGATGGTTGCACGGGACAGGAGGAAAAGCAAAAAGATTCAGAAGCTTTTAAAGAGGTAACAAGACTCAAAGAACTCAAAGAACTAGAGGAAAACCGATCCAAAGAGACGAAGGAATGGAAGAGGGGATTTAAAAGGGAAATTGACACAATAAAGAAAACACTAAAAGAGATAACCCAATAGGTAGAACACGTAAAAAAGAAATCAGGGAGTGCGCAGAACAGGGTGCAGCCCATCCACCACATGGATCAGCAGCATGTAAAGCTTTAAAGACTGGTGAGTGGGAGACCTGGGCAGCAAGGGAGCAGAGGGATATCTGCTGAGTGCACACTGTAAGCACACCGCCAGCCCTGCCTGATCCAGAGACCAGGAACAGAACTTTGGACCTTCTGTTTCCACCCGGCGACTCTGAGGCATAAAACAGGGCTCGACCCATCTGCCACCTATACCAGTGAAGACCCAGGGACACAGACCAGATACAAGGGAAAGTCGAGAACATATCACTGACAACAAAATAGCAAGAGGAAAGCGAAAGAGTATATCCCAAGGAAATCAAAACAACCTGGCACCTCCAGAACCGAGCTCTCCCACAAGAGCAAATATAGGAATGCCAAACACTCCAGAAAAAAAAGACACAGACCTGAAATAATACATCAAGATGCTGATAGAGATACTTAAATAGAACGGGAGGAAAAGCAAAAAGATTCAGAAGCTTTTAAAGAGGAAGCAAGAAAAACACAAGGAGAACTCAAAGAACTAGTGGAAAACACAACCAAAGAGACAAAGGAATGGAAGAGGGAATTTAAAACGGAAATTGACATAATAAAGAAATCACTAAAAGAGATAACCCTAGAGGTAGAAAACCTAAAAAAAAAAAAAATCAGGAGTCACAGAAGCAAGCATTTCCAATAGATTACAAGAGATGGAAGAGAGTATCTCAGGGGCAGAAGATAACATTGTAAACATAGACAAAACAGCCAGAGAAGATGAAATAACAAAAAGCTCCTAAACCAAAATATCCAGGAAATCCAGCACACAATAAGAAGAACGAACCTAAGGATAATAGCAGTAGAAGAGGGAGAAGAGTGTCAACTAAGAGGCACAGTAAATATCTTCAACAAAATCGTAGAAGAAAACTTTCCTACCCTCAAGAATAAGATGACCACGAGCATAAAAGAAGCCTTCAGAACTCCAAATAGGTTGGACCAGAAAAAAAATACCTCCTGACACATAATAGTCCAAACACCAAATGCCCAAAGCAAAGAAAGAATGCTAAAAGGAGTAAGGGGAAAAGGTCAGGTAACATATAAAGGCAGGCCAATCAGAGTCACACCCGATTTCTCAACAGAGACTATGAAAGCTAGAAGAGCCTGGACAGACATCATGCAGACCCTAAGAGAGCACAAGTTCCAGCCCAAGCAGCTATACCAAGCAAAGCTATCAATCACCATAGATGGAGAGACGAAGATATTTCAAGACAAATCTAAATTTACACAATATCTGACCACAAACCCAGCACTAAAACGAATTATATGTGGAAAACCCAATACAATGAGGGAAAATACAGCCTAGTAAAAACAAGAAAACTCCTAAACAAAAAATCTAAAAGAAGAAAAAACACAGACACAAGTCAACCCACAAAAGCAATAATGGCAGGAAACAGAAAAAACTATTCCTTGATATCTATTAACATAAATGGATTCAACTCCCCAATAAAGAGACATAAACTAGCAGACTGGATGCATAAACAAAATCCAGCCTTTTGCTGCATACAGGAAACTCATCTCAGAGACAATGTGAGACACTATCTCAGAGTAAAAGGGTGGGAAAAAAACTTCCAAGCAAACAGTCCCAAGAAGCATGCTGGAGTTGCTATTCTAATATTGGATAATGTAAATTTCAAACCAAAAGTTATCAAAAAAGATAAGGAAGGACACTTTTTACTCATTACCAGGGAAATCTGTCAGGAGGAACTCTCAATCCTTAACATATATGCTCCTAATAATAAATCACCCACATTTATAAAAGAAACCCTACTAAAGCTCAAAAAATACATTTCACCCCACACAATAATAGTGGGAGACTTTAATACCCCACTCTCACCAATGGACAGATCATGGAAACAGAAACTGAACAAGGACACTGCAAAGCTAGCAGAGTCTTTGAACGAACTTTAATTAACAGATATATACAGAACATATCATCCTATAGTAAAAGAATACACCTTCTTCTCAGCACCCCATGGCACCTTCTCGAAAATTGACCACATAATTGGACACAGAACGAGCCTCAATCGATATAAGAAGATTGAAATACCCCCATGCATCCTTTCAGAACACCATAGTCTACGGCTGGTCTTTAACAACAACAAAGAAAACAAAAATCCCACATGCACATGGAAACTAAACAATGCTCTGTTAAATGATAGCAGGATCAAAGAAGAAATAAAGAAAGAAATTAAGGATTTTCTAGAATTCAACGAAAACAAAAACACAACATACCCAAACCTATGGGATGCAATGAAAGCAGTACTGAGAGGAAAACTCATAGCCCTAAGTGCTTCCAAAAAGAAACTGGAGAGAGTTTACATCAGCAACCTGACAGCACAGCTAAAAGCCCTAGAACAAAATGAAGCAGATATACCCAAGAAGAGTAGACGGAAAGAAATAATTAAAATTAAGGCAGAAATAGACCAAATAGATACAAAAAGAACCATTGAAAAAATCAACAAAACCAAGAGTTCGTTCTTTGAGAAAATCAACAAGATTGAAAAACCCTAAGCCAGACTAACTAGAGGGCAAAGAGAGAATATACAAATTAACAAAATCAGAAAGAAAAGTGGAGACATAACAACTGAAACTTAGGAAATTCAAGAAATCATCAGATCCCAATACAAAAACTTATACTCTACAAAATTGGAAAATGAGAAGGAAATGGATGAATTCCTAGACAGATACAAGATCCCAAAGTTAAAGCAGGACCAAGTAAACCATATAAATAACCCTATAACACCTAAAGAAATAGCAGAAGTTCTCAAAATCTTCCCACCCAAAAAAAGCCCAGGTCCAGATGGGTTCAGTGCAGAATTTTATCAGACATTTATTGCGGATATAACACCAATACTCTCCAATCTATTCCAGAATATAGAATCAGATGGAATACAACCTAACTCATTTTTTGAGGCTACAATAACCCTAGTACCTAAACCACACAAAGACCCGACAAGAAAAGAGAACTTCAGACCAATCTCACTTATGAACATTGATGCAAAAATACTCAACCAAATCCTTGAAAACCAAATCCAAGAACACATCAAAACGATCATTCATCATGACCAAGTTGGCTTCATCCCTGGGATGCAGGGATGGATTAATATAAGGAAATCCATCAACATAATCCACCATATAAACAAACTCAAAGAACAAAACCACACGGTCATCTCACTAGATGCTGAGAAAACATTTGTCAACATTCAACACCCCTTCATGTTAAAAGTCCTAAAAAGAACAGGAATCCAAGGTCCATACTTAAACATAATAAAAGCAATATACAGCAAACCAACAGCCAACATCAAACTTAATGGTGGGAAACTTGAAGCAATCCCACTAAAATCAGGGACTCAACAAGGCTGCCCACTCTCCCCCTACCAATTCAACATAATACTGGAAGTCATGGCTGGAGCAATTAGGCAGCAAAAGGAGATCAAGGGGATACAAATCGGAAAAGAAGAGATAAAAACATCACTCTTTACTGATGACATGATAGTGTACTTAAGTGACACCAAATATTCCACCAGAGAACGCTTACAGCTGATAAACAAGTTCAGCAAAGTGGCTGGATACAAAATTAACTCGAACAAATCAGTAGCCTTCCTATACTCAAAGGACAAACGTGGAGAAAGAAATTAGGGAAAAGGTACCCTTCACAATCGTCACAATATCTATTAAATACCTTGGTGTGACTCTAACTAAGCAAGTGAAGGACCTGTATGACAAGAACTTCAAACCTCTAAAGAAAGAAATTGAGGAGGATCTCAGAAAATGGAAAGATCTCCCTTACTCATGGATTGGAAAGATCCACATTTTAAAAATGACCATCCTACCAAAAGCAATCTACAGATTCAACGCAATCCCCATCAAAATTCCATCACAGTTCTTCACGGAATTGGAAGGATCAATGCGCAATTTCATATGGAACAGCAAAAGACCCAGAATAGCGAAATCCATCCTCAACAACAAGAAAACATCTGCTGCGGGAATCAGTATCCCTGACCTCAAGCTATATTACAAGGCAATTGTGCTGAAAACTGCATGGTACTGGTACAGAAATAGGCATGTGGATCAATGGAATAGAATAGAAGATCCAGAAATGAGCCCTCATGTATATGGTCACCTGATTTTCGACAAAGGAGCCATAAACATTCAATGGAAAAAAGACAGCCTATTCAACAAATGGTGCTGGTCCAACTGGCACTCAGCATGCAAAAGAATGAACATCGACCCTTTCTTATCTCCTTGTACAAAGCTCAAGTGTAAGTGGATCAAAGATCTTCACATTAAACCAGATACACTGAAACTATTAGATGAGAAAGTAGGGAAAATTATAGAACATATAGGGCCAGGAGAAAATTTTCTGAACAAAACACCAATGGCTCAAGCTCTAAGGTCAAAGATTAACAAATGGGACTTAATGAGAGTGCAAAGTTTCTGTAAGGGGAAGGACATTGTCAGGAAAACAAAATGGCAGCCAACATAATGGGAAAAGATATTTACCAACTCCATATCAGATAGAGGCCTAATATCTAAGGTATACAAAGAACTCAAAAAGCTAGACACCTGAGAATCAAATAACCCTATTAAAAAATGGGGTACAGAACTAAACAAAACATTCTCAGTTGAGGAATATCGAATGGCTGAGAAATATCTGAGGAAGTGCTCGACATCTTTAGCCATCAGGGAAATGCAAATCAAAACAACCCTGAGATTCCACCTCACACCAGTCAGATTGGCTAAGATCAAAAATTCAGATGACAGCAGATGCTGGCGAGGTTGCGGAGAAAGAGGAACCCTTCTCCACTGTTGGTGGGGTTGCAAACTAATACAACCACTCTGGAAATCAGTCTGGCGATACCTCAGAAAATTGGACATAATACTACCTGAAGACCCAGCTATTCCACTTCTGGGCATTTCTTACTTTAGTACTGTTTGCAAAATCTACAGTTATATAAATGTGTGCATAGTACATTATTAGAAACACATTATTGAGATTGATATGTTTATACTTGTAATTAACATGTCAATAATCTATAAGAGGAGTCCTTCTAGATATGAAAGAACTCTATTATCATTTGCATTCAATTCCTCATAAATGAATTAAAACTACAACACTAACATATATGGGTGGCTCTTGCTGATATGTCTTAATGTTCAAGTGAAATGGGCAGTTTCCTAATTTATAATTAATAAAACAATACATTTAGATCTTACCAAATTTAATGAAAATATCTTAGTAAATTAAATCTAGACTTAAACTTTTTTTTTACCCCATTGGAGAAGTCTGGGCATAGACTGAAGGAGCTGAAGGGGATTGCCAACCTATAGGATGAACAATAATATCAACCAACCAGACCCCCAAGAGCTCCCAAGGATAAAATACCAACCAAAGAATACACATGGAGGAACCCATGACTTCAGCTGCATATGTAGCAGAGGATGGCCTTATCTGGCATCAATGGGAGGGGAAGCATTTTTTTCTTGGAAGCTCAATTCCCCAGCTTAGGGGAATGCTAGGGTGGTGATTAGGGATGGGTAGGGTGGGTGGTGAGCTGCCTCATATAAGAAGAGAGGAGTGGAATGGGAATGGGCGGTTACATTGGGTAAACAAGAAAGGAGGTTAACATTTAAAATGTAAATATATAAAATAACCAATAAAAATAAAACCATAGTCCTTCAAATGTATTAAAAAATACTTGACTCATGTATACATCTTAAAGGTGCTTATAGATATCATTCCACTTGATTTAGATAATTTATAGTATCAAAAAACATGTATGTTTATCATACTGTTTAATGTGTCAATTCATATCCACTCAAGAAAATGAAAGTATTATTATTTTTAATAAATGCTGACCATTGCATAGAAAAATTTATGTATTAGCAAATTCTTTTGTATATCCTACCTGTATATCTATTTATAACATGGTTATTTAAAAGTTAAGTGATACTTGTATCTGAAAAGATTTTAAATTAATGCACATATGAACTGAGATTATTAATATAATAGAAAACAAGTGCCTGGCTGATTGGGAACGGGGACTGAGTGGCACTTTCCAAATAAATGCATTGAATGCATGGGGATCTCCAGGACCGAAAAAGTATGAGTGTGATATTGAAAGCCAAGATGTAAAATACACAATATACTGCTGAGGAGGGAGTCATGGGTATAAGAAAAAATAAACTGCCATGATCCAGGTCAGACCCCAGAATCTGGTTAAATTTCACCTAGGGGAAAAATATTGAAGACAAAATTATCCTGACTTCTATGTCTGATTTAAGGTTAAGTGAGTAAGTGCTAGAACCAGGTAACAGAATGTTATCAACACCTTGCAACTTAAATAACATGTTTTCTAGAGGCATGCTACAAATTATGATAAATGATGCAACCAGCAGACACAGAAGCCTGCTGAGAGAACACATTGCCCTCATGCCTAGGAAGCCCAGAACAAATCCCTACAGAGGAAGGAAAATGACAGACTGCCTCTAGACTGTCTTTCCCAAGGTAACACTATGATGTTCCGCATCAGTGACTTTCTCATTTTATGTTAATTTCCTATAAATATTTAACATTATGAAGGGCCATTTTCAGTACATGTATGTAATCACTTTAAGCAGATCTTCTCTAGCATAGTACCTTCCTATCTACTTCTTAGTTACTGTTTTTAGTTACTTCGTTATTTAGACACTGCTTTACTTTCGTTACTTAGTTACTTCCTAGTTGCTCAGTGTGAGGGCGGCTCTCAACCACATCCATCCAGAGCTGAAGATGATGGTTAATCTCACTAGGGAGCTTGCTCTGGGCATTCTTTTCTTTTACCCTTCTGAAGCCGGTGTTACAAGATGGCTCCTATGCCACACAGCATCTGTGTGGGTTCCGTACACTCAGATCTAATTTTCACGCTGAGAAGCTTAAGTTTTAACATGTAAGTATCACCAAAGCACCTTTACAATTTTTGTATTTCTCTTCTTCTCTGCGTTCCTGATAGCTCTTTGTGTTTACTCTGTGATAACAGCAAGCCTATCCAACGTGCCTTAGTATAAGCAGCACAGTAAAGAGTGTGATCTCTTAGAGTTTAAATTTTGTTATTTCTATGGAAATGATCATGTTTGTTAGCCTGTCTCCCCCTTGATTGACTCATTTAGGAAGGACAGAATTCCCTTGTCCCTGTCATTATTTGCAGGATATATATTTGATGCTAGCCAAAAGACATCAAGAGATGATTTGCATAGTAGCTTTCAAGGCAGATTGTTTCTTCTATGAAAACAATCAAAAGTTATCTCATATTAAGCACACTCTTGAAATTAAAGTTTCAATTGGGTCCTCATAAAAATCTTAGAGGAACCATAATTAAAATATTGTAGCTTTCAGGATCATGTGGATTTTACTCACATTCTGTAAAAAGAGGACCAAATATTGGAAATGATGGGGAGACCATGACATCTGCTTTAAAGAAGTAGCATAATGGCTGACAGAACATGTTAAACAGGTAGTCCAATGTTTGACTATGGTCTTCACTAGCCTTGTGGACAAGAGTGTGTATACACAAATACATGTTTAGGTATTGGCCTCAATCTCCAAATATGGGGTAATGAAATTTATTACAATGGTAATAACATGTGAAAATGACCACGAGAAAAAAATTAGTTGACATATTTTATACACTTTGATATTTTACAGTCAGCTGCCTTCTTACTATATATTCAAATCCGACAAAGTAACTGTTGAAAAATATTATTGTTTTACATATTTGTCCTGAGATGAATATGTCCTGATTTGAAAGTTTTAAAAAAATATTTCACTATTAAGTGATTTGTAATGGGGCTAGAAAATCATATAAAAAATTTTCCCCTCACACAATTGATCATCCTAGCAGTGAATCACAAAAAAGATACTTAGCCATAATGGGACAGAAAAAATTAAATATTCCATTTTGACCATTAGACTTTCTCCCAGCTTTTCATTATTTAGTCCAAGTATTGTCATGAAAATGAATTTGTCAATGTTACAGAGATAAATGAGGGAACAGAACATATAGAGCTATCTGCTGGTTCTTTGGAAGAAATCATCTCATTCTCCTGTTATATCAGTGATGAAGCTGTCTGGGCTTTATGAGCATCTCTTTCCACTTAGTCATCTTAAAATATTAATGACAGCCTGATTCAACCTCAAAAGAAGTTTGAGAAGGTTCTTTGAATATAGTTCCAAGGTTGAAGGCTGAAATAAAACGAATCAAATTATCTAAAAGATTGTAATACTTATGCAAGTTTATAAGGTATTATTAATGTTAAACTAAATGAATAATTCAAATATTGTGATTCAGAGACTCAAACTATTTCTATTTGACACAGAAAATACTGAAATAGGAAATCATTTAACAATACAACCAAATCAGGTATTTGTTTCCATCTGTAATTCCTTAGAATGAATATTGTCACTTAAACTCACCTTGATTTATATGGTATGGATAAAACACAGTAAGTTGGGTTCTTAAAGATTCTATAATCATAAAGAACCAATGATTTTTAATCAGAAATTATTTTAAAAGCAGATAGTACCAGTGAGGTGGCTTACATGGTGTGGGTGCTTCCTACACATGCAATATACATTCTATGCCTAGGAGTCACAGGATGGGTCAAGAGAAGTAACTAGCACCATACATTGTCCTATGACTGCCATACATGCACAGCCATGTCATTCAAAATGTCACTGCCTCTGAAGAACTAGTACTTTGTATATCAATATACCAGCTATGTATATGTTTTGTCTCTCTGATCTGGGGATTTGTGTTTTAATCTAAGGAGAGAAGTATGATTTGAACAGCATTTATATTTCATATATGAAATTGTTTCCAAAGCACATAGTCGTTAGTCTTCTGTACACCAATCTTCACATCTGGTAAATTGTATAGTGAGCTTAGTTGGAAGCAGGAAGATTAGAGAGCATGCACACCCTCTGAAGGCTAGTGTTGGCTGTTATTAAAAGTGAAAGCCTTATATCTGAAAGCAAAGTTGGTACATGCCTTCATATGTCATTATGAGAATAGCTTGGATGCTCACTTATCCTGTACTGCCATCCACAGTAACAACTTATTGCAACCAAATTGGATATCCAGAATTGTGGTGTACATAAACCTCTCTTCGCTAATGTAAATTGTTACTGTTTTTATGATTATTTATCTAGATTCTATCACTTTGTCATAGCCACACAAGATGACTAACACAATACAAAATGTCCTTTTAAACATTTATTTTCAAATTTTAATATATTGACACCTACTCCACTTGAAACCCAATCTGTCCTCCATCCTGTCTTCACCAAATTTCATGTTAAACCTTATCTATCTCCCACCTCCTCTAATTCCTCTCAATTCACCCTATATTGCCTCCAAATTTAGTGTCGTTTTCTTTGTTTCTTTTTCTCTATTTTATTTCATTTAAATCTATGGTACTGGTAAGTTTTAAGTGACAATTAGCAGAACTTTGACTTACCAAGAGGAGACTCCCAATTGAGGAATTCTAAAACAAACTATCACATAGTAATGTTTGCATTTTTAATTGCTGTAGATTTTAATCCATTGTGCATGTATTCCTAAAATAGGAGTCCTGTTCCATGTAAGATAAGAGAAAGCTGGAAAGCAGTGCAGTCATATTTATTTCTCTTACTTGAACTATGTGTGATAGAACTCTGATGAGTTTTGTTTTTGACCCTAAACAATAACCTGGAATTGTATGTTAAAATAAATGTTTCATCTTTTAGGTTGTCCAGGTATTTGTCAAAGCAACAGAAATGAAGCACAAATGCCTACCTCGTCCAGTTACTGTATTTACCTAGTAGAGTTTAGTCAACACACCAGTAGACACAACACTGAGAAAACCCTGCTTTATAACAGGACACACTTATGTTCTAACTCTTACTTTCTTTACAGTCCTCTTGATAGTGTATCCTAAGTCTTTGGGCAAAGAGAAAGTCATATAGATATTCCATTCATGGCTCAGTGTTCAACAAACACCCACTCAATACGCCATAACCAGATATGAGTCTCTAGATTATCTATTTTTCTCCACAAATAAGTCAATCTGGTGAATTCTATGATATATACCAAAACATAGAGAGAAAGAAGTATTTAGGAAGTGGTCTGATATCTATTCAGTTAAGCAATTATAATAAAATGTTCTATAGATCTGTGACTTTTATAAGTCCAAGTTCTTATTGAGATACACAGGACCAGGCATATTTTTCTTCCTGTGGATAACACTTAAATACAATCAGAAAGTGGTTGTTTATTCCTGTAACACTCATGGTATTATTACCCTCCAAAGTTTGGCAAGCTGATTGTTTCTATCAAAGACTAGGCTTGACAACAGATTAAGACTTGTGTGGATGTGTATCCACCAGCAGGGTTCACAGCACTTTCAATCACCATGAAAATTGACCAGTAAGGGAATCTTTCAAGCTATTACCACTTTGATTTCTCCATGCACTGTGGAGACTTATCATCAGCTTCTGTTTGTAGATCATTAGAGTCCCCCCTGACCAACAGTTCAAAGGAGAGTAGTTTGCCTACTATTTTAGAAGCTTTGTAAATATATATAATTATATCTAATTTAAAACACACATAGAATAAATTACAAAGAATACATACATGTACACACACATACAGATATATGGTATATACTGCCTGTAAATCCAAGAAATAAAGAAAACAAAACAAAACAAAAAAAATATTTACAAAACAAGAAAACCTTAACTATTTCCATGTTACATTTTGTTTTACATGTACTTTAGCTCATTGTAACTATTAAGTTTTCAAGGCATACAAACAAACCTTGAAAAAATCAAGTACTGACTAAAAAATATATTCATATAGTTTTATATAAAAATTATGTTAAAACCTAAAAAAAACTACTGACAAAAATGTATAATTTTAAGCAAAAAATGTTTAAAATCTGTACATTTATCTTTGTTTTTTTTAAGCGACTTTATTTTGCAAAACAAAGATAAATGTAAAGATTTTAAACATTTTTTGCTTAAAATTATACATTTTTGTCAGTACTGTTTTTTCAGACATTAAAATAAATTTTACATAAAACCATGTGAATATAATTTTTAGTCAGTACTTGATTTTTTCAAGGGCTTGACAGTATGCATTGAAAACCTTCTAGTTGTAATAAGCGTAAAGTACATGCAAAACAAAACGCAACATGGAAATAGTCAAAGTCTTCTTGTTTTGTGAATATATGTATATTTTTTGTTTTCTTTATTTCTTGGACTTCATACAGTCTGTGAGTTGTTTCTGGGGGAGTACAAGCCTCTGGCGTTAGCATCCCACTATCAGTGACTGCATATTATGTCTGTTCTTTTGTGACTGGGTTATCTCACTCGGGATGATCTTCTCTAGATGCAGCCATTTTCTTAAGAATTTGGTTAAGTCATTGTTTCTGGTGGCTGAGTAGTATTCCATTGTGTATATGTACCACAATTTTTGTATCCATTCGTCTTCTGAAGGACATCTGGGTTCCTTAAAGCTTCTGGCTATTATAAATAGAGCCGCTATGACCATTGTGGTGCATATATCTTTGTTGTGTATTAAAGTGTCTCTGGGGTATATGCCCAGAAGTGGAATAGCTGGGTCTTCAGGTAGTACTATATCCAATTTTCTGAGGTATCGCCAGACAGATTTCCAGAGTGGTTGTATTAGCTTGCAACCCCACCAACAGTGGAGAAGTGTTCCTCTTTCTCCGCAGCCTCGCCAGCATCTGCTGTCATCTGAGTTTTGGATCTTGGCCAATCTGACTGCTGTGAGGTGGAATCTTAGGGTTGTTTTGGTTTGCATTTCCCTGATGGCTAAGGATGTCGAGCACTTCCTCAGATGTTTCTCGGCCATTCGGTGTTCCTCAACTGAAAATGATTTGTTTAGCTCTGTACCCCATTTTTTCATAGGGTTATTTGATTCTCTGGTGTCTAGCTTTTTGAGTTCCTTGTACACCTTGGATATTAGGCCTCTATCTGATGTGGTGTTGGTAAAGATCTCTTCCCATTCTGTTGGTTGCCGTTTTGTTTTCTTGACGATGTCCTTAGCCTTACAGAAACTTTGCAATCTCATTAAGTCCCATTTGTTAATCTTTGACCTTAGAGCTTGAGCCATTGGTGTTTTGTTCAGGAAATTTTCTCCTGTGCCTATGTGTTCTAAGGTTTTCCCTACTTTCTCATCTAATAGTTTCAGTGTATCTAGGTTAATGTGGAGATCTTTAATCCACTTACACTTGAGGTTTGTACAAGGAGATAAGAACGGGTCTATTTTCATTCTTTTGCATGTTGAGTGCCAGTTGGACCAGCACCATTTGTTGAATAGCCTGTCCTTTTTCCATTGAATGTTTACTGCTCCTTTGTCAAAAACCAGGTGACCATATACATGAGGGCTCATTTCTGGATCTTCTATTCTATTCCTTTGATCCACATGCCTATTTCTGTACCAGTACCATGCAGTTTTTAGCACAATTGCCTTGTAATATAGCTTGAGGTCAGGGATAGTGATTCCCACAGATGTTTTTTTCTTGTTGAGGATGGATTTCGCTATTCTAGGTCTTTTGTTATTCCATATGAAATTGCACATTGATCTTTCCAATTCCATGAAGAACTGGGTTGGAATTTTGATGGGGATTGCATTGAATCTGTAGATTGCTTTTGGTAGGATGGCCATTTTTAAGATGTTGATCTTTCCGATCCATGAGCATGGGAGATCTTTCCATTTTCTGAGATCCTCCTCAATTTCTTTCTTTAGAGGTTTGAAGTTCTTGTCATACAGGTCCTTCACTTGCTTAGTTAGAGTCACACCAAGGTATTTCATAGTTTTTGTAACGACTGTGAAGGGTACCTTTTCCATAATTTCTTTCTCTACATATTTGTCCTTTGAGTATATGAAGGCCACTGATTTGTTTGAGTTAATTTTGTATCCGGCCACTTTGCTGAACTTGCTTATCAGCTGTAGGAGTTCTCTGGTGGAATTTTTGGGGTCACTCAAGTACACTATCATGTCATCGGCAAAGAGTGATGTTTTTATCTCTTCCTTTCCGATTTGTATCCTCTTGATCTTTTTTTGCTGTCTAATTGCTCCACCCAGGACTTCCAGTACTATGTTGAATAGGTAGGGAGAGAGTGGGCAGCCTTGTCGAGTCCCTGATTTTAGTGGGATTGCTTCAAGTTTCTCGCCATTAAGTTTGATGTTGGCTGTTGGTTTGCTGTATATTGCTTTTATTATGTTTAAATATGGGCCTTGGATTCCTGTTCTTTCCAGGCCTTTACCATGAAGGGGTGTTGGATTTTGTCGAATGCTTTCTCGGAGTCTAGTGAGATGACCATATGATTTTGGTCTTTAAGTTTTTTTATATGGTGGATTACATTGATGGATTTCCTTATTTTAAACCATCCCTGCATCCCAGGGATGAAGCCTACTTGGTCATGATGAATGATGGTTTTGATGTGTTCTTGGATTCGGTTTGCAAGGATTTTGTTGAGTATTTTTGCATCAATGTTCATAAGTGAGATTTGTCTGAAGTTCTCTTTCCTTGTAGGGTCTTTGTGTGGCTTAGGTACGAGGGTTATTGTAGCCTCAAAAAATGAGTTGGGTAATATTCCATCTGATTCTATCTTTTGGAATAGTTTGGCGAATATTGTTGTTATATCCCCAATAAATGTCTGATAAAATTCTGCACTGAACCCGTCTGGACCTGGGCTTTTTTTGGTTGGGATGCTTTTGATGACTTCTTCTATTTCTTTAGGTGTTATAGGGTTATTTAGATGGTTTACTTGGTCCTGGTTAAACTTTGGGACCTTGTATTTGTCTAGGAATTCGTCCATTTCCTCTAGATTTTCCAATTTTGTGGAGTATAAATTTTTGTAGTAGGATCTGATGATTTCTTGAATTTCCTTAGTTTCAGTTGTTATTTCACCACTTTTCTTTCTGATTTTTTTAATTTGGATACTCTCTCTTTGCCCTTTAGTTAGTCTGGCTAGGGGTTTATCAATCTTGTTGATTTTCTCAAAGAACCAACTCTTTGTTTTGTTGATTTTTTCAATGGTTTTTTTTTTTTTTTGTTTCTATTTGGTCTATTTCTGCCCTAATTTTGATTATTTCTTGCCATCTACTCTTTTTGGGTATATCTGCTTCCTTTTGTTCTAGGGCTTTTAGCTGTGCTGTCAGGTTGCTGATGTGAGCTCTCTCCAGTTTCTTTTTGGAAGCACTTAGGGCTATGAGTTTTCCTCTCAATTTATCTTTGTTTTATAAAATAAAGTTGTTTAAAAAAATAAAAAAAAATAAAATTGAAAAAAAATGTTGTATGTAGTTAAATATTTCATATAAAATAGAAAAAAATAACCTATAGAAAAATAAAATATTATTTAAATAGATACCCCAAAATTTAGACAATCTTAGGTTATTAATAACTAACTAACTTATTAATAAATAGTAATTAATAACTAGAAATAACTATAGTGTTTGAAGTTGGCTTAACTGAATTTCAAGCCAAACAACATGTGAGCATTATTGTTATTAGCATTTATATGAAAATTAAATTAAGAAAATGTAAAATGATTTAAGTAAGCATTATTGAAAGAGAAATTGTCATCTTTAATTTTTATGAAAATCATCATAAAAATTTTATATTAAAAGTTAATAAATGTAAAAACAATTAATGAAATTATATAAATTTATGAAGGTAAAAACAAATGAACACGGCAGCTAATATAGTAAACAAATAATAATATGAATAAATTTATCAGAAAGAAAAATTCACATAAAGGCAAATAATGCCTTAATGTGTTGTTCACATTTTGTTTCAACAAAGAAAAAAAAATGGCATTGCCTTGTCTTTATCTCTCTCAAGTCTTGTTTGAATACAACTGAAATGAGTTCTGTGGACTCATCCAGGATGAGGTAAGATTTTGGTAACTAACATTTTTCAGTGATCACACAGATCTCTAGTAAACTTACAGGCTTCAATGTTATTAAATCTTTTTCTGATAAACTCAAATTTATCCTCACCACTTCTTTTTTAGTTCTTTTTATTTTAACCTGAGGTTGTTATGCACAGTCCCATTCTTTTAGGCATTGAGAGTATAATTAATATATTCTCTCTCATAATTTCCCAAGAAATTATCTCAAGGACGTGGCAGCCTGTTAGAGTTTAGACACCGCAGTAAAGTGTCATAACTTTGGCATCTTTCTGCTTCTAAATCTCGTGCTAACTCCTCCCTTTGTCATGGTGCACGATGATTTTTGAAGGAAGCAGTTTGTAGACATTCTTTGTCTTTATTGGATTGGTGGCATACATTCTTTTGTGCACAGGGACATTACTACATGTCATAATGAATCCCGGGGTGCACACATGATGATTCTTCAGTGTTACCCAGATGACTGAAATATTTACTGTACTCATTTATAGATAGTACATATGTTTCAAATTTATTAAACAAGAACACCAAAGTTCTACCTCATTCATAAAGGAAGCAAAAGATAAATTTTAACCCACCACTCTAAATGGTGTTAATATTTTTCTAGAAATTCTGATCTAATTGTTTTTAAACTATAGACAGTGTTTCATATATGACTGAAACTACTGAGCCTACACTATATATCGCCACCTATACATCAGCGAAATCACTATCATTTTTGGCTAAGTTCACATTTATAATGCAACAACTTCTTGACTCCAGTCAGGCCAAAATGATAGTAACAAGATGCATGTGCATTCTAAGTACATTAAAATATAGAGAAAACTTTATCTTAGAATTGGGAGAATGCAGTAGATTAGGTAAGCATAAGATCAAAGGTCTAGGGGAAAATGGCAGCACAGAAGAAACATGTCAACACCTTACAAAATACATTTTTGATTTTGAAGTAAATTAGACACAACAAATTGAAAAATACAGGTTTTGATTTTTCAAGTACATATTGAAAATCAAGCAAATTACAAACGTGCAATGGAGGTATGCACTACATGTACACCATGAAGGGGTAAATCAAGAAAAATTAAACATTCTACACAATACCAGAGTCACATATTAGGTGGAACTCAGTGAAGCCCCAGATGATGGTAAGGAATGAATATGGGAGCCAGACAGGTTGATGACCTCAGGAGAACACAGCCTACTCAATCAACTATGGAAGGCTCGTAGCGGCTCACAGAGATTAAAGTTTTAGTTACAGAGCTTGCATGGGGCTGAGCTAGTTCTCCTGCATATATGGTGTGCTTCTTTTCCTGGGGTTTTTGTGGGACTACTAGCACTGTAGGTTGGGGGGAAGGGGAGTGTTGTTCTGGCTTTTTGTCTGCTGTCTGTAGGGACTCTCTTTCTCCTACTGGATGTCCTTGTCCAGCTTTGGTATGAGTGTTTATGATTAGTATTATGACATGTTCGGTTGATATCCCTGGAAGTCATGCTCTTTATGGGAAGAGAATAGAGGCGCAGTAGATTTGAAGAAGGGGGAGGTAGGAGTGTTTTGAGATGTATGGAGGAAGGAAATGCTGCAGTCTGTATACATTGTATGAGGAAAATGAATAATAAATAAAGAATAAAAAGGAATGCCAAAAGAAACAAAAAATAAATACTAAAAATTAGAGGAGAAATAGAGAAACAAACAGAAACAAAAAAAAAAAAAAAAACACTGAGAGTCAATACACAATGATAAACATAGGTATTAAAAAAGTAAATAAAATAAATATCAAATATATAAATATGAAAAAAAGAGAGAGTTCTCAAAACAGTTCTCTGAAACAATTTGTGAAAATGTTGCATAATTTCAGGTTTCTATGATGCTAACAGTATTTCCTGAGAATGTACTTAAAGATATAAGCAAATAACATGGCAGATACTGAGGGTTTATTTTAAGAAATCCATTTTTAGTAGACTTTTACATTCCATACATGAATATAAGTGATTTCAATTGTTTCGTCACTGTTTGCTACCTCATGTCCTCACCTTGCCACCTGGAAAGCCTTCGTCTTAATAAAACCTATCGTGCTTACTTGGCTTGTGATCGTGACCTACTACTCATGGCTTCTGACATGATGCTTAAAAATGGCAAAATGTTCCTGAGAAATTTGGGGGAGCCCAAAAGCTGGTACAGGAGAAATTGAAGTTCTATGTTGGGTTCTGAGTATCCTTAATAAAAACATTTAAGAGTAGACTCGGGCAGAAGCTCGGGACAATTGTACAAGTTTAAAGAGAAACAGCACAGAACAAAAAAGAAATGAACAAACAAACAGGAGGAGAAGGATGTAATCTAAGTAACCACACAGAGATGAGATATGAGAAGCTGAAAAGAGAGAGCCATGCCTCTTTGAGTTAGACATGGAGGTCCCACATGAGCCAAGTGAGAAAAGGTATGGAGTTTTAAGGACTACAACAATAAGCCCCCAAATCCCAATATGGAAGACATGTGGAGGCCCTGGATAGTGTGAAAAAAAAAGATTAAAAAAAAAAAGATAAGCTTCTAGATTTCAGAGTCCAAACTAAAGCCCAGCCAAGCATAGTAGTAACTCCAGATAAAGACCAAAAGCTGAATAAGTAGCTAAACACATCTCTGGCATATTTAATACATTCCAGGTAAAGGCAGGTATCCCTGTGGATTAAGGAAGGGGTATACTCACACAAAATCATGCAAAAGCTGATATTTTCCAAAAGGGATTCATATTTGTATAAACATGTATCATTGTTTACATATATGAGATGATACGGTTCCCTGCATATAACTGTTCACCACCTTAGCCACTTACCTCATTCCAAGTATCTGTGCTGGACATTTTATGTAAGTGCTATTTGTCTCTCAGCACCCTTTATTCCCTTCGTGTGTTAATGATATGACTGAGGGGACAAGGAACTCACAGTAGTTGTCCTTAACAGCCCAAGCCTGGAACAAAATTGGACCCACCATTAGTTCACCATGGCATTGGGAAGGGGCCCTGACATCTTATTTTTGAAACCTAAATGTAAATATGTGTACTGAAGTGGTAATGGATACACCCTTGTAAAACTTTCAAGAACAAAATGATATGAAGTCAAAAACAGGCATAAGTAAAGTTATGAAAGAGAACCAAATACCATTCATTTTCCACTGGAAGTCAAAGAATATTCAGAGCTGACAGTAAAGAAACAAATCTGAAATCATTTCTGTGGACATTCTAATACTGTGGGCATTGACAGATATAATCCTGAAAATTCTGAGAAAATACTTAGGGGCTTCCCACAGTCTGAGGTGTATCAAATACAGTGAATCGGTCATTGTATACAAATGCACTCGGACACACAGCCCACTACTGCCAGCAGTAGCCTGAGGTTTCCCCTTGATATTTAAGCGACCTCTGACTTCCACGCAGGAAAGTCAGATCCCTGATGTTAACACAGAAACCAATTCCAGGAGGGCTGAATACTAAGGAGTGTTGGAGGTAATTAGCTGAACTTTCACTACAACACTGAGGATGTGAGAAAAAGGGGTATCTTGGAAGATAGTTAAAGACCCCATATGGACCTCTCAAAGGAAATCCATACTTGGCATTTGTTACTTAGGCATATTTTGGTGGATCAGTCTTTTGGTTATTAAAGAACTTAACTAGAATCTTATGGTTTCTGGAGTGTATCCTAAAAGATTGTAACTTAGTCCAAGGATGGAGGAAGCTGAGGTAGCTGCATTATCAGGTAAGTGAATAGTCATGGTTGTGAAATTCTGAGAAAATATCCTAGATAGGAGCTAGACCATGTGCCACGTATATTGAGTTTTTAAACCAGGTCTATTGTTTTAATGTTCTTGCCAGAAACATTGCCTCCATGCCAGAAACATTTCACAGTAAATGGAATTACTTGGGTTGAAATTCCTGGTTTTCACCTGGAAAGAGGTTTTGCCTGGGCTGCAGCATGCAACTTCTTTTATTTTATTTTTCTCCATGTTCAGATATTGCCCCTGACTTTCTAACTTGTATTACCTGAGTGACAGTGGCAAATTGGCAGCAATTTAACTTGTTCCTTTTTCATGCCTGTTCTTAGTTCCATCACGCCCTCAGAAGGCATTGTATGTTCAGTCATGATACCTACAAAATCACAGCAGCCAAGTGCCCACTGGTGATAATGGGGAAAGTCCCAATTGCAGAGTATTGTCCCTGTAAAAACCTTTTTCCATCTCCTCATTAAAACTTCATCTCTGGCTTTTGCCTTCACTTGTCCTAATCCAGAGCTGATGCAATGGAAGCAGCTCTATACTTAGGACAAGTTCATTTTAAACATGGTTACTTGAAAGCTCTCAAATTTACAAGGTCGTCAGATAAAATAGAACACAAAGAAGATTAAGGAACCCAAATAGGAAATTTTGAAAGGGCTTTATTCAGAGGAAAATTTCCAGAGTTCAATTAGACTTTCCATAGGAAATTTCACAAATTTGGATGCACACCCAAAGGAGAATTGAAAAAACATTGTCCCTTACCATTTATTGTCCTTAAGTTCTGGGCAAGAAGGATGTGAAGGTTAAGAAAGTGAATTCCAGAATACTTGGAAAATATCCTACTGTATAATAGAAAAAGATGACTTACTGTCATTCCAGAAATATTCTGTGCAAATTTAGCTGGCCAGTAAACTCAGTGGCTACACAGAAATTTTAACTCAGATGTAAAAGAAAAAAAAATAGTATCGTATCAAATACTATAAACAGAAAACAATAGAGTAACAACAAAAGAAAAATTTGAAGAGGAGCCAAATTTAATATTAAGACTGAAAGACCATATTAAAACAACCAGAAATGTGATATTAAAGAAGAACAGAAATGAGACCCATAAACCAAATGATCACCCGATAATAACTATTCTGAAAAACTGTAGAAGGAGTAGTTTTCTGGCTAGATGAGACTTTAAACTATTATACACATATGAACACCCAGAGACACAAACACATATATACATACTGATACACATACAAGCAACTAATGCACAGATAAGCAAGGGAAATTATAACAATAATATATTGCACAAGGAGAATTAAAGATATAGCACTATGAAAAATTAAGTACATGCAAAGATGGGATGAAAACAAAATTGAACCTCATCTGTCATCCAAGGTCTGACAGATTTCATTTGGCACAATAATGAAGCAAAGGTCATCAAGATATATCAGCTGAATTCACCTAATTTCACACACAGACTGTAGATAACACCCATGCTTGCATATATGTCTAATGAGAGTTTAAGAGAAAAGAGACACTAGCAGAAATAAAAATTAGGAGATATTCATTCATCACACATTTTGAAGGCCACATCCTTTCAGTTACTTTGAAGAAAAGTATTCACAACTAAAAGGTCTCAAAACACTAATATAATAAACTCTGAGTTTTATTCCAAGTGCCCAGAAACATAAAAATGCTAAGGACAGCAGATAGAAACTGATAAGGTAGTTTGAGTGACAGTGACCTAAATTCTTGTCATTGGCAAGAAGTAAAACCATGACCTTGATACTTCTCCTGTTGGGGGCAGGAATAACAAAAGCATGGGGATCCCAATTCTTAACCTGGTTTATCACTACCTTCTGTTTGCTTTCACACAATTTACCTGACAACAAGTACCTGAAAGGTACACATGAGAATGTGATTCAAACTGAGAGGACCCTGGTCATTCGTGGGTAGGCCAATAATACTAACCTATACATTCGCTTAGTACCTTTAGTGATATGTGTAGTAAAACCTTTATGTATGTATTTAAATGAAATGTACAATAAGGCATATATGTCTGACTTTGAGTGAAATGTTTCAGTAAAGCCTTTGCTATTTGAGACAATCAGTAGGGGCTGAGGAATTGTTATGAGTCTGAACATTGAAGAAATGTCAATGCCTCTCTGGAACTTCTGAACTTGGTGCTATATGAGAGCTGGCAGCTGTACTAATCTTGGTCTTAAGACACTTCTGGCAAACTTGGAATACTTACTTTTGATTATGGCTGGCCATGTCAAAAATGGACTGAGATTTCTGTGGGTTTCTGTCTGCTCTCATGGGCAAGCAGCGGGGGCAAGAAAATGTTGGTATGTGGAAACTTTCCTTGCCCCAATTAACATTGTATGATATTTGACTAATGTAAGTGGAGTGAGTTATTTGGGTGTAAGTCTTCCTTGAGAGGCTGTGCCCCTCTGCTCATCAGGAAATGAAGGATTAGCATCTTGGTGAGCTTGCTTCTTTACTATGGTTATTATGACCAACATCAATCCAGTTCTTATGACATGGACAAGGGAAAGCAACTAACCTAGCATCTCAGTAGCACCCCATTCTATCTCTCTAGGAACCATTCTTGTATGATGGGAACTTTGCCTCATTTCATAAAAGCCTAGACTTTAATGCCTATGATTAAAAAAAAAAAAACTCTAAAATTACTGTCATAGCATTCATGAGGTTCCTTCTTCCAGCTCAAGAGACAGGAGTCAGAGCCACAAAGATGCCAAGTTCTGAGTAAGGCTCACAAGAAGATATAAAGCTCCACATCTGGAGATCCACTTAATTTCCCTTATCATCTTATTCCATAAAAGGCACACTATCAGAACACAAAATGTTTACTTAGTGTTAAGAGAGAAAATGACCTTATGCAGGACTGTGGTTGACTGCTGATTTTCAGTCAGAAATACTGTTGCTCCAAGCTGACAGACAACATACCATAACAGTTGTTTGCGTGGGCAAATCTTACTGCAAAGATTTCTATTTGCCATCTCACCCTCCCCTCTCCCTGACATTGGGAAATAAACTTAAAATCTCTCAGATGGTAATGAAACATGAAAACAAACAAAAACTTCTGAGCAAATGATATAGTTCATGCTGCACAGTAAATAATGCAGATACCTCATGCCTAATGAAAACATACTACCGAGTAGACTGACTCTGCACCAAGCATTGAACTATAGAAAGGTAAGATTATAGGTAACACATGAAATAAATAAGAATGCACCATTGTTTTATACCTTCTTTCTATTTAAATGTAATTTTAAGATAAATAAATGTAAATCAGCCCTCACACTGTGATGAAATTAGTACAAAATCAAGGAGGGGAAATTCGGCTGTGCTGAAAGACTCTTCTTGTTCCTATATCAATATTCTCTGAACCATATCATTTTATAAACCCCATTGTTCTCCAGAGAAAACCACCAAGAAAAATGATTAAAAACAGCAAAGAAAGTGCCAACGATTAAAATGACAGCTAGAACATGTATTCAACAGAAGATTGTAATAGAACAATTATGAAACAAAGTGACATAAAAGGTACTGAAAACAAAGGATGGCTTCACCGTCCTCACAATGTTTGTATCAAATGTAAAAGTATTAAATATTCACTAAAATGTACAAACTTCTGAACCTCCAGCACAAATGTCTTTTCAGAGTGAGCCTTCTCCGGATTGCTAATGCTTGCATACAAATTTGTAACGAAGCAAGTAAGAAACAGTGGATTCCCAATACATCCACTGGATTACATACATTCTAACTGTTCTCAAAAAGGAGCAATCCCAAGCATTTCTGCTATAACTGCTAGATATTCACAGATTCCAGTGTCTCTAATCTAGGTCTCTACTAGAGAATGGGACCTTTTAAGTTTCCTCACATTTAGCTAAATATAAATCTTAATTATATAGTTTTGTAAAATGGGGAAAACATTGCAACTTCAGAAACAAGGGCTTTGTCATCTGCAAAATCATAAGCATGAATTTCTTTCTATGACTAGCAATATTTGATTGAAATCTTGCTCCCCATTTCTTCACTTAATCCTTTAGAAGTTTGAGTGATCTCTTGTTTCATTTTGGAAAGAAGTAACATGTAGAAGTTTGTATTCTTACAGAAATATTTAACAGAAAATTTATATTTTAATGAATGTACCTCAGTTTGTTAGACTCTTTTCTTGTAAAAGTAACGTTCATTTGCCAAATGCATTACTAAATTGAAGTAAATTAAAATTCTTCTACATTTTCACAGCTCCTGAGCTTTAGTGACATAGGGGTAATTTTGTGCACTATGAGCACCTGAGCTATCATGGAAGCCATGGAGACCATGATTGTAGATTGATGAATGTTTATATTTTAAAATGTATAGTTTTTATTATTATTCCCAAGCAGAGTCCAGTAACCTGTTGCAATTTTAGAGCTTTAACCCTAAATGGATCTACATGAAGGTCTAAGACAAAATGAAGAAAGAAGAGAGAGAGAGAGAGAGAGAGAGAGAGAGAGAGAGAGAGAGAGAGAGAGAGACAGAGATAGAGACAGAGAGAGAGACAGAGAGAGAGAGACAGACAGAGAGAGAGAGAGAGAGAGAGAGAGAGACAGAGAGAGAGAGACAGAGATAGAGACAGAGAGAGAGACAGAGAGAGAGAGACAGAGAGAGAGAGAGAGAGAGAGAGAGAGAGAGAAAACATTCTAATGGACAGGCATGTTTCTTCCTTTGTCTTGCTAGTGTTTCTTTAAGTGTAATTGGGTCATGCATGAATTTTCTCAGAAAACTTAAGGTGACCTACTTCCTATATCCTTATATATATGCTGTTAATTGTGACTAATTTTATTCTCTTCTTTGTCAACTCTCCTTATGAAAAGAATAAGTTATATGAAAGATAACACTGTGTTTCTAGACCATCTTTGTTAATAAATAGATTTCATTGCCAGAAATATATCTGTTAGAAAAAATAAATTAATTTAAAAAATCAGGTATACTCTCTATTGCATGTCAATTTTATATGAATGTCTTACCTTAAAAAATCATTTGCTATTTTATTAGTCTAAAGTGAGAGGGAAATTATACACAAAGGCACAAAAAACCCTAGATTAAAACTACAAATATACACATAATTTTCTAGGAAAACTATTAAATGTAACTCAGTATCTCCATAATAAGGGAGAGCCTTCTGCTTTAATAAAGGAATACTTCTATATTTGAGGATGATGAAATTAAATGATATGTGTATTCAGAATTGCCAGCATGTATATGAACTGATGATGCTCAAAGATTAATGGATAGTTTTATGCTAGAAAGTTTTATGTCAACAACACAAGCCAGAGTCATCAGACTCATCTGAGCAACCGAGATAATGCTTTTATAAGGTTAGGCTGTATCCAAACATGTATTACATTTTAAAAATTATGGGATAATATCAGGATCAGCCTATTGTGGATGGTGCCACCTTGGGCTGGTGGTCCTGTCTTCCATAAGAGTCTGACCAAACCTTTGTCAAGTCAGTAAGCAGCAACCCCCATGGCTTCTGATTCAGCTCCTGAATCCTCATCTTGTGCTCGTTTAGTCCCTGCTCTGACTTTCTTTCACTGATAGATTGCAATGTGAAATGTAAAACAAACTTTTCCTTCCCAACCCACTTTTGTTCATGGGGTTTCATCACAGCACTATGAATTTTAATTAAAATAATAATAAATATTTGCTTTTGTCTTGTAGAATTCTTGGCTTAGTGATATTTGATACAAAAATACAAGGCCAGGCTTGCTGGTGCATAGCTATGATCATAGGCCTAGGGGGCAGAAGCAAGGGATTACCACAAGTTCAAGGGCAGCATGAGTTACATGGGTAATCCCTTTTAAACAGGCAGAAAGACAAATGTAGAGAAATAGTGTATAAATTAAATAGCAAGATGATGCATATTACTATATTATTAATGTTAGGATGCTCATATATCCATCTTGGTTTTTGTTTTTACAGAAAGAGTTAATGATCTTGGAGGGCATGAGCTATTACTGAGAATGTTGAATGTGTGCATCTCTCTCTCTCTCTCTCTCTCTCTCTCTCTCTCTCTCTCTCTCTCTCTCTTTGTGTGTGTGTAGGTGTGGGTGTGTGAATGTGTGGGTGCATATCACATTAACACATAGCAACTAGTTTAATTATATATTTCTGAATGAGTATTTTTAAAGAAATCAAATTATTGACATGTTGTACATTCTATCACAATCCTAGAGATTAAAAATGCTACTGATTAAATGATAGCATTCAATCATTTTGTATATTTTTGGTTAAATTTTTAACATGTAGTATAAAAGAAAACTCTCCCTAGTTGGTTTGTAAGATTTATTGTGCTGAGAATGTATCTCAGTGCGGAAGTACTTGTATAATGTGAGGGAGGATTTAAATTCAAATTTCTGCACTGAAAAATTATTAATGAGTTTACTTATTATTATCACAATGTATAAAATGCATACCTGGTATATGTAATTTAGTGTGTATAGTTTCAAAAATATTTGGTAGATATAAATGCTATACCAAACAAACACACAGCTAGTGGTCATTTGACATTGATTCTCTGTTTTCAGTTCTTACTACAGCCAGTAATCTATATGCTTCCTTGTTATGTCTTCCTTAGTATAATTCATTACTTTGGTGTTAAACTTAAATATCTTGCAGACAAGGTTTTAATTGGAAATCAGTGCTTCAATCTTAGGGATAATGGTCAGTGTATTGATTTGATAGCTGCTCCCTAGATATGTCCCGAATTTACTAATCGTAAAAAGCAAAATTACTTAGTATCTTACCAACCATCTTGGTGACAGGCAGTAGCCAATGTGATAATTGTACAAGATAGTAGTTTTCATCTTGGTCTTGGGGTAAGCTCACTGAGGCTTCATCATATTCGTCATACACTGCAAGTACTTCTTAATTTCAGCACCTAAAAATCTGCCTGGAATGTTCTCATCCTGGATATGCATGCAGTATGATCCGTGACTGAAGAGAACAACCATTTAATGTCAATTTTGGAGAGTTTTTATATACCATAAAGTAGAAAATCAGCGCCATTCCTCTCAGATAATTTTGTTTCTACACAACTTATTTAAGTAATTGAACTTACTAGGTATTTTACACTTTTATAGATTTTTTTTTGTCTCTCAGTTAAAGAAGTTTTCAGAAAAATCATCCTATTATTGCTTTGTCCATGGAAGTAGGGGATGAAGGCCAGCATTGCAGCCAGTAGCTGAAACTTCTGGGCTGGGAAACTTGAACTTGGGGAAAGACAGACATTTGGCTATATCACAAAAGTAAATGTGAGGACCAGTGAAAATAAAGCATGACTAAATTTGTTATTAAGTATTTAGTAACACATAATAAGCACAGTAGCACACTAAAATTAGTTTGGGTTATCATTTGATTATTACAGGAAAGACTTTTACAATGGTTTTTCAGCAGTTCTATGCATGGGTAAGGCATAAGTTGTCAGTTTTTCATGGTCCTTTATAATAAGATTTAAAAATCAAGACTGGTATAAGGAATATCCAGAGTTTTAAAATGAAGTAGGGTATATACAACTTGGTTTATGTATTTTTTAAAATTTGTCTTTCTCTGAAAGAAATGTTATGGTGATTTATTGGTGTATTATTTATATTTGGAGATTAAAGAGACTATAGTATGACTAGACTCCCCAACAGTAATAGGATGGCTTTAAATAACTCTGGTCCATCTGCTGTTTAAAAGGTCTGTTTTGAATCACCTCTTGAAAAGGAGAGAGTGTCTTGGTGGACACTGTTGACTTTCTCAGGTTTTACAATGTTTTGGAATCTATGAAAATTGTGCATTGTGTTATATTTTTATATTCTATCCTATTCAATTTAGGTTTTCTGTATTGACTTAGCTTCACAGCAACACATCTACTCTCTAAAATATAGTCTTGTTCATAGGCCAAAGTTTGATGTATTTTTCAGTAAAGGAAGATATTGTCTAGAGAATGTAATTTGTTATGATTCATCACATACACTTGTCAAATACTAATTTTCATAATATATCCCAAATAGGATATACATAAAATACTAGACAATAATATTGTTAATAACTTGCAAACATCTAGTATATATGTGTACAGTGTATTACTTTCTAATCATTCACATGTTTCATGTTAAATTTTTCTTATTAAAGATGATATTAAAGTAGACAATAAATGTACTAAATATTGCAGGTTTAGTCCCTGGGAGCTCTGGGGTTGCAGATAAGTTTGATTAGTGCAGATCATGGTCAGTGCATATGAGCCTTCTCAGCACAGGACAGCATGTTTAGTGCAGGTGAACATTGCCAGTGCAGAGAAGCATGTTCACCTAACTTACTGACATTTCTAAATTTCTGACTTTAATCACAATAGGAAAAAAAAAGAAAGAAAGAAAAGGGATGATTAGGTTATAATTGAGTAAAGTGTAGTCATGGCATTTAAATATAAATAGTTGAAATTTTACTTAAGTGAGCTGTAATTACAGTAAAGCTTCTCTGCCTATACTTTCAGCTATGTTTTATTTTGCATCCGTATTCCCAAATGCAAACTGGTGATAGAAGACAGATGAATCTGATATAAATATGCATATATTTACATGTACAAGTTTTTACATGGGATCATTATTTGAGTAAACTGCAGTTAGTGAAACTTTAAAAGATTTGACTATTTATCATAGGATGTTAAATTATTCTATACTTTAAATTTAGTCCACAACTATAATTAAAAAAGAGGAGAAATTACCACCATGGTTAGGAACAGAATATATATATATATATATATATATATATATATATATATATATTGTGAAGAAAAGAAAAACTGCAAAATAAATACTTCTTAAATAAAATATTTATATTTTGTTGTAATTATTTTGCCAGAAATATATTTTTAAAATTATAGTAAACATAAGTTTCTGAAGTCAGAACGGGAGGATATGTCAACATTTGACATGTAATGGAACTACCATTTTTCTAGGTAATGCTCATTTTGCAATATATATATATATATATATATATATATATATATATATATATGTGTGTGTGTGTGTGTGTGTGTGTGTGTGTGTGTGTGTGTGTGTGTGTGTGTATGTGTGTGTGTGTGTGTGTGTATGCTCCCAATATATATGCCTAGAAAAATTGCTTGATCTTTCTTTCATTGCTCAAAAAAATTCAAGCCATCAATTAACTAGTACCAGGTCCAGCCTACTCAAGTTCCAACTCTATAGGTAATATCATTTTATTCTTAATTTAAACACACACACACACACACAATTTTTCTGAGTATAACTTGGTCAGTCCATTATTTTAAAATTATAAATTATTTCAGGAATGATCATGTACCACTGGACAATCAATTTGGATGCTGTTCAAAAATCATTGCCACCTCTCCCGTCTTTCATTTGTTCCCTCTTGTTTGTTGAGTATGCTTGAGAACTCTGGGCTCTTTCTATCCACTATATAGTGATGTATAGATATAGGTGATATAGATATAGATGATATAAATAGATATAGATATATAGATATACAGGTATATAGACATAGCTACAGATCTCTCAGTGCAAGTGAGCATGGCGAATACAGAAGCTTGTCCCATTGCCTTATTGCTAGAACATTTTTTCCTACTTAGTTTTCTTAGTAAATTTTAAGTAATGAATTTAAAAATATTGTAGGAATTTGTTATACATTTTTAATTCTATTCACTTGGGACCTATATCTTTTTCTTCACTGTCTTAATTTCTGTAATTTTCTTACCTTTCTTAAAACAAGTAAATGGTGTCATAACTTACAATTCTAGTTGAAGATTAGATGTACTGGGTCCCTCGTGTTTTCATAGATGTATTTTAGGATCAGCTCACTTACTGTGCAAAGAACATACTTGGTTTTAACAGAAACTATACTCTGTCTCTAAAATTTTATTTTTGTAGCTTAACACATCTACTTTCTTCATGTACAACCACAAGTTGTTTCTGCATAAAATTGATGCTTCTCGCCTACTTCTCATATTTTACAGCATTGAAAACAAACCATTGAATCTGTTTGGATACGAGTCCCATGGATTTTATTCATTTTCATCCTTTTGTAGTTTCAAATATGTTACTCACAAATGAAAGCTCAATTGAGTTTGTGTTTTGATTGTGCAGCTTGAAACATTTTTGTTAAATATATATATTAGCTCATATATACATTGATAATACAATTCATTACTATTTAAAAATGCCAGTGACTTTATCTAATTACATATATGTTAACATATGCAGATGTGAATATAGAAAAATAACTAAGGAGATGTATATACATTAATATATGTATCAATATTTCAAATTTTCAGTTTGAGTATTGTCTATTTTTCTTGAGTTAATAGATTAAATATATTTTTGTAAGATGTTAAATAGATTCTGTAAGATATAGAAGTTCATGTCATCTTGTTTTTGTGGTAAAATCCATTTCATAGTATAAATCCCTTTATGATTTAAAATTTTCTTGATAAATTAAAAATTATATAGGAAGGCATGGTAATTTTTAAAGTAAAAACTCTCAAGTGATCTCCTTGAGACACTTGGGCTGCCAGTCATTACAGAAATCATCTCCACATTAAACCAGATACACTGAAACTATTGGATGAGAGAGTAGGGAAAACCTTAGAACACATAGGCACAGGAGAAAATTTCCTGAACAAAACACCAATGGCTCAAGCTCTAAGGTCAAAGATTAACAAATGGGACTTAATGAGATTGCAAAGTTTCTGTAAGGCTAAGGACATCGTCAAGAAAACAAAACGGCAACCAACAGAATGGGAAAAGATCTTTACCAACACCACATCAGATAGAGGCCTAATATCCAAGGTGTACAAGGAACTCAAAAAGCTAGACACCAGAGAATCAAATAACCCTATTAAAAAATGGGGTACAGAGCTAAACAAAACGTTTTCAGTTGAGGAACACCGAATGGCCAAGAAACATCTGAGGAAGTGCTCAACATCCTTAGCCATCAGGGAAATGCAAATCAAAACAACCCTGAGACTCCACCTCACACCAGTCAGATTGGCCAAGATCCAAAACTCAGATGACAGCAGATGCTGGAGAGGCTGTGGAGAAAGAGGAACACTTCTCCACTGTTGCTGGGGTTGCATGCTAATACAACCACTCTGGAAATCTGTCTGGCGATACCTCAGAAAATTGGATATAGTACTACCTGAAGACCCAGCTATTCCACTTTTGGGCATATACCCCAGAGACACTTTAATACACAACAAAGATATATGCACCACAATGTTCATAGCAGCTTTATTTATAATAGCCAGAAGCCGGAAGGAACCCAGATGTCCTTCAGAAGATGAATGGATACAAAAATTGTGGTACATATACACATGGAATACTATTCTGCCACCAGAAAAAAATGACTTAACCAAATTCTTAAGAAAATGGCTGCATCTAGAGAATATCATCCTGAGTGAGATAACCCAGTCACAAAAGAACAGACATAATATGCAGTCACTGATAGTGGGATGCTAACCCCACAGGTTTGCACTCCCCCAGAAACAACTCACAGACTGTATGAAGTCCAAGAAATAAAGAAAACAAAACAAAACAAAAAAAAATATTTACAAAACAAGAAAACTTTAACTATTTCCATGTTACATTTTGTTTTACATGTACTTTAGCTCAATGTAACTATTATGTTTTCAAGGCATACAATCAAACCTTGAAAAAAAACAAGTACTGACTAAAAAATATATTCATTTAGTTTAATGTAAAAATTATGTTAAAATCTGAAAAAAAAGTACTGACAAAAAACTGTATAATTTTAAGCAAAAAATGTTTAAAATCTGTACATCTATTTTTGTTTTGTAAAATAAAGTTGTTTTATAAAAAAAGAAATCATTTTATTGAAATTAATGAGGTGAGGTAATTAAAAATGCATTCATTTAGATATCTAGCTTCATATAATTTTTTGTTACATGTCTCCTCTCTGTGATACTATATTCTACAAGGTATTTAATCTCTGTTATTGAATATTCTAACTAAAATATTCTTCTCCTTCACTCTAACTTAACCTTCTGAAGCTTCTTCTAAACACTATTTCACTATCTGCTTCTGTATCCTGAGGTTTTTAGTCCCTCTTTTGAGGAAGAATCTTTGTAATGGTTTGTAGTTGCCTGAGTAATTCTTTATATAATTGAAATCTGTACATTATAAGATTTTATAGATGAAAATGCACATATGTGATTGTTTGTGTGTTCAGTGTATTTGTGCATGAGCACATGCTAGTGCGTATGAGTGTGTGGGTGTGTGTGTGTGTTTGTGTGTATGTGTGCGTTAGCAACTCCTTTAGAAATTTTTTTTAATTTCAACCTGTGCTATTGTGCAAATGCCGTATTATTTTCTGACTTACTAGTTTTGTTTCTTGTGGATATGTACTTTAGACGGTGAGATAATGTGATATTTCCAATAATAATGTGAAAACCTTATGTACACTCCAAACTTTGTACTTACAATATAATTCAAATATAAAGTCATAAAATCCAATATAAAATTAATTTATATTCCCATGTGTAGAGCCAGGGGTTTTCATTTTACATTCTATATTTAAGTTATACATTTTCTCATTTTTAAATTTTGGTTTAATGAGCATATATATTTAGAGAGACAGAATGTTTCTATGTAGCACAGTCTGCCCTGAAACTGTCTAAGTAAATAAGGCTAGACTCAAACCCTAAGTCTCCACTATACTGGGATAAAGGGATTGGAGCACAGACTGACTGAACTCTTTTTTAAAATATTTTTAATTAAAATGAAATTATATTACTTCTCTTTCCATTCTTTACTCTGACTCTTCCCTTGTCCCACTCTCCCTCTTAAGCTGATGGCCTCTTTACACACACACACACACACACACACACAGAGAGAGAGAGAGAGAGAGAGAGAGAGAGAAAGAGAGAGAGAGAGAGAGAGAGAGAGAGATGCACACACACACAAACACACACAATATGTGCATATATACCCAAAGAAATATAACTTATATTGAATGAAATTTGGTAGATAACATTTGTCTAGTAATTAGTAATTTTCTCTTTTGAACATTTTTTTAAACGACTTTATTTTACAAAACAAAGATAAATGTACAGATTTTAAACATTTTTTGTTTAAAATTATACTTTTTTGTCAGTACTGTTTTTTCAGACATTAAAATAATTTTTACATAAAACCATGTGAATATATTTTTTTTAGTCAGTACTTGATTTTTTTCAAAGGCTTGACAGTATGCATTGAAAACCTAATAGTTACAATAAGCGTAAAGTACATGCAAAAATAAACGCAACATGGAAATAGTCAAAGTCTTTTTGTTTGTAAATATATGTATATTTTTTTTGTTTTCTTTATTTCTTGGACTTCATACAGTCTGTGAGTTGTTTCTGGGGGAGTGCAAGCCTCTGGGGTTAGCATCCCACTATCAGTGACTGCTATTATGTCTGTTCTTTTGTGACTGGGTTATCTGGATATTAGGCCTCTATCTGATGTGCTGTTGGTAAAGATCTTTTCCCATTCTTTTGGTTGCCGTTTTGTTTTCAGACGATGTCCTTAGCCTTACAGAAACTTTGCAATCTCATTAGTCCCATTTGTTAATCTTTGACATTAGAGCGTGAGCCATTGGTGTTTTGTTCAGGAAATTTTCTCCTGTGCCTATGTGTTCTAAGGTTTCCCTACTTTCTCATCTAATAGTTTCAGTGTATCTGGTTTAATGTGGAGATCTTTAATCCACTTACACTTGAGCTTTGTACAAGAAGATAAGAACGGGTCTATTTTCATTCTTTTGCATGTTGATGGTTCTTTTTGTTTCTATTTGGTCTATTTCTGCCCTAATTTTGATTATTTCTTGCTGTCTACTCTTTTTGCATGTATCTGCTTTTTTTGGTTCTAGGGCTTTTAGCTGTGCTGTAAGGTTGCTGATGTGAGCTCTCTCCAGTTTCTTTTTGGAAGCACTTAGGGCTATGAGTTTTCCTCTCAATACTGCTTTCATTGCATCCCATAGGTTTGGGTATGTTGTTTTTTCGTTTTCGTTGAATTCTAGAAAATCCCTAATTTCTTTCTTGATTTCTTCTTTGACCCTGCTATCCTTTAACAGAGCGTTGTTTAGTTTCCATGTGTATGTGGGCTTTTTGTTGTCTTTGTTGTTGTTAAAGATCAGCCATGGACCATGGTGATCTGAGAGGATGCATGGGAGTATGTCAATCTTCTTATATCGATGGAGGCTCGTTCTGTGTCCAATTATGTAGTCAATTTTCGAGAACGTGCCATGGGGTGCTGAGAAGAAGGTGTATTCTTTTACTTTGGGATTGTATGTTCTGTATATATCTATTAATTCTATTTGGTTCAAAGTCTCTGCTAGTTTTGCAGTGTCCTTGTTCAGTTTCTGATTCCCTTATCTGTCCATTGGTTAGAGTGGGGTATTAAAGTCTCCCACCATTATTGTGTGGGGTGAAATGTATTTTTTGAGCTTTAGTAGGGTTTCTTTTATGAATGTTGGTGATTTTTTATTTGGAGCATATATGTTAAGGATTGAGAGTTCCTCCTGACAAATTACCACAGTAATGAGTAAAAAGTGTCCTTCCTTATCTTTTTTGATAACTTTTGGTTGGAAATTTACTTTATTCGATATTAGAATAACCACTCCAGCTTGCTTCTTGGAGCTGTTTGCTTGGAAGTTTTTTTCCCACCCTTTTACTCTGAGATAGTGTCTGTCTCTGTCTCTGAGATAAGTTTCCTGTATGCAGCTAAAGGCTGGATTTTGTTTATGTATCCAGTCTGATAGTCTATGTCTCTTTATTGGGGATTTGAGACCATTTATGTTAATAGATATCAAGGAATAGTTGTTTCTGTTTCCTGCCATTATTGCTTTTTTGGGTTGAGTTGTGTCTGTGTTTTTTTTCTTCTTTTAGTTTTCTTGTTTAGGAGTTTTCTTGTTTTTACTAGGCTGTATTTTCCCTCCTCGTATTGGGTTTTCCACCTATAATTCGTTGTAGTGCTAGGTTTGTTGTCAGATATTGTGTGAATTTTGATTTGTCTTGAAACATCTTCGTCTCTCCATCAATGGTGATTGATACTTTTGCTGGGTATAGCAGCTTGGGCTGGCACTTGTGCTCTCTTAAGGATTGCATGATGTCTGTCCAGGCTCTTCTAGCTTTCATAGTCTCTGTTGAGAAATCGGGTGTGAGTCTGATTGGTCTGCCTTTATATGTTACCTGACCTTTTTCCCTTACTGCTTTTAGTATTCTTTCTTTGCTTTGGGCACTTGTTGTTTTGACTATTATGTGTCGGGAGGTATTTCTTTTCTGGTCCAACCTATTTGGAGTTCTGAAGGCTTCTTTTATGCTCGTGGTCATCTCATTCTTGAGGGTAGGGAAGTTTTCTTCTATGATTTTGTTGAAGATATATACTGTGCATCTTAGTGGATACTCTTCTCCCTCTTCTATTCCTATTATCCTTAGGTTCGGTCTTCTTATTGTGTCTTCGATTTCCTTGACATTTTTGGTTAGGAGCTTTTTGTTTTTTGCATCTTCTCTGGCTGTTTTGTCTATGTTTGCAATGTTGTCTTCTGCCCCCGAGATTCTCTCTTTGATCCCTTGTAATCTATTGGAAATGCTTGCTTCTGTGACTCCTGATTTTTTTTTTTTTTTTCTTTTTTGGTGTTCTGACTCTAGGGTTATCTCTTTTAGCGTTTTCTTTATTGTGTCAATTTCTGTTTTAATTTCCCTCTTCCATTCCTTTATTTCTTTGGTTCTGTTTTCCTCTAGTTCTTTGAGTTCTTTGAGTGTTTTTCTTGTTTCTTCTTTAAAAGCTTCTGAATCTTTGTGCTTTTCCTCCCTTTCTTGTTTAAGTATCTCTATCAGCATCTTGAGGTATAATTTCAGGTCTGTGTCTTCTTTTTCTGGAGTGTTTGGAATTCCGATGTTTGCTGTTATGGGAGAGCTGGGCTCTGGTATTGCTAGATTGTCTTGGTTCCCTTGGGATATACTCTTTCTTTTTCCTCTTGCCATTTTGTTGTCAGTGATATGTTCTTGCCTTTCCCTTGTAGCTTGTCTGTGTCCCTGGTTCTCCACTGGTCCAGGTGTCAGATGGTTCGAGCCCTGTTTTATGCCTCAGTGTTGTTGGGTGTGAGCAGAAGTTCCAAAGTTCTGTTTCTGGTTGCTGGATCAGGCACGGCAGGGCAGGCAAGGCATGGGGTGCACTTTCCGTTTGTACTCCGCAGAGATCTCTCTGTTCCTTGGCAGCCCAGGTCTCTCACCCACCAGTTGCTCATCCTCTATGAGCCGCCATTCCGGTGGCAGGTGGGCCAGGCTCCGCTCTGCCTCCATGATACTTTCTAACTTGTTAAAGACGAAATTGGTCTTCAATATATTGCACTGATAAATGACACATAATATTTGTCTTTGTCACGGTTTCTATTACTGCACAAACATCATGACCAAGAAGCAAGTTGGGAGAAAAGGGTTTATTTAGCTTATACTTCCACATCACATCATTTTTCATCACCAAAGGAAGTCAGAACTGGGACTCAAGCAGGTCCGATAGGAGCTGATGCAGAGGCCATTGAGAGATGTTACTCACTGGCTTGCTTCCTCTGGCTTGTTCATCCTGCTTTCTTATAGAACCAGGTCTACCAGCCCAGGTATGGCACCACCCATAATGGGCTGGGCCTTCCTCTCTTGATCACTAGTAAAGAAAATGCCTTGCACCTGGATCTCATGGAAGCATTTCCTCAAGGGAGGCTGGTTTATCTGTGATTAACTCCAGATTGTATCAAGTTGACATAAATCCACCCAGTACAATATTAAAGGCTTATTAACAAATTCAAAATTTAGGTGGTATTTTTTGATCAGGAGGAATCCCAAGATTTTGAAGCTACATATTTACATTCAGTGTCAAGATTGATATGTCCATCTTCAAATGTATAAATTATTTTAATTTTCATGACATATGATAGTTTAAAAATATCTGTAACTCTAGTTCCAGGAGAACCGATTCCTACTGTAATTTTTGTGAGCACCAGGAGAACACATGGTGCAAAGACATACACAAAAGTGAAACTCATACATAGAGGAATAAGATCTTTTTTAAAAATTCAACCAACGTATACATTAACAAGTGGAGAGCAATCACAGGTGCAATATTATTTTTCTGTGCTACAAAGAATCAGTGTTCTTCAATAATTTTCAGCTATGTCTGCAGTGCAGCCTAAGATAGAAAATCTGTGACAATGACCAAGTCCTGTCTTTGGGCTAAAGCTTTAAAACCTGGTTTATAGAGATAATGTTAATTGAGGACATTGATTTTTAAAATGCACTTTCCAATCTGAAATTGTTAAAAGTGAAAGTTACTCATGACTTTTTATTCTTCTTGTTCTGATACACACACACACACACACACACACACACACACATATAGATATGTAGATAGATATAGATATAGATATATAGATAGATATAGATATAGATACAGATACAGATACGGATACGGATACGGATACGGATACAGATAGATATAGATATAGAGATAGAGATAGAGATAAAGATAGAGATAGAGATAGATATAGATATAGATATAGATGATATATATATATATATATATATATAGATATAGATATAGATATGGATATGGATATGGATATGGATATGGATATGGATATGGATATGGATATGGATATGGATATGGATATGGATATAGATATAGATGTAAATCAGACATACATATAGATATATAAACTTCAAGCAGTAGGGATAGTACAAGTATTTCATAAAGTGACCCATATCACTTGCCTTATGTATGTTTGCAATATCTTGCTGTGCACATTTGCCTAGATGTCATGCTAATTGTTTACTAAAGGATACATTTTGAAATTTCTTTCATATGATTATATATCATATGATAATCCTACTATATCATACAATATCATAATTGTATATATTTACATTTTACTTACGGTAGTACCAGTTTTCCTTTTAAATGTAAAAATTACATTTTTTAACTTTATTGAAGGAAAAATGATACAAATGACAGAATAAGTGATAATGTGTCTATAGTCTGGAAACAAAATAGATAAATTATCAAATTGTAAACGTAAAATGTCCATCCAGAAAACCAACAGAATTATTTCCCAGGTTGGAATAAGAAAACATGGGTGTTTAAATAGGAATGCCACAATATATTGCTTTTTCTAGGTTTCCAAACACCCAGATTTCTGTCCAAGATCAGTTCTGCCTCTGAGGTACACAACAGTAAGCAGACTTAAATCGTGTAATGGTTTGTATATGCTTGGCCCAGGAAGTGGCACTAATAGGAGGTATGGCCCTGTTGAAGTAAGTGTGTAATGAGCGTGTGGGTTTTAAAATTCTTGTCCTAGATGCTTGGAATACAATCTTGCCATTGTAACAAGATACAGAACTCTCAGCTCCTCCTGCACCATGCCTGCCTGGACACTGCTTGTCCTGCCCTTTATGATAGTGGACTGAACCCCTGAACCTGTAAGCCAGCCCTAATTAAATGCTTTCCTATAAGAGATACAATGGTGATGGTGTCTGTTCACAGCAAAGAAAACTCTAATTAAGTAAAGTGGTTTGATTTATAGTCTACAACTTTTATTTGAATGACAGAAAAATCTTTAGGTGTCTGTAACAAACATCTGTATATGAATGCATAAGTAATTTAAGTGGAGAACTATGTTTTGCTGATAATATAAGGTGGAGAACAAGGCAGGGCATATAGGAGTGTCTGGAAGGAGGAAAAGGAAGGAAGATGTGATTAACTATATTGTGATCTCCAAATTCATAAGAAAAGCACAGAAAATACCCATTGTTCTACATAGATGTACTTTCCATTACTTAGGCAGGAATGGCAAGCTGAAATACGTAAGTTCAAGTAAGGCTTGATCTATTCATCTGGGCAAACCATGGCAACACCATGAAACCCTGTATCCTTCAAAAGAGAAAATAAAACAATAGCAACAAACAAAGGAGACAGCATATATTTTGTCATCATAAAGCTATGGTCATGAATTTTGTAGATCTAAATAATTTACTTCTGCAAAACAATGTAACTTTTCTTTGACAAGTAAGAAACCACTTCATAAATTTTGAGTATATATTCAATCAAACATTTTTAATTGCATGTCTGTCAAAACCGTCAAATACTTTTAACCATTACATGTGAATAATAATTATTGGTTTGTGTGTTTCAGTTATTGCTCATAATCAGCAAGCAAAATATGTGCTATAGAGAAACTAATACAGCATCTCAATCACTTTTTAAAAATTGATATGTAGAGTATAGAAAATATAAACATTAGCAAAATCTTCACAAAAAGAAGCAATATATATATATATATATATATATATATTTTATTTTTGGTGATTATATTTATTTTTAATATACTTAATAAACACTGTCATATTTTTGATATGTATGGTATGTGCTTTTATTTTTTGATATGAGCTTCAGAATTCACTAAAATTTTAGACTACAGAAAATTATGAAAGCAAATAATTATTGCTAGATGCTAAAGAAACAGTAAAAACAATTAGGTTATAGCTTACATTAGTATTCCACTGGTATTTACCCAAGAAATTGATAAATTATTTTTTTCAGTACTCCTATTAGGATACTATTTCTATGTTTCTAGATTTCAAGTGTATCATTAGATTATTAATATGAAATCATTCAAGGTTTGGGATATAGGCAACTGTTGCTGTGATCTTCCCCTGAAAACTGCCATCACTTTGTCCCATAAATTTGGATATGTTATATTTTCAATTACATTTAATTAAAAAGAAGTTTTGAAGATCCAGAAATGAGCCCTCACATATATGGTCACCTGATATTTGACAAAGGAGCCGTAAACATTCAATGAAAAAAGGACAGCCTATTCAAAAAATGGTGCTGGTCCAACTGGCACACAACATGCAAAAGAATGAAAATAGACCCTTTCTTATCTCCTTGTACAAAGCTCAAGTGTAAGTGGATCAATGATCTCCACATTAAACCAGATACACTAAAACTATTAGATGAGAAAGTAGGGAAAATTTTAGAACATATAGGCACAGGAGAAAATTTTCTGAACAAAACACTAATGGCTCAAGCTCTAAGGTCAAAGATTAACAAATGGGACGTAATGAGATTGCAAAGTTTCTATAAGGCTAAGGACATTGTCAAGAAAACAAAACGGCAGCCAACAGAATGGGAAAAGATCTTTACCAACTCCACATCAGATAGAGGCCTAATATCTAAGGTATACAAAGAACTCAAAAAGCTAGACACCAGAGAATCAAATAACCCTATTAAAAATGGGGTACAGAGCTAAACAAAACGTTCTAAGTTGAGGAATATCGAATGGCTGAGAAATATCTGAGGAACTGCTCGACATCTTTAGCCATCAGGGAAATGCAAATAAAAACAACCCTGAGATTCCACCTCACACCACTCAGATTGTCCAAGATCCCAAACTCAGACGACGACAGATACTGGAGAGGTTGCGGAGAAAGAGGAACACTTCTCCACTGTTGGTGGGGTTGCAAACTAATACAACCACTCTGGAAATCAGTCTGGCGATACCTCAGGAAATTGGACATAATACTACCTGAAGATCCAGCTATTCCACTTCTGGGCATATACCCCAGAGACACCTTAGTACACAACAAAGATATATGCACCACAATGTTCATAGCAGCTCTATTTATAATAGCCGGAAGCTGGAAAGAACCCAGATGTCCTTCAGAAGATGAATGGATACAAATATTGTGGTACATTTATACAATGGAATACTACTCAGCCACCAGAAACAATGACTTGACCAAATTCTTAAGAAAATGGCTGCATCTAGAGAATATCATTCTGAGTGAGATAACCCAGTCACAAAAGAACAGACATAATATGCAGTCATTGATAATGGGATGCTAACCCCAGAGGCTCACACTGCCCCAGAAACAACTCACAGACTGTATGAAGTCCAAGAAATAAACAAAACAAAACAAAACAAAACAAAAAAATCTCTATACAACAAGAAAACTTTGACTATTTTAATGTTACGTTTTGTTTTACATGTACTTTACGCTCATTGTAACTATTAAGTTTTCAATGCATACTATCAAACCTTTAAAAAATCAAGTACTGACTAAAAAAATATTCATACAGTTTTATGTAAAAATTATTTTAAAATCTGAAAAAAGTACTGACAAAAATGTATTTTATAATTTTATGCAAAAAATGCTTAAAATCTGTACATTTATCTTTGTTTTGTAAAATAAAGTTGTTAAAAAATAAAAAAAATAAAAAAAAGATTTAAATTGACCCACTTTTTGTTTAGGTGTGAGCAATTTAGCTTTCATGTGTTTGCATAATATCTGCTGTTTTTCTTGCTGTTGATAATCTGGCTTTAAACTTTGGTAGCAAGTTAGAATGCAGCATTACAATTTTCCTGTATCGGTTTATACTTGGCTTTCTAATATTTTATTTCCAATAATGTTTGAGAAAGTTCCATGGTCTTCTAAGTACAATGTCATTTAGTGTTTCTGAGAAATGCTATACAGATATATATTTTTCAATTACTGCATTTGTCTTTTTCTTGTTTTTCTAGATGACCTGTCTACTGGTGAGTATGAGATATTGCAGTTATATAGGATTATTGTCTTAAGGTCATATGTAATTTTAACTGTAATACTATTTCTATTATAAAATTGTTCACCTCTGTGTTTTGAGTATACATGTTTAGAAATATAATATTCACTTTGTGGAGCAGTTAATGAATATGTACACTTTATTTCTTTTTTTCAACATTACTTTTTTCTAAAAAACAGAGATAAATGTACAGATTTTAAAAGAATTTTTGCATAAAACTATATGAATATATTTTTGTCAGAACTTGATTTTTTAAAGTTTTGATAGTATGCATTGTAAACTTACTAGTAACAATAAGCATAAATACATGTAAAATAAAACTTAACATAAAAATCTGGAAGAAAATGTTTGCGATTTATATGTTTGTTTCAGTCAGAAGAAGTACGGAAAATGGGTACCTTGTAAATTTAGAGGTAAAACAAAATAATTTCCAAAAGAAATGGTAATATACTATACTTCTAAATATATAGATGGAAAAGTAGAACCTGAGTATTAAATAAGGAAGGAATGTTATGGCAGGTTTACAGAGAACAAACATGGAAGAAGGAGCAACTAACTGTAAAGGCTCTGTAATAACATATATTAAAGCCTACTACTGTGGAAGCTATATTCACATACATATACATACACATCATATGCACACATAGAGAGATACACACACACACATATATATAGAAACATACACAGATATATACATATACCCCAAAGACACAGAGACAAACATAGACACATACATATAAAGATACACACACAGAACAAGTGAGTGAGGGAAAGATAGACATACACAGATACACACAGAGACACAAGCATACATATATGCAGACACACGCAAAGAAACATACATATGTGCATGTGCACATATGCATGTTAGCCCAAGTATGTGTATACACACACACACACACACACACACACACACACACACACACACACCATACATATATTGTAATGGGGAAAACATTACTACAACTCGACATCTTATGTCATCAAGTAAACCCTCCATGTTAGAAATAGTTCACATCTTGTTGAGTTTTGATCATAGGAGTTCTCACACTGAGCCATTTACAACTGGTTATTCCTCACAACATGACTATAAGGTTCTATTGCTAAGGTGTCTTATACATTTACTTATGTCTTGAACATATAGAAATTGAGTGAGTATCCAACTAGAAAATCAACCCTATTGACTACTGACTGGATCTCATAATGTGGAAGGTACTTTAATACTGGAGGAGAAAAAATAATATTTTCTATCACACAACTAAAAACTCTTTGACATAGAAGAGCAAGATGTTTGCAAGATATTCTGGTGAAATAGTGGCACAAATATTATGGGAACAACCAAACACTTTACAATAGATTTAACGCCCATTCTATGAACTGGGACTGATAATTTATATTCCAAAAATACCCATGAAACTGATACTAGATAAGTCATGGGCTTAAAGGGAAAATTCACGATTACTATTTTGCTGGTAAAACAGCAATAAAATGGCTGCTATTATATTGCTATGACTATAGATAAGTGCATCAGTGACTCCCAATACCATATAGCTATGACTGTAGATACTTGAATCTTTGAACCCACATCAGAAATCCTTTTTCCTGCAATAGATAGGAATTAACACAGAGATGCACACTTCTACAACGTCTAGAGAATGAGATACTTCAAGGACTCAGTCCTAAGTGGTAGGTCATTATCAAACGTCTCCCTGAGAGAAGGGAAATCCATAAAGAAGAGAAGATATAGGTTGTAAAGAGGTGTAAGACATAAAGGCAGTAGATGAGACCAAGGTAATGGCACTTTCTAGCACAGTGGGATTTGAACACATATTAATTTTCAAAGACTGTGACCATGTGCACAAGACCTACAAAATTTCCAGCGGAAAAAAATATTGCACTGAGAATTTGGAAGCAGACTCCTAAGTCCATCCTAGTTGAAAAACAAAACCAATAAACAAACAAAAAACACAAAAAAATTTATTATGAGGAAGAGAAGAAAATCAGTCCCCATCCTCCAGTGCATGTCCCTTGATACATCAACCAAACTCCAGAAAAAAATATGGCAAGAAGTAGTTGGCCACACAAAATATACTTCATTTTAATTGTTGTTAATAGTTCTTTCAGTTATTTTGTATTTTATAGCAATTGCTTTTGCTCTTATTTGTTTGAAATGACTTTTGGGTTGGTTTTATTTTGTAGCATTCTAGAGACACACACACACAAAGAAGACAAAAAGTGACAGAGAAAGAACTTGACATTATGGTTGCAGAAATGTTGCTAGATTTAATATTATTTAGGGAGAGGAGAGAATATTATAAAATAACATTGCAGAAAAACAATTTACTTACAAAACAAAAAGATCAAAAATATAAAAGTCATAATAATAATAAATTATATACCAGATACATTTGTGTTTTTGAGACACCCTTACTGTATAGCTAATACTGAACTGTAGTATATTAGACAGTGAAATTTGGCCTCTATCTCATTACAATTTTTTTGTTTTACCCCCTCCACAAATACTGGAATTGATAATTATGACCTGCTCTGGCTAGCTATTTGTAAGTTAAAATACAGTGCATTAGATGTTTGTTGAAATGCTTACTAAGCCAAATGAAATCCCAACATTGATTTTTTAAGTGTTGTTAATATTATACTGAGAGAAAATTAGGTATTAAAAGAAATACATTAAGGAAAGTTTGATCAAGCACAGAGGATAAGTTAGTCACTCCGCAATATTTCTTTTGTTGACAATAAGTTCCATGTAAATGTGTGTGTGTGTGTGTGTGTGTGTGTGTGTGTGTTTGTGTGTGTGTGTGTTCTATATATAGGAGTAATAGTGTATGTAGACCACAGAACATCTAAGTAATTTAAAGTAGTGTTATATGCTGAAGTTTCTCAATTGATTAATATCCAAAGAATGTTCTTTTAGCTAGCTAATAGTTTGTTATTATATATTAAGTATTAAAACACAGCCACATAATATATATAATGATATAATAGTATCATATTTGCTGTATTATTAAATAGATAAGCATGCGTCTCTCTATTTTTATCTCTGTCTTTATCTTTATCTATATCTGTATATTTTTAAACTTGGAGCCACAATTTAAAAGAGAGTTGAGTATAAACTTACATACCTGGTTCTATCACATTTTTTTTTTAATTTAAAGGTAAATATTTTTATCAGTAAATGTTTCTAGTTGTTAACTAAACTGGCTGTATGTCTCTGATCAGGTTAAAAGCAATAAAGTCACCAAGATGCTCACACAGACACAGTCCCAAACAGATCTGAGACATATATGCACACATAACAAACACATTTGTTTATTACATGACTAAAGTAAACCTGAAGGATTGTGAAACCTTTGATAGAAATATTTATGCTAGTATGCCTTGAAAACTTAATAGTTACAATGAGCATAAAGTACATGTAAAATAAAGTGTAACATGGAAATAGTTAAAGGTTTCTTGTTTTGTAAATATTTTTTTATTTTGTTTTGTTTTCTTTATTTCTTGGACTTCATACAGTCTGTGAGTTGTTTCTGGGGCAGTGCAACCTTGAAAAAAATCAAGTACTGACTAAAAAATATATTCATATAGTTTTATGTAAAAATTATGTTAAAATCTAAAAAATAAGTACTGACAAAAATGTATAATTTTAAGCAAAAAATATTTAAAATCTGTACATTTATCTTTGTTTTTTAAAATAAAGTTGTTTAAAAAAAAAGAAATGTCTATGCTTTATGTCATCATAAACTAGAAACAAACATTGTGATACCTAGCAAGAAAGCAAAGGCTATAAAATGATTCATAGAGGAAATGTTAGCCCAAGTATGTATATATATACATACATACACACACACATACAAACACACACACACACACACACACACACACACACACACACACATGTATGTACTTCTATATTTGGGTCAACATGTGCCATGAATAGAACCGTGAAATAAAATAGGCAGTATTAACCACCCAGAGCAACAGTGGAGTATAATTTTCAATACAAATATACTTTTACAAGCAGTGACTAGTAAAGAGACTAAAAATATCTTATACGTGTCTATGTAAGCAGCCAATACCACTGTGATTCCATAAGTATAATGGCCTTGTGCTCTTCAGAAAATATGTATAAGCATCTTGAGTGATTCTTAGCATTTGCAGTTATGGTCAAAGAAAAAGAATAACTCATGGCACTATGACTTATTATGTGGTGTTCACTTCATACTTTTGTAGAATTCATGCCAGTGTTATTTACTTCTTTTTTTTCTACAAGAAAATAATTGACAAAGGTGTCATAAAATGAGAAGATTGATGTTGACTCTCACAGTTTGTAACAGAATTCATGGAAGGTACTATATTTAGCTCAGGGAATACAAAAAAAAAAAAAAAAAACAAAAACAAAAACAAAAAAACAAAAAAAACCCACTCACCTTACACCGGTATGTAAGATAGAAAAAATTAGTAATAACCAGATTCCAGTGTGGTGGGACCAAAGGCTTCACTGTCTGCTTACAGAGCTCAGGTCTTGGCTTATTTTCAAGAGTATCAATGACTATCAAACAGTAGCATCTCTGTAAAATTTATTTTAGGAATGATCAACGCATAAAAGCTGTATCATGGAGATCCATTTTAAGAATTGTACGCACATGTGTAATACATTTTCTTCTAGTCTGCTCACCACTCCTTTCACTCCAAGTTCTTCCCTATTTTCCTTCCTCAGTACCTCCCAGTCACTGTCTCTCCCTCCCTTCCTCATTTTCTCCCTCTCTCTCTTTGTGTGTTATCTATGATTTACTAAATACACTTAGTGTTACCTATATGATTGTAAGACCATAAATGTAGCATGGGAGCCTATGAGCTCTAGATCTCTGAAGGAAAATGTTTCTATCTTCTGAAGCAGCTATCAGTTGCCCATAGTTCCTAACATAGTGTGGGGCTTCCTACGCCCATCCCCTGTCTTGATCTTACACAGGTAACATTCATGTAGTCAATAGGACCCTGATTTCTTATGTGTAGTAAACCTGCTGTATCTAGCAAATAGTATTTTCCTATGGATGGCCAGGATTTTGGGTGTTTTCAATCATTTTGGCCATTCTTATTCACTAGTCATCTTTAATGAACTTTTCACATTTTATATGGTTTAGCATTTCTTTTTGGGTTACTTTATTGAATATTCTCTGTATTTACATTTCAAATGTTATCCCATTTCCCCCTCTTCTATCCCCCTTCCCCCTCCTTCTGCTTCTATGAAAATGCCCCCACTCCCACCTGCTTACTCCCACTTTATTTCCCTGGCATTCCACTATACTGGGGTAACAAGCCTTCAGAGGACCAAGGGCTTCTCCTCCCATTTATGCCAGACAATGCCATCCTCTGTTGCATATGCAGCTGGAGCCATGGGCCCTCTATGTGTCCTCATTGGTTGGTTGTTTAGTCCCTGGGAGCTCTGGGGGAGTTTTGGTATTTTTATTCTTCTTATGAAGTTGCAAACACTTTCAGCTTATTCAGTCCTTGCTCTAGCTCTTCCATTGGGGTCCCTGTGCTAAGTCCAATGGTTAGTTGCAAGTAACCTCATATGTGTCAGTATGGCTCCAGCAGAGCCTCTCAAGAGACATATATACCAGGCTTCTGCTAACAAGCACTTCTTGGCATCAGCAATAGTGACTGGTTTTGGTGGCTCCGTATGGGATTGAACCTCAAGTGGGCAGTTTAGCATTTCAGAAGATAACTTAGAGCTGGGCTCAGGGTAAACCTGCCAAGAGGATTTTCTGATCTGCCTTTCATCAATTCCCTGGGGGTACATCAATGCCTCTATTATCATAGACCTGTTCAGCAAAGTCCTATGTTGCTCTAGTTGTCATGGATACTAACAACTACACTGTAAAAGGCATCACATTGTCTTAAAAGAGAGGCCCCTGTACACAAACCTGATGGCAGAGATTTAAGATACCTGTTTACATTGTGTCCATGTTCAGAGAGAAGAATATCCACATTCATGTTATTGTCTACTATTAAGTTGGAATGTGTTACCAGCTGATATGGTGGTGCTTGTCATATGGAGTATAGCTCTTACTTCCTCTGTCAAACTTCTCTGGAAACTTCCTTATAAATAAATTCAAGGGTGTGTTTCTATGGTAATTCAAAATAAAAACAAGTTAATAATAAATAGTAAATCATGCAAGGTCCTTTCAAGGTTTCAGTATCTACTTAATTTACATGGTGTATGGGAGACCATCCACTTTTAGTGCAGAAAGATCTGCTTTCATTAGCTCAGCACCTTCGTCTTGCATGTGCTTGTATTGGATTGACAAAAAAGTATCAATATAATTTGTTACAACCAGAATATACAACTTTTAAGCCTGAAAAATTACAGTTTAATACTGAAATATAGCTGATATTTCATTCTTAAAATTATAGAAATGACACAGCTATTCCCCATATATATTTCTAGATTATTACTGCTTAGTGCATTAATTAACATACTATATAACCATTAAATTATGGCTTATTTCTTTTAAAATTTTAGATAATTTTACATTGAAATTGTATAACTAGAAATCATTATAAATATGAAAGGGGCCCTTCTGTTTTCTTTCTTCATGACAAAAAAAAATTATTCTAAAATTTAAACTTAATTGCCATTCTCACAGTATAAAAATGGGATAACATAGAGATAGTATTGAAAGCTTCTAATACTTACCATCCTAAAAATGTCATCTGAATTTAGTGGCACATGGCCACTGAGAACACCTAAGTAGAGACTTGCCAAAGAATTTTTTTTTTAAAGTACAGAGACTATCAAAAATAAATAACTTAAAAAATAATATTCTAACTAGAGTAAATATTGTAAAATTTTTCATTTGTAAAAATGGAAATATGCAGGTGTAGGTTTCTTTAATTAACATCAGCCATCAAGCCTGCATGTTAATGAATAAATAGAATGCCATTTGTGATGAATGCAGTAGTAGGTGCAGGTGCAGATTTGGTATTTCTTAGGAGCATTTTCAGAATTTCACGGTAATATGCTCTAGTTTATTTTTGAAAAAATACTGACCATGTGTGCTTGTTTTTTTTTTTTTTTTAATGTGCAATAGTTACTTTCTGAAATTCTTTTTTTTTTCTTTTTTTAAATATTTTTTGCTATCTTTTATTTCAAGTTTTCTAACAGTATTCATTTTTTTAATTCTTTATTGGATATTCTCTGCATTTACATTTCAGATGTTATCCACTTCCTCCACTCTTATCCCCTCACCCCCTCCCATTGCCTCCATGAAGGTGCTCCCTCTCCCAACCTCTATTTGTCCCTTTATCTCCTCCCATGAGCACTTTGTTCTCCCTTCTAAGAAAGACTGAGGCATCCACATTCTGGTCTTTCTTCTCTTTATGCTTCATTAACTGTGTGAATTGTTTCTTGGGTATTCAGCTTTTTGCATTAGTATCTGCTTATTGATCCAAAAAGTTAGTGGGCTTTTGTTTTCTGGAGACCATTAATACAATTGCTGTTATCTGGCTTTAGGGTTAAGTACTAACTGTGAATCGCTGTGCTAGTGAGCCTTACCTAAAATTAAAACATTCATTTTGGCTTATAGTTTCAGTACTATATGTTCAAGGTCAGAAATCCACTGCTTAGGAATTGAGGCAATGTGATTACCATAGAGATAAAGTATGTATGTACATCATAGGAAAAAAAAAATAACAGAGCCAGAAGATTGCTGAATTAAAATACAATAAAGAAACACACCTTTCCTTCCTTCTGTCATGAAACAAGCACCCCCTATGTAAGTCACAGAGTTCCACCACCTCTCAAATCTTAATGCCATGAGCGGACTTAAACATACCATCCAGTGAGTACATATGGAGGGACCCATGACTCCAGCTGCATATGTAGCAGAGGATGACACTGTCTGGAATCAATATGAGGAGAAGCCCTTGGTCCTGTGAAGGCTTCTTTCCCCGGTGTAAGGGAATGCCAGAGTGATGGGGTAGGAGTGGGTAGGTGGGAATGGGAGCATCTTCATAGAAACAGGGAGAAGGAGAAGGTAGAATAGGAGAGTAGTGAAGGGGGATAACATTTAAAATGTAAATACATAAAATATTCAATTAAAAAAAGGAAAAAGTAGCAATAAAAAGAAAAAACAAACAGCAACAATAAAACATGTTCCTTCATGACTTAATTTCTTTATGGACACAGGTTTCATCTTGCTTTGCCTTCTTTTGTGATTAATTTTATGACTAGAAGAAAATTAAAAAGGAGATAATTTGTTTTATCAGCCTGTTTTTTGTGGGTTGATGTTAAGGTGATACATGATTGATACAGTTGAGAGGTAGGTGTGGAAAATCCTAGGAAAATGGAAAAGGAGAGGAAAGAGATTTGAGGAGGAGTCAAGATGGAGCTGAAGAAGGAGGATCTAGATCCAGGTGGTCATAATAGGGAATAGGTAGATATGAATATTTTTACGTGTTTCTATATGTCTTTTATATCATTTAGAAGGAAAGTTTGTATCTTTGTACATTGGATGTAACCTTATTGTGTCGACCATTTGTGAATTGAGAACTTAATATATAAACTTGCTTGTTATGCTACTGGGCATTGGAGTCATGTTTGGGCAGTGGAAGAATGGAACAAGCAAGGGTTGTTGTCTCCACCCTGGGCAGAAGCAACAGGGCTGACAGAGTGAACCTCCTTGGAGGGAAGGGAATCATGTGGAGAGAGCAGCTTGAGGACAAACTGACCAAGTTCATGTGATCATCTCCACCCAGTAGAGGCTTCCACAGAATAAGACCTTGGGGTCCAATAAAAGGATATGCCATCCAATTAATATTGATTACAACTGCTTATATTGTCATGGAAATAAGTCAGGACAAGATTTTAATCAGGATCTTAAAGACAGAAACTGTAGAAAAGAAATCAGAAAAATGTTGCTGACCCCCTTGTTCATTTCTCATTCTTATTGTTGTTGCTGCTGTTTTTGTTTTCTCTTCATTGAAAATAGATTCTTTTCTCATATAGCATCTCTCACAGTTTTTCCCAACTCTACTCCAATTTCGTCTTCTTTCCTTTTCATCTGGATTCACTCCCTTTCTATCCCTGATTAGAAAAAAGAAGCCTGCTAAGAGAGAAGAACAAAAACATAATGAAATAAAATGGAATATTATTTTAAAAAAATAACAGTGAAGTTAGACATGGCAAAGCAACAGAAGAAAAGATGTCCAAGAGAAGGCACTAGAATCAGAATGAAACCCATTTGCTCACTGAAAGGCTTTGGTGCAGACATATGAAGGCCCCATGTCTGTTGTCTCGCTCTCATTAAGTTCATAGTAGCATTGTTTGGTGGATTTAGAAATCTTTGTTCTCCTAATGTCCTGCATCACCACTGTTTCCTCTTCCATTGGTTATCCAGAGTTCTCAGAAGACAAATTTAACTGGGACAAGCCATTTAAAGCCATGTGATCCAAGGTCTTTTTCTCTCTCCATAATATTTGCCTGGATATCTCAAAATTTTATCACTCTACTGCACAAAAAAAGATTCTCTGATAAGGGCTGAGTTAGAGACTCATCAATGAATATAAAATTGTCTCCTGTACCAATGCATTCAAAGACATTTCCCATTTCTTTGAGATTTTATGTATCTAATTGTATGTTGAGATCCTTGATCCACTTGAACTTGAATTTTGTGCAGAGTGAAAATATGTATCTGTTTGCATCCTTCTACATGTAGACATCAGGTAGAGCTGCATCATTTGTTGCATCTCATGAGGATGTTTTTTATTTTTTTTTACCTCCCCATTGCATGGTTTTTCTGTCTTTGTCAAAATTCAAGTGCCATAGGTCATCAATTTGATTCATTTTTGATTATTTCAGTTTTAATACCATCCAGTGTTTAATCACTATTACCTTGTAGTACACCTTAACGTCAGAGATGATGTTATCTCTTGAATCTCATTTTAATGTCAGAATTGTTTGAGCTATTCTTTTATTTCTCCATATGAAATTGAGAATTGCTTTTTGAAGGGTGATAAAAAACGGTGTTGGAATGTTAATGAGAATTGTATTTAATCTGTAGCTTGCTTTTGGTATGGTGGCCACTTTTACTATATTAATCCTACCTATATAGGAAAATAGGAGATCTTCCATCTTCTGAGGATTTAGTCAACTTCTTTCTTCAGGGACTTAAAGTTTCTTTTAATATAGATATCTTCCCTTATTTGGTTAGAATCACACCAAGATTTGCAGTTTTCATTTGCAGTTATTACAAAAGGTGTTCTTTCCATAATGTATTTCACTGCTAGTTTATCTTCTGTATAATAAGTAGTGATTGCTTTGAGGTAATTTAGTATTAATTTGCTACTTTATTGAAAGTGGTAATCAGCTGTTGGTGCTCCCTGTTAGAATTTTGGGCATTGTGTATGTATTCTATCATATCATTCACCTAATAGCGACACTTTAACCTTGATATCCCTTAGTCTCTCATCACTCTGGTTAGAACATCAAGTAATGTATTGAACAGATCAGGAAAAGAATAGCAACCTTGTCTTTTCGGATTTTGCTTCCTTTTCTAACTTCTTTCCACACCCTGTTATCTTCTCATCCCCAATTCCTATAGTTTCCTTGACATTTCTCAAAATCTCTAATCAATTCTTCTCAGAAAATATCGCACTTAGTCTTTTCTCTACTTTTAACTTTGGTCATTATTTTTTTTAAACCTTGACCAATGTCACCTCAAAACTAAAATTTTCTCATTACTTCTTAAAACACCTATTATTTTGTGCAATATTTTAATATATTTTCAACTTTGCTTGATTTTTCATCCTATCCTGCTAGGCAACATAAGCTATTGAGTTATGATTCACCCTGTCTGTCCTCCTGTAAGTGGATAAGCTCTCCATAAACAAGTTTATTCTGCATTTACTATGGTATCTTGACAATTAGCAGAGAGTCTACTATTGCTAAGATCACCAAAAAATATTTCTTGGGTGAATAAGTTTTGAATAATTATTAGTGAAAATGTAATTTATAGGAAGCAAAGTGGCTGCTATACTATTTGTTTCTGAATATGATCTTATTTTATTTCATGATCTGCTTTTCTATAACAGTGTAACTTCTCTTCCTAGCCTTCAGCTTCAATTTCACTGGAATTAACAAAACCACAATGATTAGATTGTTTTCATTATGGAATATCAAATAATTTGGATTTATTCTTGAAGTGAAAATCTGTCATCAGTAAACCAAACTACATTAAGAACTGCAATTGATTGATATGATTTAAGCTAATAAGGTTGTTTCTTTAAATTAGTGTTAAAACTATTTTTTCTCATATTTTATTTGTATTATTAATTAAGAATTTATTGAAGGTTTAAAATTTTATTATGGTATTTATTGATCACTGAAAAAGACAGATTTGCATTCTAAAATACATATTTAAATATTATTAAGTGTTAAAGTATCATACTCAATTTTAGGGCCATGACACTTACATACTAAATTTCACATTATGAAGTAAATATGGGTGACATATTGGTTGGTAGTTGCATTGGAAACAGAAAAGAGATTCCTAAAGCAGTTAAGTATTGCATCTCTACTGGGCATTTTTTTTTATAAGTACCAACAGGGAATATATTTCTTGTCCTTTTTTATTATTGGCTATTTTCTTTACTTACATTACAAATGTTATCCCTTTTTCCAGTATCCCTTCCATAATCCCCCTATTCCAAACTTTCTCCCCTGCCTCTATGACAATGCTCCTTGAAGCACCAACTTCCTACTATCTACCTTCCTGTCATGGCATTCTTCTACCGTGGGACATCAAGCCATCACAGGACCAACAACAGCTACTTGCCAGCATCTGCTGTCATCTGAGTTTGTTTTTTGTTTTGTTTTTTGTTTTATCTCTCTTACAACTTTATTTTTTTTAAAGAGGGGTTCATATACAGATTTTTAAAGGCATTTTGGCATAACACTATATGAATATTTTTTGTCAGTACTTCATTTTCTTAGAGGTGTGATAGCATGAATTGAAATCCTACTAGTTACCATAGCATAAAGTACATGTAGAACAGAACGTAACATGGAAACAGATTTATTGGTGAGTATAGATTAAACATAATGATCTTTGAATGCCAAAAATTGCCACAAGGCTATATTCTTAGCTCTTGGTTTATTAATGATTTAAGGTCCAGGTGTACCACAGCCTGAGTGTGTGTTATACATTTATTTATTTTTCCTAAGAAGGGCTGAGGCTTTCATGGGGGCTGGAGAGATGACTCAGTGGTTAAGGGCACTGACTGCTCTTCCAGAGGTCCTGAGTTCAATTCCCAGCAGCCACATGGTGGCTCTCAACCATCTGTAATGAGATCTGATGTACTTTTTTGGTGTGACTGAAGACAGATACAGCATATTCATATAAATAAAATCAGTATTTTTTAAAAAATTAAAGTCATCTGTGTTTTGTATCTTAGCCATTCTGACTGGTTTGAAGAGGAATCTCAAGTTTGTTTTGATTTGCATTTCCCTGATGACTAGGATGTTGAACAATTTTTAGGTGCTTCTCAGCCATTTGGTATTCTTCAGTTGAGAATTCTTTTTTTAGCTCTGTCCTTCATATTTTTTTTTCTCTCTTACAACTTTATTTTTTTAAAAAGAGGAATACATATACAGATTTTTAAAGACATTTCAGTATAACACTATATGAATACTTTTTTGTCAGTACTTAATTCTTTAAGAGGTTTAATAGCATACATTGAAATCCCACTAGTTACCATAAGCACAAAGTACATGTAGGAAAGAATGTAACATGTAAACAGATTTTTTGGTAAGTATAGATAAAGCATAACAACCTTTGAATTCAAAAAATTGCCACAAAGCTATATTCTTACCTCTTGGATTATTAATGATTTAAGTTTTTTGATAGTGTTATATGATTCTGGGGAGTCAAGTTACTTTAGTTCTTTGTATATATTTATTCTAAATATTGGATGTAGGCTTGGTAAATATATTTTCCCAATCTGTTTGTTGCTTTTTTGTACTATTGACAAAGTTCTTTGCCTTTCAAAAGCAATTTTATGAGGTCCCATTTATTAATTCTTGATCTTAAAGCATAATCCATTGCTGTTCTGTTCAGAAAAAAAAATCCCTATATCAATGTGTTCAAGGCTCTAACCCACTTTCTCTTTTATTACTTTCAGTGTATCTGTTTTTTTTTTTTTTTGTTTGTTATTATTTTTGGATATTTGTTGTATTTACATTTTAAATGTCATTCCCTTTCTCCCCTCTTCCATCTCCTCCCCCTGCTTCTATGAAATTGCTCCTACTCCCACCCACTCTAACCTTATCACCCTTGTGTTCCCCTACACAGGGTCTTGGAACCTTCACAGGTCCAAGGATTTTTCTCCCAATGATGCCAAACAATGCCATCCTTTGCTACATATGCAGCTGTAGCCATGAGTCCATACATGCCTACTCATTTGTTGGTAGTTTATTCCTTGGAAGCTCTGTGGTATCTGGTTGGTTGATGTTGTTATTCTTCCTATAGGTTGCAAACCTTTTCAGCACATTACGCCCTTTCTTTAACTCCTAAATTGGGAACTTGTGCTCTGTCACATGGGTGGATGAGAAAATCTGCATGTTTATTTGTGAGGCTCTGGTAGAGCCTCCAGGAGACAGCAGGATCAGGCTTCTGTCAGCAAGCATTTCTTGGCATCAGCAATAGTGACTGATTTTGGTGGCTGCATATGGAATGGATCCCCAGGTAGGGAAGATTCTGGATGACCTTTTCTTCAGTCCTTGCTCCACCTCTTGTCTCTGTGAGTATTTTGTTTCCCCTTCAAAGAAGGTCTGAAACATCCATATTTATCTAGTTTTATATGAAGGTCCTTTATCCACTTGGACTTGAGCTTTGTACAAGGAGACAAGAATGAATCGATTTACATTCTTCTACATGCTGACTGCCAGATGAACCAGCATCATTTGCTGTAAAGGCTCTCTTTTAAAGGAGTTATTAAGAATAGGCAGAACACCTATGAATCTAAACAAACTGGAGTTTAACATATCTAGTGAGGAAAGCCGACTAGTAGGAGCATGTATTTCCACTTATGAATACACACTATTTTGTTCTCCAACTCATTAAATGAATATGCTAAGTTAATATTCCAAAATGAGTACCTGGCCTCATCTGGATGGAGAATTGACACATTTCACAGCACTCGTGCATGATAAGCTAAAAAGAAATGGTTAGCACGTACAATAAATATGACCATAATCAATTTGTTCAATTGTTCATTATGAGACAATGAAACATTGGTTTACTTTAGTCAAAACCATTATAGCAGCCTCTCCAATAAAAGTACTATGTGTCCTCAGAATTCTGACATCTGGAAAATTGTTAATGTGAAGAGAAAATGTAGACATGACAGATGCTCAAGACAGTGTATGAACTATTTATAGTATACAGCACATTGAAAGAAAATAAAAACTTCCTACCCATAGTCCATGGAATAAGAAAACAGAGGAGTATTGTTTAAGGTCAAATTAGAGTCTCACACAAAATGAAATCCCTGCCTTTGGTGAATATAGAAGTGTTTTGTTTTTGTCTTTGTTTTTTTTCTTCAGAGGACAGTGATATTGCTATTGTTTTTAAAATATATTACAAAAAAATCATAGTTAGGGTAGCCATTGAGTTTGTTCGGTAGATAAAATCACTTGCAACACAAACATGATCATTCAAGTTTGATGTTAAAAAATGAAAGAAGCCAAATGTGGTAGTGTACATCTATAATATAAACATTCTATTGAAATATATAAGTTAGAGTCAGAAGATCAGCTAGCCTGGGGTCCATAGCAAGATGGAAACAGAAAAGTAAAAACTGCCAAAGTTACTCTCACCTGCATATGAGTTCCATAACACACACGCACATGGACAAACACACACATGCATATGCACACACAACATATAGACACGCAATACAAGCATACATACAACATACACACAAAATTTATACTACATACACACTCACACACACACAAAGATAATTGATGAACACACACATCTAAACACACCATGTACACATATCAAAATACACAGTGATAGTAAGAAAAATATTATTAATAATAAATCATAAATACACACATATATATTATTCCTAATATTAGTGTGTTTATAGTGATTGTCTTCTTTGTTGTACATTTTAATTTCAATCTTTGTGCTTCTGTGCTTTTCCTTTTCTTGTTTTTGTCAAGAAACAGAATCACCATCAGCCATCAGCATCTCTAGTCTTACCTTCCACAAGTGGCCACAAGCCATCTTTGATGGAAAGAGAAAGACTCTGACAAGATGAATAAATTATTATAAAGTTGGAGACAAACTCAAGCAGTGTAGGTATATGTGTTCTGTATAGATTGAAGGAATAATTATAAAGATATCATTAAAGATTTCACATGAAATCAATATGCTTAAAAAAAACTTTCAAAGTATAAAGATCTTAATATGACCAATCAATCTGTCTTACCAGTTAACATCATATTCCATTATTGCAATACACCCAAGTATGGTTCCCAGCACCCAAGTCTGGTACTTATTCACCTACCTAGATGGAGGAGGTTGAAACCTATGAACAACACTGACACCTGAATTTTTTCTCTCTCTCTCTTTTTTCTTACCTTTCTCTCTCTTTCTCTTCCTCTCTCTCTCTCAGACATACACACATACACAAACGAGAGAGAGAGAGAAAGAGAGAGAGAGAGAGACAGAGACAGAGACAGAGACAGAGACAGAGAGCAAGAGAGAGGGGGGGGACTCCATTTCCATGACAGGCTTCAAAATAGCAGTTCAGGAGACTGAGCCTCAGAACTGGGCAAGTATGGGGAAGCCCAGGCAAGTCATTTAACTAGGAAAAACCCCAGGCTTCGGGCAACTAGTCAGAAACTATCCTGCCATCAGAAGCTGCCTGGCCATCTGGCCTAATGCAAGAGCAATGTGTCACCAACAGTTTCCAGAATTTCCTAGCAACAATTTCTAATCCTGGTAATGGAATGTCCCTACAGATGAAGTAAGATAAAGGCCACCTACCCAGAATCTCCTAATGTGCTTTAAATCAGGCCTTTGAGCTCACTTGGTTGTATATCTTGGTAACAGAAGACCACAGCATGCTGAACTTCTTCAGAATAAAAAACTTTTTTCTCTTACATACTATTTGAGTCTGGGATATTGTTCTTCTGCAAATAATGAACAAGAGAGAGAAAGAGAGAGACAGAGAGAAAGACAGAGACAGAGAGAGAATAGGAAAGAAAGAGATGAGAGAGGGGGGAAGAGAGGGAAGGAAAGAGATGAGAGAAACAATGAGAGACAGACAGAGACAGGGAGACAGAGAGAATGAGAAACTATTTTCCTTAATGATTATGCTGCATACAAAGGCTATTTCAATATTCCCAACATTGCCAACATTCAGACAATATTTCCTTGTCTTTAAGTTGTCAAAAGGCATATCAAGGTCTATTTTTGTTTGCTTCTTATTTTTGTGTTGTTTTGTCAAAGACATATTTTTAGAAAGAAAAAGAAATATTTTAAAATAAATATTCTAAGCAGAATTTCTAGAAAGATGGAGGGAAAGTCCCTTTTCTTCCACGTTTTTCTTTCTTGCTCCAATCCTCCTTTATTTTTGCATATTTATGATATATATCTATATCATTTGCATTGAGTAAAATATTGCATCAAATAATTGCATGAAATTTTTGGATAATTTTTCAACTCAATGTCTCATGATCCCTTGTGAGCCTGATATGGCTCTGGTGGGAACGGAATAACATGGTTATTATAATACCAGAATATGTGAATCTCTATAGTCTAAGCCTCCATGAGTGTGGATGGCTTCTGTGGGCATAAGGCTTAATGATATAATAATGGACATATTTCACATTCTCCCAAGGAATGTCCTCCCTGTTAATGGTAATAACTCCAGGAGAATTAGAAATAGCAGGAGTCCAGGGTGTGTCTATTTCTTTTCAAAATTATCTGGGACCTTAAGGACAGCTCTTAAGGCTATGGAAACAGCTCTAAAGACATGAGTTGCAAATATTTATAACTCCTCAACTATGCAAAATATAAGGATGCAGTATGAGTTATGAGGGGCTTCATGAATCAAAAGGCAAATACACTATGGGCTATTTTGTCAGCAAGATAAAAAGGCAAGCAGATTTCTGAATTCAAGGTCAACCAAGAGAGAGCAAATTTAGAACAAGGTATAGTAGAAATGGTAATTTCATGACAGGGTTTTATCAAACTAGTTTATCATCTGTAACTGACCAAAAGCAGACAGATCTTTGCTTTAGCTATGTTAAGAAAAAAAATATATGCTTGTTGTCTCTTAAGAATCAAACCGATAGGGTCGCAGGGTGCTGATTTATAAGATAATCAAAAGGAAAGCTGGAGTAAATTACTGGATTGGTATGTAAAACAAAAGATTGGATCTATGTTCTGCAGGACATGAGCTATCCAAGGAAATTTTTAGGATTAGACAGATAGACAGACAGAGACACATACACACAGCTATATATACACATAGACACACACACACACACACACACACAAACATACTTGCACATGAGAAGCACAAATAGCAATCAGAACATAGGTTATTCTTTTTGTTGCTTCCAGGCATTCCTTCTGTCAGAACCACTCTCCATGCCAAGACTGGTTCTGGACAGATGCCTATCTCTGATAGCATTAGAAATAAAATAATTTTGCTTTCCTTTCCCTCCAGTCATGTTGTTTTAGTCAGGGTCCACTAGAGTAATAGAACGTATGGGTAGTCTCTATATGGTAAGGAAATTTGTTGGTGAATTATATGGTCTGTAGTTCAACTCCCCAACAATGGTCATCAGCAGCTGTGAATGGAAGTCTGAAGATCTGGCAGTTGCTCAGTCCCACAAGGCAAGCAGGCAGAGAGGGAGCCTTCCTTCTTTCTATGTCCTTTTGTAGGTCTCCAACAAAAATTTGTTCCAGATTAAATGTGTGTACCACAATGCCTAGATCTGGGACTTGCTTTGTCCCAGATGACATTGCACTCAGAGATATTCTTGCTTTAGTCTCCTGGAATTGATAGCTACTATGCCTCAAATTCTCTATGCAAAGATCCAGGTAAAAAATCTTGCATCTTCCAGCCTCAAAATCAGTATCACAGGTGAGCCTTCCAGTTCTGGATTGAGGTTCATTTCAGATATAGTAAAGTTGACAACCAAAAAGCAACCACTATACATAGTATTTTATAAATACCTGTACTTTGTATAATTCTTTATGGCATTTGGGAAACTTATAGGAAGATTCAAGGAAACACTTCCATCTTATGTAAGAAATTATTCTTAGCATTTTATGGAGAAGCCTGTGGATTTTAAATTTTGCCACTAAGAGCCCTAGTGAAATATCTGTACCTATCTGTCTATCTATCTATCTATCATCTATCTATCTATCTATCTATCTATCTATCTATCTATCTATCTATCTAACAATCTATCATCTATCTCTCTCTATCTATCTATCTATCATCTATCTCTCTATCTATCTATCTCTCTATCTATCTATCTATCTATCTATCATCTATCTATCTACTCATTCATTTAAGTGGAGACTTTTGTTTACAAGGAATACATTATCTATGATGGCTATCATAATTTAGGTTGGTTAGGTTAGAGTCACTCAACTGCACATAATCAGGTTATCTAAATAAATGAAACCATCCTCATTTGTCTGTTGGGGAGAAGTTAGTTGCTCTCTGATATGTGGAATTACTAGTGAACACATACAGAGTGAGAACATGGAAAATATGGTTAGAACATAATGATTTCTGTATTATTTAAAGATAAATAAGTGACTAAAATTATTGAAATTATTTAACAATAACTGTACATTTGAAATCATAATCTTAGCAAAATATGAAATAGAGTTACATTTTATATAAATTTAATTCTATCTAGAAGGTAATTAAAATTTTTCAGAAATTAAATTATGCCATGGGCAAAATTATTAAGTATTTCTTCCGAATTATTTTTAATTGAACAAACATATTTTAAATAACAAAGATAAATGTTCAGATTTTAAGCATTTTTTGCATAAAAGTATACAAATAAATTTTTGTAAGTGTTTGCTTTTATACTGTGCATTAAGATGTTACTAGTTACATTGAGCATAAACTGCATGTAAAACAAGATGTAACCTGAAATTAGTCAAAGTATTCTTGGTGTGTAAAGATGAAGCATAATGTTTCTTTATTTTATTTTATTTTCTTGAACTTCAAATAGACTGTGAGTTGTTTATGGGGTGTTCAGAGCTTTCTGGGTTTAGTATCCCATTATCAGCGACTGCATATTATGTCTGTTCTTTTTTGTCTGGGTTATCTCACTCAGGATGATATTCTCTAGATGCAGCCATTTTCTTAAGAATTTCATAAAGTCATTGTTTCTGATAACTGAGTAGTACTCCACTGTGTAAATGTACCACAATTTTTGTATCAGTTCATCTACTGAAGGATAGCTGGGTTCTTTTCAGATTCTGGCTATTATAAATAAAGCTGCTATGAACATTGTGGTGCATGTGTCTTTGTTGTATGTTGGAACGTCTCTGGGATATATGTGCAGAAGTAGAATAACTGGGTCTTCACGTTTGTCCAATTGTCTGAAGAATCACCAGACTTATTTCTAGAATAATTGTAACAGTTTATAACCCCACAAACAGTGGATAAGTGTTCCACTTTCTCCACATCCTTGCCAGCATCTGCTCTCATCTGAAATTTTATCTAGGCCAATCTGACTGGTGTGAGGTGGAATCTCAGTGTAGTTTTGATTTGCATTTCCCTGCTGGCTAATAATATCTGGCACTTCCGGAGATGCTTCTCAGCCATTTGATATTCCTCAATTGAGAACGTTTTGTTTAGCTCTGTACCCCATTTTTAATAGGGTTGTTTGAAAATCTGGTGTCTAACTTCTAAAGTTCTTTGTATACCTTGGATACTAGGCTGTCATCAGATGTGGGGTTGGTAAAGATCTTTTCCCAATCTGTTGGCTGCTGTTTTGTTTCTTAACAGTGTCATTAGCCTTACAGAAACTTTGCAATCTCATTAAGTCCCATGTGTTGATATTTGACCTTAGAGCACAAACCATTGGTGTTCTGTTCAGGATTCTGTCTTCCATCTCTTGTAGTCTGTTGGAAATGCTTGCAACTATGACTCCTGATTTCTGTTTTAGGTTTTCTATATCTAGGGTTGTCTCTTTTAGTGTTTTCTTTATTGTTTTTATTTCCATTTTAAATTTTTTCTTCCATTCCTTCATCTCTTTGGTTCTGTTTTCCTCTAGTTCTTTGTATGTTTTTCTTGTTTCCTCTTTAGAAGCTTCCAATTCTTTATGCTTTTCCTCCTGTTCTTTTTTAAGGATCTCTATCATCATCTTGAGGTATTTTGTGTCTGAGTCTTCTTTTTCTGGAGTGTTTAGCATTCAGCTGTTTGCTGTGAATGGAGAGCTGAGTTCTGGTGTTGCCAGGTTGTCTTAGTTTCCCTGGGGTACGTTCTTTCTCTTTCCTCTTGCCATCTTGTTGTCTGTGATTATATGTGGTTTGGTTGTCAGTGATTGGTTCTCGCCTCTCCCTTGTACCTGGCCTGTGTCCCTGGATCTCTGCTGTTCCTGGTGGTAGATGACCTGAACTCCTCTTCTGCATGCACAGGCCTCCGTGTGGAAACAGACATCCTAAGGCAGGATTCCTTCTCTGCTGAACCAATCGGGGATGGTGCATGTTCCAAGAGCTTGACACACACCTCTCTGCTCCCTAGCTACTTGGAGCATGGTCTCACCAGGCCTGTGTCTCTGGATCTTCACTGATCCCGGTGGCAGATGGCCTGAGCATCTGTCCTTCCTATTTTTTATTCGTTTTTTTTTTTTTTTTGAGAAATATTCCCATTGTTTAGAGCTTTCTAGCCTCAAACTTATTGTGAAGTCCTGCTCCTGCCTTTTTTTTTAAATTTGATAATGCACATTTTTGCCAGACACTGAATCAGGTAACGTATTTTAATCTAACATTATATAGAGAAGAAACCATAAGCTAAAGTAAGGCAAATCTAACACTTCTGCTAGGAATTAAACACTATATCTCTATTTCTATAAAATAGAAAATTAAATATAATATAATGCTTAAACAATAAGCTTTCATTTAGAAACTTTTTTCTCTACAAAATTTTACACTCAGTTTTGTTTATTTGAAATGACTATATTAACTGACATGACTGTGTGTGTTTTATATATGTATGTCTATATGAATGTGTATGTATGCATGTATGTATGTATGTTTATATATGTGTGTATATCTTTATGTATTTACATGTGGTGTGTGAATGTGTGTATGTATATCTGTGTATATTTGTATGTATTCATATGAGTAGATGTGTGCTTATATATGTATGTGTTGTATGTGGGTGTTGTGTGTGCTTGTATAGGCATATAATTTTTACAACCTACAGTAGTAAAGGTTATACTTCCCCTCCAGCTCATGATTCACTCGAGGTAGTAGCAAAAAAAAAAAGTTGCTGGGATATAGTTCTTTGGGGTCATTTCAATCTTCATTGTTCTCAGTCTAGCCCACCAGAAAATACCAAACATGAATCAGAAGGCACAGTCCAGTCCACTTGGCAGACACCTTTCATGAATCAGCAAGGGCAGTTCAATACAGTAGAAACAGAGGGACTCATCAGTCACCAGAAGTTTAAGGAGGTGGCAAGAAACTGCAATAACCCCAGGAGAAATTCTTTGATGAGTTCCTGTCTATAAAGTCACCACAATTTAAACTCAGAAACTCAATGTAAGATGAACCAATATATTCCAATATATGTGTATCATCAAAGAAGACTAAAGAGGCAAACCAAAACAAACCAATGCTTAAGTTCACACTATGTGGTCATATTTAAATTCTTTCTATGTGTCCCTAAAATGTTTCCTATAGCAAAACATCTTTTTACCTATGTCTGTTTCCACAAAACATTCTTTCTTGTGTCTACTTTAGCAAAATAATCTTATACCTGACTGCCCAGCAAAACAGCATCATAACCTGAGTCTCCAAAGAAACCAGAAATTTCCAATTAATGTGTGTCTCTTTGTATCTATCTATCTATCTATCTATCTCTCTATCTATCTATCTATCTATCTATCTATGTATCTATCTATCTATCTATCATCTATCTGTCTATCTATCTATCTATCATCTATCTGCCTGCCTATGTGTGTGTATATACATTTGTATGTATGGTGTGTGTGTACATGTGTGAGTTTTGTATTTCTGGGTAAATGTGTGTTTGGCAAGGGCTATGGATTTTAACAAAGGACTAATGGTGGCACCATGTTAAATTCATCTTTAAATTTTGCAACATGACTCATTCTGAAACAAAAAAATATGTCCAAGCTAGCATAGATTATGTACAGTTTTATTTGATGAGGTGAACTAGATTTCCAGTGAAAATCTATAAATCCTCATGAAGGCAGCAGCTGTCTATTTTAGTTACTCCCTGAGGAAATATATTTTTTCCTCATTCTATGCTTAGCACAAAATATAAGCAAATTATTTCAAGACTGGAGGCTTGTGCATGAGTGTGAGACCAGAACAACATGAAATATGCTCTTTTAAGTTCATGTGATTTGAAATATTGGATAAGGCATAACCTTCGTATCTGTGGCTCAATATCTAGTGCTATGGGATGAATAAACAAGAGAGAGAAATTAGGAGTCATACACTCACACACACACACACAAACACACACACACACACACACACACACAAACACACATGCACACATGGTGTGTGAGAGAGAGAGAGAGAGAGAGAGAGAGAGAGAGAGAGAGAGAGAGAGAGAGATGCACTCATATTTTGTAATTTTTATCTATCAGATAATGTTAAAATTGCCCAAGTTTCAAGTTTGGTTCAACTTGTGTAATTCTTAAGTATGAGTTGGCTAGATGATGACTGTAAACACAACTGAAGATACTAGAAGTAATTAATTTTTTTTCTTTTAAATTTCTAACAAGATACTTGAGTTTGGTGGCTTTTAGAACTATGTATGCATTGTTTTCTTTGAAAATGAAATGAGAGAATACATTTTTATTAAAAGCATGTGTGTCTGTGTGTGTCTTTGTGATATGTATTCATGTCTTAGTGGAGGGATGAACTCTATTTTAAGGAAATGAATTTCACAATATGACACTACAGAGCATTACTGCTTCAATCGTTCCATCCCCAGGAAGCATTGTGAATTGTATGAGTTGCTGACTGACAGAGGAATAGCTATAATAGGGAAGGGATCAGTCAGTTTCTTATTTTGAGATCAGTTGAATAGTAAAAAAAATAAGAACAGAAAATTCCTGAGAAGTATATAAGGATATATATATATTATTTATACCATGTATACACATATGTATTTGTATACAAGTATATACAAATACATACATACACACATGTATATGCACACACATTTGTGTGTGTGTGTGTGTGTGTGTGTGTGTGTGTATGTGTGTGTGTGTGTAAATAGAAAGTTGTGAGGTCAAGACAGTGACTCAGCCTCACTAATTTATACATGACAGTATAAGTAAAACAATGCTGGGTCATCAATAAAAATAAACATTTTTCTTGATCCACATTCATGTATGTGGCAGGAAAGCATTGCTTTAACTGAAATCTGCATGTCATATTTTCTTGATTTTATAATAACATTTGTTAATCTTTATGATATTCCACCTCATTCTGTTTCCTTCCAATTATTTGTCTAATCTTTCACAGTGGCGTGAAGAATATGCAGTATTAATTGGATGATTTCTTCAATAAACGATATCTGTAAAACAGAATCTACATGTGTAAAAGATTTAAGTTGTTTCCCTAAATTTCATAACACACACAAACTTATTCTCAAACTAAATTAATATTCAATCATTGAATCTATATGGAAGAAAAACTAGAAAACATGGGCATAAATATTCCTTGATGATAAACTTGGAAATTTATTTGGATTTAAGAAGAGAGTGAATACCCTAAGGACATGAACCACACAACCAACTGCTTAGGGCTCATAATGGCTCTGACATATGTTCTCTGAATGTATGTTACAGTTACATAGCTTGGTATTCTTGTGGGAATGCTATCAGTGGGAGTACATTCTGACTTTTTGCCTATTTTAGGAACCCTATTCTTTCTGTTTGGTTTTCTTTTCCATTCTCTGTATGAGTATAGTCTTATTACAACTTAAAATCCCATGTTTCGATGCCCTTGGATGGCTTCTCTTTTCTGTGGAGAAACAGGAGAAAAATGATTCTGGGTAAGGCAAAAGCTGGTAGGTGAAGGGACTGGAAGGAGAAGAGGGAGCAAAATCTGAAATTGGGATATACAAGAGAATAATAAATTTAAAAAAAAGCAAAAAAAATGAATCATAAGATTTCATCATACACATTTCAAAACAAATAAAACAATAACAAACAAACAGTATCAGAAAATATCACCGCCACACAATACACTATTACTATGACAACACAGGGATGAGAAGGTATTTACAAACTATGTGTATAAAAAGGGAGCTCAAAACAAATGCATTACAGTTACCCTGGATAAACAACAAAAAACAATGACAAAATTATTTCTCTTAAAAAAAGTACAAACATTCAAGAGATATATAAATATGAGGTCAGATACATAAATATGTCCAAATACAAAGAATGATAAAATGTGATCTCACATGTGATAGGGTAGTGGTTCTAATTTTCTTTTTGTTGGTGTGATAAAAACTTCTACCACAAACAATATGTGTTAAAAGGCATATGCTTCCATCACAGAGGGAATTAAAAAAGAAGATTGGGATTATGGCAGACCTTTTCATCACTGAAGGAAGCCAAGGATCTGGAGGAAGGAACAATGAGAGAGTGCTAGGTGTCGACATTTAATTTCTGGCTGGCTCCCAGACATATGCTTGCTTACCTTCTATATGAACCCAAGAAGTACCTAAACAGTGAATGACACCAAAAAAATTGGTCTGGGCCCTCTTACATCAGAAAATTGAATACAGTCCTACCTGAAGGCCCAATTATCCCACTTCTGGGTATATACTCCAAAGATACTCCAACATACAATAAAGTTACATGCAACACAATGTTCATAGCAGGCCTATTAATAATAGCCAGAAGCTGGAAAGAACACATATGTTCTTCAGTAGATGAATGGGTACAAGAACTGGGGTATCAGAAACAATGACTTTATGAAATTCCTAGGAAAATGGATGCATTTTTTTGTTTTTTAACTTTATTTTTGAAAAAAAACAAAGATAAAAGAAAAAAATTGAAGCATTTTTACATAAATGTATATGAATACATTTTTGTCAGTGTTTGGCTTTTTTTGTTTTTTTTTTTTTTTTAAGGTTTGATATTCTGCATTAAGGTCTTACTAGTTACAATGAGCAAAAAGTACATGTAAAACAATTTGTAACCCAGAATTAGTCAAAGTATTCTTGGTGTGTAAGGATTGAGTATATATATATATTTTTTTTTCTTGAACTTTCCACACTCTGTAAGTTGTTTCTGGGGTAGGCCGAGCTTTCTGGGGTTAGTATCCCATTATCAGTGACTGCATATTATGTCTGTTCTTTTGTTACTGGGTTATCTCACTCAGGATGATATTCTCTAGATGTAACCATTTTCTTAAGAATTTGGTTAAGTCATTGCTTCTGATAGCTGAGTAGTACCACATTGTGGAAATGTACCACAATTTTTGTATCCATTCATCTACTGAAGGGCATCTGGGTTCTTTCCAGCTTCTGGCTTTTATAAATAGAACTGCTATGAACATTGTGGTACATGTGTCTTTGTTGTATATTGGAGTGTCTCTGGGGAATATGTCCAGAAGTGGAATAGCTGGATCTTCAGGTACTATTATGTTCAATTTTATGAGGAATCGCCAGACAGAAAACCAGAGTGGTTGTTTCAGTTTACAACCCCACCAACAGTGGAGAAGTGTTCCTCTTTCTCCGCAACCTCGCCAGCATCTGCTGTCATCTGAGTTTTGAATCTTGGTTAATCTGACTGGTGTGAGGTGGAATCTCAGGGTTGTTTTGATTTGCATTTCCCTGATGGCTAAGAATGTTGAGCACTTACTTAGATGTTTCTCAGCCATTTGATATTCCTCAATTGAGAACGTTTTGTTTAAGCTCTGTACCCCATTTTTAAATAGGGTTGTTTGATTCTCTGGTGTCTAGCTTTTTGAGTTCTTTGTATACCTTGGATATTAGGCCTCTATGTTATGTGGAGTTGGTAAAGATCTTTTCCCATTCTGTTGACTGCCGTTTTGTTTTCTTGACAGTGTCCGTAGCCTTAAAGAAACTTTGCAATCTCATTAAGTCCCATTTGTTAATCTTTGACCTTAGAGGAGGAGCCAAGGAAAATGGATGCATTTAGAGAATATCATCCTGAATGAGATAACTCAATCCCAAAAATGAGTCAACATAATATATTATTACTGATATTTTTTTACTAGCCCAAGAAAGCTCTGAATATCTCAGAAACAACTCACAGGCCATATGAAGCTTAAAAGTAACAAATGCCAAATAGTGAAAGCCTTAGTCCTTCTTAGGAAAAAAAAAAATAAGTGTATAGCACCCTCTCAGATTGTGGCACACCTAGTCCTTAAATCCTTAATAATCTAAGTGCTAGGAATATAGACTTGTGGCAATTGCTGGTATTCAAAGAACATTATGTTTAATCTATACACACCAAGAAAAAACTGTTTCCATGTTACATTCTGTTATTCATGTACTTTATGCTTATAGTAACTATTGGGATTTCAATGCATTTTATCAAACTTATGAAAGCATTGCCTAAATGCTTTCAAAAATCTGTACATAGATGTCTCTTTTTTAAATAAAGTTGTAAGAAAAATAATTCTCAATAAAATATTTGCAAACTGATTTCAAGAACGCATCAAAACTGTCATTCACCATGATCATGTTGGCTTCGTGTCAGGAATGCAAAAATGGTTCAACATATAGAAATCCATCAAGACATCAAATCTATAAACAACCCCCCCCAAAAAAAACCTATCATCTCTGTAGATGCTGAGAAGGAATTTGACAAAATTCAACACCCCTTCATGTTAAAAGTCTTGAAATGGTCAGAAATTTAAGGCTCATACTTAAATATAATATAAGCAATATACAGCAAACCAGTAGCCAACTTCAAACTAAATGTTGAGAAACTTGAATCAATCTCACTAAAATCAGGGAGTAGACAATTCTGCCCACTCTCTTTCTACATATTTAAAATATTACTGGAAGTACTAGCCGGAACAATCAGACAGCACAGAGAGGATAAAGAGAGAAAATTTGAAAAAGAAGGAGTCAAAAATGTCACTATTTGCAGATAATATGATAGTATTCCTAAGTGACCACAAAAATATTACTAGAATATTTTACAGCTGATAAACACCTTCATAAAAGTGGTTAGATATAAAATTAACTCAAGTAAATCAGTAGCCTTTCTCTACTCAAAGGATAAACAGGCTTAGAAAAAAATGTAGGGAAATAACACCTTTTTTTAAATTGTCACAAATAATATAATATACCTTGGTGTGACTCTAACCAAGAAAGTGAAGGATCTATATGACAAGAATTTCATGTCCCCGAAGATGGAAATTGAAGAAGACCTCAGAAGATGGAAAAACCTTCCATGCTCATGAAATGGAAGGATCAAATAGTAAAAATGGCCAAAAGTAATCTACATTTTCAATGCAATCCCCATCAAATGCAAACTCAATTCATCATAGAGTAAGAAAGAGCAATTTGCAAATTTATTTGGAATAATAGGAAATCCAGGATAGCAAAAACTTTTCTCAAAAAACAAACAAACAAAAACCAAAAAACTTCCTGGGGAATCACCATCCTGATCTTAGCTCAATTCCAGATCATCTGTGATTTAAAATGCTTGTATTGTTACAGATACAGTCAGGTGGATCAATGGAATAGAATCAAAGTCCGGGAAATGAATTCAAACACCTATGGTCACATGATCTTTGAAAAAAGAGCAAAAAAAAAAAAAAAAAAAATCAAAAAAAAAAAAGACAGCCTCTTCCTCAAATGATGCTGGTTCAACTGGCAGTCAGCTTGCAGAAGAATGCAAATTGATCACTTCTTATCTCCTTGTGCACAACTGCATTCCAAGTGCATCAAAAACTTTCAGGTTCACTGCAACTAATAAAAGAGTATTTGGGAAGAGCTTAGAACACATTAGCACAGGGGAAATTTTCCTGAACAAAAGACCAATGGCTTATGCTCAAAGAGCAAGAATCTAAAAATGAGACCTCATGAAACTGCAAAGCTTCCTTAAGGCAAATGATGCTGTCAAAAGGACAAAACAGAAACTAACAGATTAGAAAAAGATCTTTACTAATCTTACAAATGATAGAAGGCTAGTATTCAATATATAGAAAGGACCCAAGAAGTTAGACTCCAGAGAATCAAATAATTCTGTTAAAAACAGGGTACTGAACTTAATAAAATTCTCAACTGAGGAATACTGAATGGCTGAGAAGCACCTAAATATATGTTCAACATCCCTATTTATCATGGAAATGTAAATCAAAACAATACTAAAATTACACCTCAAACCAATCAGAATGGTTAAGATTAGAAACTCAGATGACAGCAGATGCTGTTGAGGATGTGGGGAAAGAGGAACAGTCCTCCATTGTTGGTTTGGTTGTAAACTGTTGCAATCTGTGAAAATCAGTCTGACAGTCCCTCAGAAAACTGAACACGGTATTACCTAAGGACCCAGCTATACCACTGCAGGGTATATACCCAAATGTAGCTCCAGCATTTAACAAGGACACATACTCCATCATGTTCATACCAGCTTTATTGTATAATATCCAGAAGATGGAAAGAACACAGAAGTCCTTCAACAGGGGGATGGATACAGAAATTGTGGTACATATGAATGATGGAGTACTATTTGGCTATTAAAAACAATGAGTACATAAAAATTTCTAACCAATGAATGGAACTTGTAGGTATCATAATGAGTGAGGTAACCAAGTCACAAAAGTGTACTCATGGTATGTACTCACTAATAAGTGGATACTAGCCCAAAAAATCTTGGAATATCCAAGAAACCATTCATAGAACTTATGAAGGTCAAAGAGAAGGAAGGACAGAATGTAGATGCCTCAGTCCTTCTTAGAAGGAACAACATTCATTGGAGGAAATAAAGGGACAAATATAGGAGTAGGGATTGGAGAAAAAACAAAAGATCATTCAGAGTCTGCCTCACCTCAAGATCCACACCATATGCACTCAATAAACCCAACCACTATTGCTGATGCTATGTAGTTCTTACTGGCAGAAATCAGATATTGATACCTCCACAGAGGCTCTTCCAGAGTCATACAGATACAGCTGAGCATACTTGCAGCTAACCATCAGACTGCACACAGAGACCCCCAATAAAGGTTCTAGAGAAAAGACTATAGGAGCAGAAAATGTTTTCAACTTCATGACAAGGACTACTATCAATACCCTCCACAACTCCCATGAACTAAAACAACCATTGAGCCCTTATGGAGAGACTCATGACTCCAACTGTATAGGGAACAGAGGATAGCAGTGTCTGGCATCAGTGTGAGATGAGGCATTTGGTACAGTGATGTCACTTTTTCTCAATTTAAGGGATGTCAGGGCACTGAGGTGGAGAAGGTGATTGGCAGATGATGTACCCTTGTGGAGACAAGTTGACAAGGATGGGGTGGTAATGGGGGGAAGTAAGAAGGTAACATTTAAAATGTATCCAATAATTTTTTTTAAAAAATCTGTGTAGTGATGTGCTTTCTTTATGAAGCTTAATCTCTTGACTCAGAAAAATAAGTTACAAAATATTATATTCTATGTATACCATGTGTAAAATGTATATGTCAACAAACTTGAAGAAGTTATAAAAACAAATTATCCACAAATTCTAAAAAAGGTAGAAGTATAGTATCCATACCAAATATGACAAAATTTTTAGCAGATGAAAAAAACAACTTCCACTTCATTTGCACAATATGTGTACTATCATAGAACATATCTAGGCAAAGTAGGGTGTATGAAATGCCAAACAAGCATCTTCAAGGAAGACCTGAGGATGAAAGTTAGAAAATGCCATAGGTGATCAACTCTGCAGAGAGTTTAGAAGGAAGCATTAGGGAATGTAGTGGCTTCTCAGGTGCAAGGTAAAGAAGTGTCATCTTTAGTTATAGTGCATAAAATGAATGCTGTCACATTCTAGAAAAGCCATGATCTTATTGTCTGAGGATTATCTTATCTCAGAGGATAAACTGCTTTTCAATGTAGATTTATATGTCAATAAAATAGTGTAAGGAGCCTACATATTCTAAATTCTATTATAGTGGCTGCAGTCATTAACATGTAAACTTGCCATCCAAGTCGAGAAATAAATTATATTTTGTAGTTTCAACGGTGGCAATAAAATATTGAAAGACAAGAATAAAACCAACATTCAGAAATAAAAGAGTCTCCACAGAACTTATAAAGCACATTTAACCTTAAATATTTCAGTAGAGATCTATAGTAATATGGATTAAATTGGCCTCATGTGACTTAAACATATTTGTGTTATCAATCATTATTAGTTTTTTGTGGTTGTTAGCTTTGAATACAGTTTCTCTCTGTAAAGAATAGCCCTTAATTTCCTGTAGCTCCCTTAGTAAACCACCCTGACCTCAAACACAATGAGATCTACCTGCCTCTGTTTCCCTAGAAGTGAGATTAAAGGGATGCATCAACTTTTCTGTTTCTCCATCTGTCTTTCTGTTGTTTACCATAGTGTTATGTGTTGTACCTCATTTGCAAAACCCAAAAGACCACCAAGGAGCCAATTCCAATGCATTCACAGTATGGTCTTTTTAGCTTAAGCTCACTCTCCACTGACACTGATGCAGCAGGATAGGAGGGTGAAGTCGTCTGGAGCTCTCAGCAAGACAAGGTTTTATAGAAAGGGTCCTGCAAACGATGGGGTGGGTATCCAGCCTGGAAAACATCTAAGTTAATGACTATTGTAAGTGGGTGATGTTAAGCAAAACCATGAAAAATCACAAACGGTCCAAAAGTACATCTGAAACAATAAGATATACTTTGATTGGCTGTTGCTAGAAAATAGCTAAGGAGTACCTTTGGGCCAATGACAAGCTATGGGATTTCTCCTGGTACTTGGGTACAGCTTGAATTCAGCTTCAGGTCAAGTTCTGAGGCACTTTGACTTTGAACATGAAGGCTACTTCCAAGATGGAGTAGGTTTGGCCTTTCCTTACGTAGTTATAATCTGTACTTCCTTAAAGCATGGACTAACAAGCAGTATGTCTCATACATATTTTTGCCACATGATGAAATACATATATTACATATTATCCAATATATATTATATATTACATATTATACTATACATCAATTATACATTATATTACACATTATATATACATTACACATTACATGTTACACATTATATATTACATTATATATTGTATTAAATATATACTAAATATTGATTAGGATAAACTCTAAACAAATTCACTTCCTTTGTTCTATGTTTATAAAGTATAGTATGATAGTACATGTATGTCTACCTTAGCTCATTAAAAACACATTTCAAACTATGGAATTAAGTCATAAGTACATTCTAAGGATAGCAATATTGATTAAAAATTCAAAAGAAATAGAGTAAGTAGTAAAGAATATGCATTTGGTTTGGCAAAATTATGTTTTAAGAATTTGTGTTCTGCTGGGATACTGCCAGTCTTTACTATTA
>NC_137974.1:71917115-72169432 GCF_963924665.1 Micromys minutus
ACACAGAATCAAGGTTATCTTGGAGACAGACATTCAGAGCTGTGATACCTGATACTAGACAGTATATTTTTATTTCAGATTAATTCAAAACACATAGGGACTTGGGCCACATCTAAAGCTATTACATCATGGAGCTAACTGCACAGACTGTAGTGACAATGAAACTTATTAATGTGTTCAATTAATATAAGCAAGGAAAATATATATCACTTTGCATATAAAATAAAATTGCTCTACTATAAATGTTTGAAATTTTATTGACAAATATGAAGATCTGGGCATTCAGGCCCTCATCATTAGTCAGTCTAGAATTTAATGAGAACTTAATGATGGTGATTCTGATGATACTAAAAGGAAATATGAGAATCTGTAGCTAAAGACATTGCTGGAGAATTTTAAAGCATTATATACCCATATCAATAATAATGAAAATAACAGAACACATATTCACAAGGAAAGTCAGATAAGTAACCAGAACATAAAGTAAGAGAACACAAACACAAAGAACAAAGGTAAACATGATTATAAATAAATTCTGCAAACAAAACTGCAGTGAAGCTTTATGCACAAAGAAAGAGATAAACCATGGGTGGGACATTATTTCAGAGGCCATCAACCATCAAATCCAGCAAAATAGCTAAACTTTCATCTTAATAAATCAGAATCAACAAGAAAAACAATGAAACCCCAAAACTCTGGGAAAAGAAAGATAATCTTAAAATTTGGGGGCTCTAAAGACACAGAAAGAAATGTTGAAATCAAGGAAAGAAGAAACATTGTATCATCAAGTGTACCAAACTACTAACACCCCCAAACCCTTGTCAGGACCACTACCTAGATGTATAGGTTCTTGTCTCCAGGCTTAGGGGAATCTTTTTTTTTTTTCTTCTCTTTTTATAGACCCTTTATTCTTCAGGTCTTTCATTTGCTTGATTTCAGTTGCACCAAGATACTTTATATTATTAATGACTATTGCAAAGGGTTTTGCTATCATAATTTCTTCTGTGTCCAGTTTATCTCTTTTTAAATATAGGGCTCCCAATTTGGTTGAGTTATTTGAATCCCACCAGTTTGCTTAAGGTGTTTATCAGCTATAGTATTCTCTGATTGCATGTTTGAGTTTGCTTCAGTATGGTATCATAGCATCTGTGAATAGTGATACTTTTCCAATATGTGTCCCCTTGATTTCCTTTAGCTGTCTAGCTAGAACTTCAAGTATTATATTGAAAAGATATAAAGAGCATGAACAACATTATCTTATCCCTGATGTCAGTGGAGTTGCTTCAAGTTTCTGTCCATTTAATTTGATGCTATCTATTGTCTTGCTCTATGTTGCTTTTATTGTGGTTAGGTATGCATGCTTTATCCCTGATCTCCTTAAAGCTTTTAACATGAAAGAGTGCTTGATTTTTTCCCCCATAGGCTTTTTCAACATCTGATGAGTAGATCATGTGATTTATTCTTCTTTCTGTTTGTTTATATGGTAGATTACATTGATAGATTTTCATACATTTATCCATCCCTGCATAACAGGGATGATACCTGCTTGACCTAGTTGGATGATGATTTTGATGTGTTCCATGATTTGGTTTGTCAGTGGTTGGTTGAGTATTTATAAATCTATGCTCATAAAAGAAACTGGTCTGAAATTATCCCTCTTTTTTTGAGTCCTTTTGTGGTTTAGCTACAATAACATCAGGTGAATAAAAGTTGCTTTTATAGATATCATATAATAAGTTTCATTATAAAAAGCTAATATAAAAGCAAAAATAAATAATGTGAAGAACAGTTTTAAATTTAAACCAGTCACTAAAGATACTTTATAAAATTTGATAGGATATCTTGAAATTATCTATTGAGATCACAAATTAAGAATTGGGTCATATTGTGCAATATTTATATATATTTCCCTCTCTAAAACAACCATTGTAATTAAAACAATATCTACAGAAAATGGATAGCATCTAAATAACAAGGATGAGATAATTTCTAGAAGTATTATGAGAAATGTTTTGTACATCATATTTTTGTATTATATTTATTTGTGAATTATATAGTTATAAATTCTAAAAATTTTATTTCAAGTTTTAATATATTTATTTCTCTGCATTTGTTTTATTTGAAGTTATAGAGATCTATAAATTAGGCTCAGGATGCTCTGTAGGCTAAACAAGTATTCTTTTACTTAAGAACATCTCGCCACTGTCTGATAATTTAATTGAAATTCACTTCATGTTTATTTTCATAGGAATATTTCAATGAAGACAGTAATTTCAGCTATTTATTGAATTAATCTTTCTTTTGTATCACTGAACATCTCACTTAAATTACTCAATTTCTAATGTATTGTTTCACTAATGAAATGAGAAGATGAAATACGGACTTGCTTTTAAGAGATGAGGCAAGACTTAGAATTTCAATATTCCTAATAAAATATTTAATTCGAAGCTACTGGGTAACATAAAATTTTTTACTTTTTTCTGCTAATGGTTGTCATCTGAACTTATCAAGAAAAGAAGAATATTATCAGAGAAATTTCATAGGACTAAGTGTCATTTTGCATCAGCCTGCTGTTTTCTTAGCTGTGTGACAAATGGCAGGATCAAAGCAGTGACCAAGTAGTGACCTTTCTCACTGATGAGTACTAAACATAGAAACTGTTCAAAATGGTATTGATTTACTTTCAGTCAAAATATACCTTATAGGGAGCACTTGTGCATTATCACAAAGCCTGAGCAAAACAAATACACAATAAAAAATACACTGGATAGTCTGAATAGATAGCTCAGCAGTTACAAGCTCTTTCTAATGATGTAGGAGACCAAAGCCAGTTTCCTAGTAACCACATAAGATAGATTACAACTGCCGGTTCCTCCCAGTCCGGGGGATCTAAGGAGTGATTCTGACCTCTGTAGGAACATTTAGATATATGGACATAACATCACACACACTCACACATATACACACATACACACACATGCACACACAAACATACACACACAGATACAACACAGACACACACAGAGAGATACAACACTGACACATACAGATTCTCTCTGTCTCTCTCTCTCTCTCTCTCTCTCTCTCTCTCTCTCTCTCTCTCTCTCTCTCTTCTCTCTCTCACACACACACACATACACACACACACACACACAAAATTAATCTTTTGTCAATACTTTGATGGATGAGTTCATTTATAACCAACTCGTAGTACTTTTTAATTTATTGTGTCTTTTTCCTATTCATATTAATCAGATATTAATTTATTACTTAATTGTATGTGTACAGTTCTAAAATATTTTAAAGGAGTAGACCTTGGAATCAAGAGAGATTGTTTGGTGGTTTGGAGCACTTGTTATTTAGCAGAGGTCTAGAGTTTGGTTTGGAGATCCCAAATTACATACCTCACAACTACACTTAACTCTATTTTCAGGGTATCCTATACCTTCTCTGGTCCCAACTGTAACCTCACTCATGTACACACACCCACACTGAGATACTCATGTACAAAAACCAAATTTAAACAGAACATACCACAATTTAAATTTATGTTGTATTTGAGCACTCACAATCAAGAATATTCTACCCATGTAAGCACTCTCCTGTGCTACAGAGTTTTTCTTAAGCAGGAATAATGTAAAGGCTCTTCCCCTGGGGTATTCTGGTGATGCTAATGATGTCTTTCTTTCATGTAGATGCTTAGAATTTCCCCATCAGCCTCAGTGCTACCAATTCTCTTTTCTTCCTCTCAGATGTAAAATAACTTTATCAGCATCAGTAAAGTTTTCTCCATAGATAGTGGAGAATGATCCCATCAGCCAATGGCCAATGTGTTGTATTATTTTACCATGGCATAAAAAATGTCATATTAGTTTTCATAATGTTCTATCGACAATAATCACAAAGACCCTGAGATTCCACTTCACACCAATCAGAATGGCTAAGATGGAAAGCTCAAGTTAAAACACATATTAACGAGGATGTGGAGAAAGAGGAACACTCCTCCATTGTTGCTGGGATTGAAAATTCACACAACCACTCAGGAAGTCAATTTGGAGGTTCCTCAGAAAATTGAAAATAGAATTTCTAAGGAACTAGCAGTGCCACTCTTTGGAATATAGTCAATAGACAACCCACCAGAGGGGCACATGTTTTACTATGTTCATAGTGACCTTATTAGTGATAGCCAGAATCTGAAAATAACCCAGATATCCCATAATGGAAGAACAAATACAGAAAATGTGGTTAATTTACATAAAGGAATACTGCTCAGCCAGTAAGAAGGAGAACATCCTGAGTTTGCAGGCCCGTGAATAGAACTAGAAATTTTCATCTTGAGACGTAACTCAGAACCAAAATGATATGCATGGTAGGTACTCAATAATATATGGATCTTAACCAAAAAGTACATAATACCCTAGATAGAGTCCACAGGATTTAAAAAGATGAACAAGCTGAAGGACACAAGTGAGGAAACCTCAGTCCCACTAGGGAGGAAGAAGAAAGCAGCCACAACGGGGGAGGGAGAAAACCTGGAGGGAAAGGTGACAGGATGGCGGAGAAGAAGATCTGATACAGGGTGGTAAGAAAAAAACTAAAGCCCTGAAGGCCATCAGAAAGAATAGAAACGGTCGACCTTGGGATATAAGATGTTAGGAAGAATCTCCAGAATATTACCAAAGATCTTGGATATAATAAACCTTCAGGACTCAAATAGGGTGGACTAGATGAATGCCTTACATTGGGGAGAGAGCTTGTGTAGCCCACTTCTAGCAGAAAGGCAGCACATCATGTGAGGGAAGGGGTTGCTATCCCACTGTCAAAATTCTGACTCAGAATTGTTCTTATCTGGAAGAACTGCAGGGAAGATAAATAGAGAAAAGCCTGAGGAAAAGAATTTCTAGTTCCAGGTCCAGACTTAATGGGAGGCACCAAGGCCTGTCACCTTTACTGAAACTCATAAAAACGGACCTAACATGAGTGCCCCTCAAATAACCCAACAAACAGTTGAAAAGGTCAGATTTAGATATTTGTACCCAAGCAATGAACAGAAGCTGATGACCACTGTGGGAATTAAGGAAAAACTGGAAGAGGCTGAGGAGGAGGACAACCATAAGAAGGACCAGCAAGGTCAACTAATATGGACCCCTGAGATCTCCCAGACACTGGTTCACTGACCATGCAGCACTCACCAGATGATATGAGGCCCCCAACATGGACAGAGCAGAGGAATGCCTTGTCAGGGTTCAGTCACAGGAGATGCTCCTAACCCTGAGGAGACTGGAAGCCACTGGAAGTTTAGAGGACTGGAGGGGTGGGGACATCCTTGTGGAGATAGTGGGGCAGGGAGAAAGTATGGGATGTGGAAAACTAGGAGGGTGGTCTAGGAGGGGAATAATATACTGGCTGGAAAAATAAAATAGTATATGGTCACCTGATTTTTGACAAAGGAGCCGTAAACATTCAATAGAAAAAGGATAGCCTATTCAACAAATGGTGCTGGTCCAACTGGCACTCAGCATGCAAAAGAATGAAAATAGACCCTTTCTTATCTCCTTGTACAAAGCTCAAGTGTAAGTGGATCAAAGATCTCCACATTAAACCAGATACACTGAAACCATTAGTGAGAAAGTAGGGAAAACCTTAGAACACATAGGCACAGGAGAAAATTTTCTGAACAAAACACCAATGGCTCAAGCTCTAAGGTCAAAGATTAACAAATGGGACTTAATGAGATTGCAAAGTTTCTGTAAGGCTAAGGACATCGTCAAGAAAACAAAACAGTAACCAACAGAATGGGAAAAGATCTTTACCAACTCTACATCAGATAGAGGTCTAATATCCAAGGTATACAAAGAACTCAAAAAGCAAGACACCAGAGAATCAAACAACCCTATTAAAAAATGAAGTACAGAGCTAAACAAAACATTCTCAGCTGAGAAATATCGAATGGCTGAGAAACATCTGAGGAAGTGCTCCACATCCTTAGCCATCAGAGAAATGCAAATCAAAACAACCCTGAGATTCCACCTCACACCAGTCAGATTGGCCAAGATCTAAAACTCAGAAGACAACAGATTCTGGCAAGGTTGTGGAGAAAGAGGAACAATTCTCCACTGTTGGTGGGGTTGCAAACTAATACAACCACTCTGGAAATCAGTCTGGCGATACCTCAGAAAATTGGACATATTACTACCTGAAGACCCAGCTATTCCACTTCTGGGCATAGACACTTTAATACTCAACAAAGATATATGCACCACAATGTTCATAGCAGCTCTATTTATAATAGCCAGAAGCTGGAAAGAACCCAGATGTCTTTCAGAAGATGAATGGATACAAAAATGGTGGTACATTTACACAATGGAATACTACTCAGCCACCAGAAACAATGACTTAACCAAATCTTTAAGAAAATGTCTGCATCTTGAGAATATCATCCTGAGTGTGATAACCCAGTCACAGAAGAACAGACATAATATGCATTCAATGATAGTGGGATTCTAACCCCAGATTCTCACACTGCCCCAGAAACAACTCACAGACTGTATGAAGTCCAAGAAAAAAAGAAAACAAAACAAAACAAAAAAAAAAATAGTCATGCTCAATCCTTACCCACCAAGAATACATTGACAAATTCCGGGTTGTACCCTGTATTACATGTACTGTCTGCTCATTGTAAAAAAAAAAAAAAAAATTTTTTTTTTTTTTACACACCAAGAAAACTTTGACTAATTCCAGGTTGCATCTTGTTTTACATGTACTTTTTGCTCATTGTAACTGGTGGGATCTTGATCCCACTATCAAACCTTTAAAAAAAAAACAAGTACTGACAAAAATGTATTATATACTCTTATGCAAAAAATGCTTAAAATCTGTACATTTATCTTTGTTCTTTAAAATAAAGTTGTTAAAAAAACCAAGTACTGACAAAAATGTATTTGTATACTTTTATGCAAAAATGTTTAAAAACAGTACATTTATCTTTGTTTTTTAAAATAAAGTTGTTTAATTAAAAAATTAGTACATAAATAAGGTTAAAAAAATTTGAAACACCATCCACAGTAACCCAGTAACTGGAGCTATAAACATTTCAATGTATACTCTCTCTCTCTCTCTCTCTCTCTCTCTCTCTCTCTCTCTCTATCTCTCTCTCTCTCTCTCTCTCTCCCTCTCTCTCTCTCTCTCTCTCTCTGTGTGTGTGTGTGTGTGTGTGTGTGTGTGTATCTGTGTTTCTGCACATGTGTGATTTGTGTGGTGTAAATTTGTGTGCACGTATATGAAAGTGCATGTCCATGACTGTGCACATGAGGACATGATTAGATTTATGATATCTTACTCCATTGCTTCATTTCATAGTCTTTACTTTTATTTATTTATTTAAATTATTTTAATTTAATTTTAACTTTTTTATTTATTTGAGGTGTATATATTTTTTTCTGTATGTATGTATGGCTTTGTATCACATGCATGAAGTGCCTAGCAAAATAAAACAAAACAAAAATCAACAACAACAGGAAAAAAAATAACAATGGTTTTTGGAAAAGCTTTCCTGGTAGATTAATAAAATGCTTATCTAAGTATACCATCTGCTAAATAAATTTTAGCATGCTATTAACAAGAATGTCAACCTATTATTTGAGAGCTTCTGTTGATATCATTGACTTTCAACACAGGTGCATTGAAGTCATGTCTGAATTGAGCCCTATAAAAATCTGATCTTGGCATTCTTATTCTCAGAGGCTTATGTCAAGTTTTGGTTCTTCTATGTTGTAGAAATTTGTATAATCTCAGTTCTCGGTGGTATATAAAGGGAGACCATAATTTGGGAGAAGTGAGGGCAAAAGGGAGTATGGATCTCTAAAAGTAAAGCTAGGTGCTAAATATGACAAAATATACTCTCTAAACCCCTCAAAGAATTAATAAAAATAAAAAAAAATTGATAGAAACTTCTGTTAACATGTGGCAACAATTTTTATAAAGGCTACCTATTGTTGGCAGTGCACTTTTTATTCAGTTATAGAATTTATTTTTCCTATGGGTGTATGTCTTTCTATGAATTACCTATAGTACTGAGAAAACTAAAAAATGATTTGGTTTACCTATCCAGAGTGTTCAGTTTCACTATACAAATATCTATTTTTTTTTTTTTTTGAGGCAGATTTCTGTGGTAAGCCAAGGTCTGTACACTCAATAACAAGACAATAATGGGTTGTTGCTAGCACTACATCTATCTGTTAAAAGAAAAAAATCTTCCCATAAAAAGAAGTTTAAGATCAAATACCTTATTTGATATTTGTAAAGCATTAATATATTTTCAAACTAGACAAAAATCTACCAATAACATTAGAAAAAACATTTTCATCAATTCCTGCTAGAGCTTCCCTATATAGTCATATTTGTGTTCATGGTACATTGACTTATTGCCCCCACTAGATTTCATATAGAATTTACACTAAACAAATGTCATCCACCATGATCAAGTTTCTTATTGCAATGGATGATTGTTACTTGGACATTCACAACTGGTCAAAGAATAGAGAATAAGTAATTGTAAAGTGATCATTTAGAAAGTTGATATCTGTATCATACCTCTAAAATATCTTGGAAGTAAGATTTTAAGGAACAACTGTGCAAGGAGGAGCTAAAGCAGTGTCTTCTGGACATGCCAAGATCACTTAATTCATGCAATTACAGTGACTATGGCTGTTGGGGATCATTCAAACATGAGGAATTTTGTAAGCTGACAGGATTAGGAATGTTAAGAACCACTCTTCTTGAGAGTAACCAAGAGCATAGCAAATAGTCTCTAATCTAGTATTTTAAAATCTATGGGACCTCTTGTCAACAATGCCAAACTAAAATCTATTTTCTAACACAAAACTTAAAAGGACAATAATAAAATTATTTGTTTCCAATATTCTTTTCATATCCTATACTTTCTCTTGTGACCATTTGACCCTTTTGGTTTCATTATTCTTTCTTAAATCCTTCATACCAGTGTGTTGTTCCATTTCAACTCCATAAAAAGTCCTTTCTTGTTGCTCCTTAGAAATTTCTTGACTTCATTTTTGGGTATGGGCCCAGGAATGAAATAACTGGGTCTTTAGGTAGTGATATATCCTGTTTTCTGAGGAACCACCAGACTGATTTCAGAGCTTACAATCCCACCAAAGTAGAGGAGTGTTCCTCTTTCTTTACATCCTCACCAGCATCTGCTGTCACCTGAGATTTTGACCTTTTTCATTCTGACTGGTCTGAGGTAGAATCTCAGGGTTGTTTTGATTTGTATTTTCCTGATGACAAGAGATGTTGACCATTTCTTGGACATTCAGTATTTCTCAGTTGAGAATTGTTTGAATCTGTACCTCACATTTTAATAGGACTATTTGATTCCCTGAAGTCTATTTCTTGAGTTCTTTGTAAATATTGGATATTAGCCATCTATCAGGGAGTTTTCCCCTTTGGTCTAAGCTCTTCCACACATTCTGTTCTATCAGTTTCAGTATAACAGGTTTTATGTGGAGGTCTTTGATCCACTTAGACTGGAGCTTTGTTCAAGGAGATAAGAATGGATTTGCATTCTTCTGCATGCTGCCTGCCTGTTAGTTGTACTAGCACCATTTGTTGAAGATGCTGTCATTTTTTTATTGGATGTTTTTAACTACTTTGTCAAAGATTAAGTAACCATAAGTGTGCAGGTTCCTTTCTGGGTCTTCAATTCTGTTCCACTGATCTATCTGCCTATCTCTGTACCAATACCATGTGGGTTTTTTTTTTTTTTTTTTTTTTTTTTCATGATTGATCTATAATACAGTTTGAGGTCAAGGATGGTAATACATGAAGTTCTTTTATCATTAAGAATACTCTTTACTATCCTGGTTATTATGTTATTCTAAATGAATTTGCAAATTGTTCTTTCTAACTCTATAAAGAATAGAGTTAGAATTTTGATGGAGATTGCGTTGAATCTGTAGATTGCTCTTAGCAAGATGGCCATTTTTAGTATGTTGTTCCTTCTAATCCTTGTGCATGGGAGGTCTTTCCATCTTCTGAGATCTTCTTCAATTTCCTTTTTCAGAGACTTAAAGTTCTTGCCAAACAGATCTTTCACTTGCTTGATTAGGGTCACACCAAGTTATTTTATATTTTTTTGACTATTGTAAAGGGTGTTGATTCACTACTTTCTTTCTCAGCCTGTTTATCCTTTGAGTAGAGGAGGGCTACTGATTTGTTTGAGTTAATTTTATATCCAGCCACGTTGCTGAAGTTGTTTATCAGGTTTACGCTATTTTGGTCATTGTGACTAGAACAATATTGAACATAGATGAGGAGTATATCTGCAATAAAATATGGAGAACTTTGATACATAACCAAGAGTGTTACCCAGGATCATGAAGCACAACTACCTTTTATAATCTACAATTCCTTATAGCTGCTGCCCCAGTGTGTGCTCACACATGCAGTGAATGTTTATCTTCCCTCAAGTCTATGCCAGTCAGTTATATCCTTTGTCTTAGTCAGACTCACCTTTCTGTACCATAATATAATTTTAATTTGCACTTCTGTAGTATCTACAGAAGGAAAGTATTAGGAAGGTCTTCCTAACTAGTGCAATCGAGTTAATGGGAGGAGAAGCATGATTGATATACTTGGTATGCATGTATAAAATTCCATAATGAAGTCCATTTGTTCCATTTGTTACAATTCAGAGATTCTCATTCAGTAAAAGAATGTTTGAATTGTGTGAATACTAATAATAATAAAAATAAGCCAAAAACTTCTAATAATTCAGAGCTAAAGATATTGGTGAAGAGAGTGAAAGAAAAAAGAAAGGAAGAAAGAAAGGAAGTAAGGAAGGAAGGGAGAAAAGGTGAGAGAAAGAAAGAAGAAAGAAATAAATAAAAGAAAGAAAGAAAGAAAGAAAGAAAGAAAGAAAGAAAAAAAGAAAAAGAAAGAAAGGGTAAGTGACACTATTTAATATAACTTACTACTTGCTGTCCAGTAGTGTCAGTAAATTTCAATGAGGGACTTAAATTATCCTGAAACAAAGAACATGTAAGATACAACCTCCACAATTCCTGGGATCCAGCAATGGTGTTATAAACAGGGAAGTTGGGGCAATGGATGAAAGTCCATCCTTGAAGATTGAAATAAAGCTAATGAAAAAAACTATTGCATTCTATGAAATTTGAAAAACGAGTATAAACTGAAATTTAAATTAGCACACAGATAGAATTACTGAAGATTAAAGTGGAAGCAAAAGGCAGAGACTGAAACAAAAAGGAAGGTTAATAATGTGAAGACATAATCTTTAAGAGTAAGAGGCCACCTTCTTATCTGGATTATAAAGGCAGATGGAACATTCTAATAGAATAAGAAGTAAAAAGTACACCATTACTCCTGAAAATATAGAAACACAACATATCAGTGATTATAATCAATCTCTCAAAGCTAAAATTATTGATACTGTAAAGACAGGTCAATACTTCAACAAAATAAACTTTAAAAGACTGAATACAAAAGAAACAGCCAAGAATGCACTGATAAAGCTGACAAGATTCACCCAGTTTCAAAACCTTTTTTTCTCAAGTAAAAGTCAATCACCATGTAGCACCACCATTGCTTAGTTTTACCAAATATGTAGAAGCAATGCCACTTCTTACTAGTCCATAAAATAGAAGAGTAGGAGATGCTGTCAAATACATTATACAAGGATTGAGTGACTCTCATTCCACAATCAAAGAAAGATGTTAAAGTGGGTGGAAAAATAGAAAAGGAAAAAGCAAAGAAAATCACCAAAGAAAATAAATCTACAGTAGAGCAAATGAGTGAATTACAGGTAGTTAGTAAACAACTCCACTTGACACATGCATTGATGTATTAATTGGTTGTCAGTCATAAAGACATTGCTTGGATGGTTAATGTCCCTCAACATTTTTAAAATCAAGGTTTTTTTTTCCATGCACAGCAAGATAGCTAACAAATTTCTACCAATGCTAGCATTCTGGAATATGACATAAGAAGACAAAGACTTTTGTAAGCATGTTAAATTGTCTTCAAATATAGATCATGTAATATTAAAAGTGAAGTTCGTTCTAACAGGAGACTAAGCCTAGTGATATTTTAAAGAGGGGACTATGTGGATACATATAAGCACAATTTTGTACAGCTTAACACACTTGTTGATAAATGTACTATATTAAATTAAATTTTATTATTTTATCTTTGACAATATATTAGTCTGGTTAAATATCTGTATAAAAAAGTAACCACACACTTGCTTCCTAAACCATGGAAATTCCAAGAAGTACATTGATATAAACATATAAGGAGGTTTTATGAGCACAAGATGAGAAAACAGGGATATATTCCCTTCAGTGTATCCTTTTTCTGTGCACTTATTTAAAGTTGTTTTTATAAATACAACAGTAGTCATTTGAAGATGTTGTAAGTCAACATAGAAGAATCAATTTTTTTTTAGAAATATGTATAAGCTTCCTTCCAACTAGATCAGTCATCAAAATTTGTGAATTATCAAAAAATATTCTTACAATTTTTTTAGTTTGTTTGTAATTCTGAGTTTTGTGGTCTTTTTATTTGATTGTTTGCATAGTTGCTTATTTTCTGAGAGACAGGTAGGAATATTGTGGACTGAGCCTGAGGAAAGAGGAAAGAATTGGGGGGAGCACTCTCATAGAAGCAGCATAAGGGTAGGGGGAGTTAGGGGATTTGTAGAAAGGAAACTTGGAAAAGAGATGGAATTTAAAATGAAAATAAATAAAATATTCAATTAAAGGAATTAAAAAAGAATACTTATTGATTTGACAAGAATTCTGTTTTGTTCCCCAGAAATATCATTAAGAATATAGTATGATACAAATGGGATATAATTGGGAATACTAAGGAAATGTCTCTACATTTAAACCTGACAAAGATGTTCAAAGTGCATCCAGCTCACAATCTCCCAGCCTTAAAAAAATATATACCAAATTTTCTGAAGTGACTCATTCTGTAAACAGACTCAGGTAATATTACCTCACTGTATCTGTATCTATCCTATACATATAATTATACCTGTATTCATATATATATATATATATATATATATATATATATATAATCAATCATCTATCTACCTACTATCTATCTATCTATCTATCTATCTATCTATCTATCTATCTATCTATCAATATAGTTATCCATCCTCTGTCAATCTGTCTGTCTATCTACCTTCTCTCTTATTACTACTTGTATAGTAATAATTCTTTCATTTTATCTCTAAGCTACCAAGTAAGTACATTAATAAGTTGATGTCAGCCTGCATGCACTTCCTTATATATGAACACTTGGTGAGTTATGCTTCTCATTCTGACACATGTGCAGATCACTTTTAGATATAGTTCTACCTAGATTTTCAGTTTGAGTGTTGGGATCATTGCAGAGAAAGATCAGTAATTGTAATGAAGATCAAATAACAAATCCTTATATTTCATGCTATTTCATAGTTTGTAGCCCAGTTATATTTGTAGGAAGGCTTACAGATTAGATCTTTGTTAATGAGATGCCATTTCAGGACAATTATCTTTACTGTCATGAAGGGAAATCTACTTTCATGTTAGTGAAGTATATATTAACGAATTTGATATTGTTTATAAAACAGATTATGTTTCCCTTCTATATAATCTTGCTTTTGCTAAAAAAATATTCTAGAAAAATGGATATGAAACACTATGATCAGGATAGTTATAAAAGTTTGCATGTTTGAAGTAAATTTTTGAGTTTTCTTTGATTATTGTACAGTTTTTCTTTTGAAACTGAAAATTTAAACCTTTAATGTTGATCACATAAAGCATCACTAAGGTTACAGGCAATAATTTCATCAAAGGAAAAATAAATAAATATTAGCCACATTTAACAAATGTGTAACTAAATCTTCTTCCAGAACAAAATGTCATTGAACAAAATTATTAAAATCTGTCTCACCCTTAGAGAGTGTGGCTACCTTAAAGAGTGAACGTTTCATTGGTAAAATTAAGACCATATATGAGTTGTTATGAAATTATGCTTGTGACAAACGAGAGAGTAAAAATTCTCTATATAAATAAAATTGTAAAGGAAAAAAATCGTTAAGGCTTTTTCTGTTTTTAAACTGTTGACCAAAGTTCCAAACACAATAATCATTGTTTGGGTTTTAAATTCTACATTCATTTAGCTTCTTGAGTACCCTTTCTGGATGCAAACCATGCTACTAGCCTCTCCATAGTGATGGTTGATTCAGTTCAATATCCACTTACCTAACCTATATTGTACTCAACACAAAGAATAAACACTGTAGCGAAGTGTTTCTAGTGATTATAATGTATCTTTTACTTTACTAAAACATATTAAACAGTGTGGTACAGGTTGATTTTAAAAGTGAGGATATAAATTCATGAATAAGTGGGCCACTGGTTATTACCCTCATAACTTTTCAGTAAACCAAAACTATTTAAAAATAATTAAATCTTTAGGGGGATACTTCTTTGTTTAGGATCGCCATTCCCACTGGGCATGCCCTAGTTTCAGAGCATGCTTATCTTTCAGAATTCACAATCCACATTTGGCTTTGATGTGTCAGGACTGAACTCTCTCTGCTGATAAGCTATATTTTAAAATCATCTAATATTTTATTAACTTTATAGCTAAAGGGGTTTTGCAATATATGAAACTTCTTATTTTTAAATAATGGAATTTCTAAGTATTTTATTTATAGATTAACATTTTGGACCTTGGCAGGGTGCTTTGGTTCTCAGTAGAGGAATGTCAATCAATTCAAATCCCAGTATTAACAGAATAATATACCTAGTAGAGATGGAATCTGTTCAGATGTTGGGGTAATCACATACAAACAATATATTTCCTTACTTTTTTTCACAGGTGAAACTTTGTTGCTAAGAAATTGAAGGTGATTAGAGACCACACTCATAGAAAAAGAGTACAATGGATTGAGTGTGTTTCTTTAAAGTCCATGTCTACCATGTACTGAGATGGGACCTCATATTTAGTCAGAATCTTTGAAGCTGTAATCAAGATAGGATGGTGATGTGCTCATTCTGAAATAGCAGAAGTATTAAATCTAATTAGACTATCATTTTAATAAAGGATTAAAAAAGCTGCTTCAAAACCCTAAGAGAAAGACCTTGGCATAATGTGGAAAATATCAGGATTATTCTGCCACAAGAGAAAGTATATCAGTGCTCCAAGAACTGGAATAGAGAAGGTTCCTCCTTAAAATCTTTGTAGGACTTGGCTATGCTGATACCTGGATTTTTGGTTTTTAGGTATCATTCTTATTCCCTCATTCTATACGTATTGTTAAAATGTTTGTTTATTTTATTTTCCATACGATGGTTTTGCCTTGGTGTATACACATGAATCATGTACATGCCTGGTGAATACAGAGTCTGTCCTTTGTATCAGAATGGTCTGGATCTAAGTTTAACAAGAACCTTTCCTTCTACAAACCAGTACCCTGAACAGAAACCTGCCCTAGCACAGAATCTGTCGCAGCAGCCCCCCCTTCCCTTTCATAAATGCTTCATAAACATTGGCCATAGTTTCTCACGAGACAGGAAGTGAAGAAAAGGTCTGGGGGATGCTTTGGCAACAGGCATAGCAGAGTCATTCTCTCAACTTCTCTGAGGAACAGCAGTCGCCTCCTTATTCTCCCGGTGCATTCTGGGTGTGCCCAAGAAGTGGTGGTCCTGGCATGGGAGGTGCTTGTATCTGAGAAGGAGGAACGGATTGTGGAGGAGGCTGCTGCTGTGAAGAGGCAGCAGATGTGCCATAGGAGTGGGATTCTTCTTTATGCTGCTTTTATGATTGCTTTTCTGCTTCAGAATCATCAAATTTCTCATCATCATCCTTCTCTAAAACTTTCTCCACTTCTCATCCATCCTCAGGGGTTTCCTGACCTGCCCTTTGAAGCATCATAGCTTGAAGGAGAGTCATCTCCTTCATGTTCCTCTTCACTGATTGTCCAGGCATATCCGCAAATCTGACACTCAGAACTGACTTTTCCTCAGCATTGTGTGTTCATTGTCACCAAGGAGCCCGAACTCATCCTTATCACTCTGCATCAGGTCTGTCAGTGTAGCTGTCCTCAGTCCTGTCGTCATTCTTATCCGGATCCATGTCCTCAGGATAGTGGTCGTCTTTACTGGGACTGGACACATCATCATCACTACACAGCTGAGCCAGTTCTGGTCTATATAGCAAGTCTCCATATTGCCTCCGAGTGGAAGGGTCTAGAGCAAAGACCAGTTTACAGCAACACTTCTTCAGACCTTGGGGAAGTGGTGAGTCAGGTAGAGGGCAGGATGTTTTCTTGCCAGTGGGCAAATGTGGGGCATTATGTTCCAGGACAGAAACTGCTCAAGTTGGAGGTCAAGGTTTTCATTGGGATGGAGGGTGTCTGGGCACCAGGAAACAGGATGTCTTGGATCAAGATATCTGAAGGAGAATACAGGATGTCTGATAAAGAGATACTATCTACTTCTACATACTGAGCGTTCATGATGACATCAAGGTATTGGTTCTAGTAAGCTCTAGGCCATTCTTTTTCTATTTCTAACATGCTCATTTCTTTCTACATATCAGCATTTTCCTTGTCATAAAGTCTTAGAATTCATTCAAAAGTTTTCTGCAGCCTTTAATTGCTTGTCTTTTAGTACTTTTTCATTTAACAGTGGCTGTTGAACTGGGTTAAACTCCATTTCATCCAATTTCTCCATGCCATGGATGATCGTTTGGGGGATCTTTCATCTTCAGAACCATCATGCTTTGATTTTTGTTGGTTTTCAAATGTTTTCCAACAGATGTGTCAGCAAGCAAGCAAAGAAGACTGAATCTTCCTTCTCCAATGTCCTTAAGTGGGCCTCCAGCACAAGATGTGACCCAGATTAAAGGTGTGTGCCACCATGCTTGGATCTGGAGCTTGCTTTGTCTCAGGCTGAACTTGAACTAAAAAATCTGCTTACCTCAATCTCCTGCGGTTAAAAGTGTTTGTTACCTTGCCTGGGCCGAAGCTTTTTATGGCCAATATGCCTCAAGATTTCCAGGACAAGATCCAGCTCTGAAGCCTCTGACTTCTATCCTCAAAATCTGGATCTCAAGGGTGCCCTCCATTTCTGGATTGTAGTTTATTTTAGGTGTAGTCACTAGATAAGCAGGAATAGCCATTGCAAGGTTAAATAAAACAGGAATGGGATAACGATTGTGACTTTGAGGCCCACAGGATGTCAAGAGACCAGCTATGAGACACTCCCAAAGTAATTTCTGTTAAAGGGCCTTCACTTGGATTAACAGGCATCATGAAACCTCACTTCAGATATCTTTTTAAAGGTTAATTCTAATGATTCTCGGCATAGCTCTACCATTTGATACTGTCTTTCATAAAATGGTTCAACTTAAGTTTATTTTTATCCAAATATTCTTTCCAGAATGTAGTGGTTCACTTGGATTGCAAAATTTATTAATTGATGAACTCCTATGGCAATAGCTATGCACATTTTTGAATGTGTCAATAGGGAACTACTCACAGCAGAAAACACAGCCTGTATGTGCATAGCCCATCCACAGCTGGGAGCCCATATTATGTATGAAATGGAGAAAAGTTTTAAAGCAAACTGGGTGTGTGCATCGCTATTTTTGAATTTTCTGATAACAAAATGGAAACAGGCTTCTGATTCCAATCAACAGAAGCCTCTTTGCAAAGCCTTCCCCTGATTTGTATCTCCCCGACCACAGAAAAAAATACCCTCCGCTATAAACATGTTAGTATGCCTTAACAATTCTGTCAATAAGAAAAATGCAAATAGTAAGTGGGCATATTATACTCTTCAACTCACCGGATAAAAATCATCTTTATCATTAACAATGCTCAGCTAAGAGGATGCAATGCAGTGTGTATGTTGACAGGCCTTTCAGGTACCAGGAAAGTAACTTACAGTTCACCTTGACCTGCAGATCGTTCAGATCATTAACTCACACTGTACAACTAGATGACAACCACCTAAAGGCTGAGAACAACTTCACTTCACTTATGCATATGAACACAGTTGCACATATCATTTCAGGACAAAAATACTACAGTATAAAAGGGGCTAAAATCTATATAAAGTCTGTAGTACAGTTAGCATCTTATAAAAATTAGTCCTAAGATTGATTAATGTGCCAAAAAGGAAGAATGCAATGTTAAGCTTACAGAAAAATCTGTAATGTAGTATCAGCTTTTGAAAATTACTACAAAATTACTACAAAATAAAAATTTAAAATAGTGTTGTCTGAAGCATATCCACATTCCTGAGTACTTTTGGGGATGAACAGCAATATGGAAAGTGTACATTGAATACGTCATTTTTCTCCCCAACTTGCTTCTTGGTCATGATGTTTTGTGCAGGAATAGAAACCCTGACTAACACAATGCCAAAGACACCCCAGCCAAAAAAAAAAAAAAACAAATAAAAACGAGTAACCTAAAAAATAAAATAAAAATAAAGAAGATAAAAGGGTGAGTAGGAGATCTGGGCAGCCAGGAAGCAGAGAGAGCCAGAGAACAGCCACAGAAATGCAAAAAACAAAAAGCTCCTAACCCAAAATGTGCAGGATATCCAGGACACAATGAGAAGACCGAACCTAAGGATAATTGGAATAGAAGAGGGAGAAGAGTATCAACTAAGAGGCACAGTAAATATCTTCAACAAAATCATAGAAAAAAACTTCCCTACCCTTAAGAATGAGATGACCATGAGCATAAAAAAAGCCTTCAGAACTCCAAATAGGTTGGATAAGAAAAGAAATACCTCCCGACACATAATAGTAAAAACATCAAGTGCCCAAAGTAAAGAAAGAATACTAAAAGCAGTAAGAAAAAAAGGTCAGGTAACATATAAAGGCAGACCAATCACAATCACATCCGATTTCTCAACAGAGACTATGAAAGCTAGAAGAGCCTGGACAGACATCATGAACACCCTAAGAGAGCACAAGTGCCAGCCCAACCTGCTATACCCAGCAAAACTATCAATCACCATAGATGGAGAGATGAAGATATTTCAAGATATATCTAAATGTTACACAATATCTGGCCACAAACCCAGCACTAAAACGAATTATAGGTGGAAAACCCAATACAATGAGGGGAAATACATCCTAGAAAAAACAAGAAAACTCCTAAACAAGAAAACCAAAAGAAGAAAAAGACACAGACACAACTCAACACACAAAAGCAATAATAGCAGGAAACAGAAATAACTATTCCTTGATATCTATTAACATAAATGGACTCAACTCCCCAATAAAGAGACATAGGCTATCACACTGGATACATAAACAAAATCCAGCATTTTGCTGCATAGAGGAAACTCATCTCAGAGACAAAGACAGACACTATCTCAGAGTAAAATGGTGGGAAAAAACTTCCAAGCAAACAGCTCCAAGAAGCAAGCAGGAGTGGCTATTCTAATATCGAATAAAGTAAATTTCCAACCAAAAGTTATCAAAAGAATAAGAAAGGACACTTTTTACTCATTACGGGGGAAATCTGTCAGGAGGAACTCTCAATTCTTAACATATGTGCTCCAAATAAAAAAGCACCCAGATTCATAAAGAAACCCTACTTAACCTCAAAAAATACATTTCATCCCACACAATAATAGTGAGAGACTTTACTACCCCACTCTCTCCAAGGACAGATCATAGAAACAGAAACTGAACAAGGACACTGTAAAACTAACAAAGACTTTGAACCAACTAGAATTAATAGATATCTACAGAACATATAATCCTAAAGTAAAAGAATACACCTTCTTCTCATCACCCCATTGCACCTTCTCAAAAATTGACCACATAATTGGAAACAAAACCAGCCTCAATCAATATAAAAAGATTGAAATACTCCCATGCATCCTCTCAGATCACCATGGTCTACAGCTGGTCTTTAACAATAACAAAGACAACAAAAGCCCACAAACACATGGAAAATAAACAATGCTCTGTTAAATGATAGCAGGGTTAAAGAAGAAATAAAGAAAGAAATTAAGGATTTTCTAGAATTCAATGAAAACAAAAACACAACATACCCAAACCTATGGGATGCAATGAAAGCAGTACTGAGAGGAAAATGCATAGCCCTAAGTGCTTCCAAAAAGAAACTGGAGAGAGCATACATCAGCAACTTGACAGCACAGCTAAAAGCCCTAGAACTAAAAGAAGCAGATACACCCAAGAGGAGTAGATGGCAAGAAATAATCAAAATTAGGGCAGAAATAAACAAAAAAGAAACAAAAATAACCATTGAAAAAATCAACAAAACCAAATGCTGATTCTTTGAGAAAATTAACAAGATTGATAAAACCCTAGCCAGAATAACTAGAGGGTAAAGAGAGAGCATACAAATTAACAAAATCAGAAAGGAAAGTGGAGACATAACAACAGAAACTGAGGAAATTCAAGAAATCATCAGATCCTACTACAAAAAGCTATACTCCAGAAAGTTGGAAAATCTGGAAGAAATGGACGTATTCCTACACAGATACAAGACCCTATAGTTAAACCAGGACAAAGTAAACCATTTAATAATACCATAACACCTAAAGAAATAGAAGAAGTCATCAAAAGCCTCCCAACCAAAAAAATGCCCAGTTCCAGACGGGTTCAGTGCAGAATTTTATCAGACATTTATTGCGGATATAACAGCAATAGTCTCCAATTTATTCCACAAGATAGAATCAGATGGAATGCTACCTAACTCATTTTTTGAGGCTAAAATAACACTCGTTCCTAAACCACACAAAGACGCTACAAGGAAAGAGAACTTCAGACCAATCTCATTTATAAACATTGATGCAAAAATACTCAACAAAATCCTTGCAAACTGAATCCAAGAACACATCAAAATGATCATTCACCATGACTAAGTAGGCTTCATCTTTGGGATGCAGGGATGATTTAATAAAATGAAATCCATCAAGGTAATCCACCATATAAACAAACTCAAAGCAAAAAATCAGATGGTCATCTCACTAGATGCTGAGAAAGCATTTGACAAAATTCAACACACCTTCATGTTAAAAGTCCTGGAAAGAACAGGAATCTAAGGCCCATACCTAAACATTATAAAAGCAATATACAGCAAACCAACAGCCAACATCAAACTTAACGGTGTAAACTTGAAGCAATCCCAGTAAAATCAGGGACTCTACAAAGCTGCCCACTCTCCCCCTACTTATTCAACATAGTACTGGAAGTCCTGGCTGGAGCAATTAGACAGCAAAAGGAGATCAAGGGGATACAAATCGGAAAGGAAGATGTAAAAAAATCACTCATTGTAGATGACATGATAGTGTGCTTAAGTGACCCCAAAAATTCCACCAAAGAATTCTTAAAGCTGATAAACAAATTCAGCAAAGTGGCTGGATACAAAATTAACTCAAACAAATTAGGGAAAAGGTACCCTTCACAATCGTCACAAAAACTATGAAATACCTTGGTGTGACTCTAACTAAGCAAGTGAAGGACCTGTATGACAAGAACTTCAAACCTCTAAAAAAGGAAATCTCAGAAAATGGAAAGATCTCCCATGCTCATTGATTGGAAGGATCAACTTTTTAAAAATGGCCATCCTACGAAAAGCAATCTACAGATTCAATGCAATCCCCATCAAAATTCAAACCCAGTTCTTTATTGAGTTGGAAAGATCAATGTGCAATTTCATATGGAACAACAAAAGACCTAGAATAGCAAAATCCATCCACAACAATAAGAAATCATCTGCAGGAATCACTATCCCTGACCTCAAGCTATATTACAAGGCAATTGTCCTGGAAACTACATGGTATTGGTACAAAAATAGGCACATGGATCAATGGAATAGATTAGAAGATCCAGAAATGAGCCCTCATGTATATGGTCACCTGAGTTTTGACAAAGGAGCCATAAACATTCAATGGAAAAAGGACAGCCTATTCAACAAATGGTGCTGGACCAACTGGCACTCAGTATGCAGAAGAATGAAAATAGACCCTTTCTTATCTCCTTGTACAAAACTCAAGTGTAAGTGGATCAAAGACCTCCACATTAAACCAGATACATTGAAACTATTAGAGGAGAAAGGAGGAAAAACCTTAGAACACATAGTCATAGGAGAAAATTTTCTGAACAAAACACCAATGGCTCAAGATCTAAGGTCAAATATTAACAAATGGGACTTAATGAGATTGCAAACTTTCTGTAAGGCTAAGGACATTGTCAAGAAAACAAAACAGTAGCCAACAGAATGGGAAAAGATCTTTACCAACTCCACATCAGATAGAGGACTAATATCCAAGGTATACAAAGAACTCAAAAAGATAGACACCAGAGAATCAAATAACCCTATTAAAAAATGGGGTACAGAGCTAAACAAAATGTTCTCAATTGAGGAATATCGAATGGCTTAGAAACACCTGAGGAAGTGCTCCACATCCTTAGCCATCAGAGAAATGCAAATCAAAACAACCCTGAGATTCCACCTCACACTAGTCAGATTGGCCAAGATCCAAAACACAGATGACAACAGATACTGGTGAGGTTTTGGAGAAAGAGGAACACTTCTCCACTGTTGGTGGGGTTGTAAACTGATATAACCTCTCTACATATCAGTCTGGCGATACCTCAGAAAATTGGACATAGTACTACCTCAAGACCCAGCTATTCCACTTCTGGGCATATACCCCAGAGACACCTTAGTACACAACAAAGATATATGCACCACAATGTTCATAGCAGCTCTATTTATAATAGCCGGAAGCTGGAAAGAACCCAGATATCCTTCAGAAGATGAATGGATACAAAAATTGTGGTACATTTACACAATGGAATACTACTCAGCCACCAGAAACAATGACTTAACCAAATCTCTAAGAAAAATGTCTGCATCTCGAAAATATCATCCTGAGTGAGATAACCCAGTCACAGAAGAACAGACATAATATGCATTCAATGATAGTGGGATGCTAACCCCAGAGGCTCCCACTGCCCCAGAAACACCTCACAGACGGAGTGAAGTCCAAGAAAAAAGTAAAACAAAACAAAACAAAACAAAACAAAAAGTCATGCTCAGAAAGAACACATTGACAAATTTCGGGTTACACCCTGTATTACATGTACTGCTTGCTCATTTAAAAAAAAAGAAAAAAGAAAAAAAAATTCTTTACACACCAATAAAACTTTGATTATTTCCAGGTTACATCTTGCTTTATATGTACTTTATGCTCATTGTAACTAGTAATATCGTAATGACACTATCAAACCTTTTAAAAAGAAAACCAAGTACTGACAAAAATGTATTGTATACTTTTATGCAAAAAAATGCCTAAAATCTGTACATTTATCATTCTTTTTTTAAAAAAGTTGTAAAAAAAAAAAAGAAGATAAAATATGCCACCAATCAAAAACAAACAAAAAAGTACACAATAAATCATGGGGTGTATTTTGGGTTGGGCAACTACTCTTAACCACTAAGTATACTGTTGAGCATACTTGAACTTCCAGTGACATTGCATTGGTGGAAGTGAAGTTCCCCCTTTCTATCAGGCTTGATCAAGCTGCACATCAATCAACCACTGCAAAGAAGCTTCTTTCAGTGGATCATAATGTAAATCATGATGAAAAAATAAACTAGAACATGTGCAACTTTTGAGAGACGTTGGGACTAAAGCCCCACTTTTATAGTCACACCACTACGGCATTTAAAAGGAGTCAAATAAAATAAAATCTACCAATATCAAGATAATGCCATCCTTATATTTTTGGTTGTGATACTAAACTTCTGTCTGTATTTTTTAAGTAAAAACAAAATACAAGGGCTTTCTAAATCTTACCTCTAGGTGTCATTAATAGAACGACCACAAGAAATGAGATTACTGGACACAGGACTCAACTGTCAAAGATAGTTTCTAGATGTTCAATGAACAAATATCAATTTAAAATAAAACACTGCTCCAATGTGTTTCTGGCTATTCTTATTTATGCATCATCATTGGCCATTTTTGTACTCCTAGTTCTGAAGACACACTTATATTGTACTGCACATGTGATCAGGCACAAGTTATCACATGTGATTATGTCACATTTACCCTTGGATAAAACACTGAATGTAGTCATCACTAGTGTATGTTAGATGCAGGGCTTACAGGGACAAAAGGAAGGGTTTCAAATTTATAAGTACATGATCATTTGTTTAGACAAATATTGGGCTTATAATATGTTTCAATTTTCAATCTTCTTGTGTATCAAACACTATAACAGTTGGACTCAATTTTAGTGAAATATATGGAATGAAAATATAAAAGCAAATGAATTTTGGCTCTGAATTAGAACAGAATTTTTTGTGTGTTTACTGACACATTACTAAACATACTTCTCATATTTTTACTATATATTTATGAAAAATGGCACAACTGTACTGACAATTATTAAATCAATATATCAACTCCCTGAAAAGCTTTGAAGTTCTTTTACTCACTGGTATATCAAATATTTGGAAAACTTTGGAATCTTTAAAAGGTAAACATGTAAATCTATCTCCTGAACATGCAAATTCTGTCCTATTTAACAAGGAAGAAAATTATATTTATATAAATATTGTTTTAAAATGATTATATATGATTCCTTATGAGGAGTGTTAGATTTGTATAGCTATTTTATAGGCCTATATACAAGATATGCTTAAATATTTGTCAGGTAAAAAGAAGTTAGAAGTAAAAAGCTCTAAGTTTACCTTTCCTAGAATAAACAGATGAAGGTCTGTAGTAAGTAACATAGGGAGACAGAAATTAAGAATTTGTGTGGTCCTTTCTAACTTTTGAGATGCTTCAATTTCCTTCTTTAGAGACTTGATGTTCTTGTCATACAGATCTTTCACTGCCTTGATCAGGGTCACACCATGTTATTTTATATTGTTTGTAACTATTGTGAATGGTGTCATTTCTATAATTTCATTCTCAGCCTGTTTTTCCTTTGAATACTGGGAGGCTTCTAATTTGTTCAGGATAATTTTATATCCAGCCACTTTGCTGAAGGTGTTTATCAGCTATAGAGGTTCTCTGGTGGAATTTTTGAGGTCACTTAAATATACTATCACATCATCTGCAAATAGTGATACTTTGACTTTTTCCTTCCTGGCTTGTGTCCCTTTGACTTTTTTCTGCTCAATAATTGCTCTAGCCATGACTTCCAGTACTATATTGAATAGGTAGGGGGAGAGTGGGCAGACTTGTCTAGTCCCTGATTTTAGTGGGATTGCATCAAGTCTATAACCATTTAGTTTGATGTTGGATACTACTTTGCTGTATATTGCTTTTAATATGTTTAGGTATGGGCCTTTAATTTCTGATCTTTCCAAGACTTGAGATGAAGCAGTGTTGAATTTTGTCAAATGTTTCTCAGAAACTAAAATGATGATAATGTGGACTTTTTTTGTCTTTTAGTTTGTTTATATAGTTGATTACATTGATGGATTTCCACATATTAAAACATCCCTGCATCCCTGGGATGAAGTCTACTTGATCATTTTGATATGCTTTTAAATTCAGTTTGAAAGACTTTTATGTTTTTATCTATTTTTGCATTGGTGTTCATGAGGGGAATTTGTCTGTAGTTCTCTTTCTTTGTAGGATCTTTGTGTGGTTTATGTATGAGCAATGTCATGTGGCCTCTAAGAATGAGTGCTGTAGAATTCTTTCTGTTTCTGTTTTGTGGAATAGTTTAGAGAGTATTGGTATTATGCCTTCTATGAAGGTCTGATAGAATTTATCACTGAACCTATCTGGTTCCGGGATTTTGATGACTGCTTCTATTTCATTAGGTGTCATTAGACTGTTAGGTAGCAGAAGAGGAAACGGTCTTACATGCTCATGGATTAGGAGAATCAACAAATAAAATAAAATGTTCATCTTGCCAAAAGTAATCTCATATTTAATGATATCCCCATCAAGATACCAACTCAATTCTTCATAGAGTTAGAAAGAGCAATTTGCTATTCTTAACAAGAAAAAAAAAAAACTTTTTAGGGAATCACTATTTCTGACAGTAAAATGAATTACAAATAAAAGCCATATGATATTGGTACAAAGACAGGCAGTTGGATCAATGTAACAGAATTGAAGACCCAGAAATGAGCACACACACTTGTGGTCAGTCTATCCTTGACAAACGAGCTAAAAACTTTCAATGGAAAAAAAGACAACATCATCAACAAATGGTGCTGGTTCAACGGGCAGTCAGCATGTAGAAGAATGCAAATCAATCTATTCTTATCTCCTTCTACAAAGCTCATGTACAAGTGTATAAAAGACCTCTACATAAAACTAGGTACCCTGAAAATAATAGAGAAAATGTGGAAGAGCTTAAAACATATAGATACATGGGAACATTTCTTGAACAGAACACCAATGACTTATGCTCTAAGATCTTGAATCTACAAATGGGACCTCATGAAATCACAAACTTTCTGTTAGGCAAAGAACACTGTCAAGAAGACAAAATGGCAGCCAAGAGATCGGAAAAGATCTTTACCAATCCTACATTTGATAGTGTGCTAATATCCGATATTTACAAAGAACTCAAAGGTTAGACTTCAGAGCATCATATACCTCTATTTAAAAAATGGAATACAGAGCTAAACAATGACTTCTCAACTGAAGAATACAGAATGGCTGAGAAGGGCCTAGAGAAAGGTTCAACATTCATACTCATCAGAGAAATGCAAATTAAAACAAACCTGAGACGACACCTCACACCAGTCAGATTGACTAAAATCAAAAGCCCTTGTGATAGCAGATTCTGGCAAGGACGTGGAGAAAGAGGAACACTCCTCCATTGATGGTGGGGTTGTAAACTTGTACAACAACTCTGGAAATCAGTCTGGTGGTTTCTCAGAAAATTAGACATAGACTACTTAAAGCCCTGCTATACTACTCCTGAGCATACACCCAAAAGAAGCTCCAACATCTATTGAGGACACATACTCCACCATGTTCATAGCAGTCTTATTTATAATAGCCAGAAGATGGAAAGAACCCAGATGTCCTTCAATATAGAAATGGATACAAAAATTGTGGCACATTTACACAATGGAGTAATATTCAGCTATTAGAAACAATTACTTTATGAAAATCCTAGGAAAAGGGATGCAATTAGAAGCAATCATCTTGAGGCAGGTAACACGGTCACAAAAAAACATACATGGTATGTACTCACTGATAAGAAGATGGTAGCACAAAAATCTCTGAATAACCAAGGAAAAATTCACAGGCCGTATGAAGCTCAAAAGGAAGAAAGGCCAGAATGTATATGCCTCAGTCCTTCTTAGAAGGTAGAAAAAAAGCACTCAAGAATACATGGAAAAATAGAGGAGCAGCTATTGAAGAAACAGTGATTCAGAGGCTGCCTCACATTGGGATCCACCCCATATGCATTCACCAAACCCAAGCTGATTTCAACAAGTGCTATCTGGCAGGAGCCAGATATGGATGCCTCTTTAGAAGCTCTGCCAGAGTTCTACAAATTCATTTGAGGAGTTTTGCAACTAACCATTGGACTTAACATGGGGACACCAATGGAAGAGCTTGAGAAAGGACTGAAGTAGCTGAAGGTGTTTGCATAGTAACTGCAAGAACATTATCAACCACCCAAACTCTCCAGATTTCCCAGTGACTATAACACCAACTATTGAACACACATAGAGAGAATCATGGCTCCAGGTACATATGCAGCAGAGGATAGCATTGTCTGGCATCAATGAAAAAAGAGGCCTTTGGTCCAGTGAAGGTAAGTTCTTCCAGTGTAGGGGAATGCCAAGACACTGATGTGGAGAGGATGGTTAAGGGAGGGAGCACCTTAATGAAAGCAAGTGGAGGAGGAGGGGGACAGGAGCAGTGGAGGAAGGGGCTAACATTTGAAATGTAAATACAGAGAATATCCAATAAAAAAATAAATTGTGAGGTTACTCAAATGACCTAGTGCCTCTTTGCACCTTGATTTAGGACTTTGTTCCCTTAAGTTTGTCAATAAATGCTCAAGTGGGAATTTTAGCCTGATACTGTATGATGTTTGCAACTAAAATTCCAATTTTACCACCAATATTAAATAGTCTTTAATGAAATTTGTAAACCATATTTTGCATGTACATGTTGCATTATCTAGACACATGAACAGAATTGGAGATATTTGGACAAAGGCCATGAAGTTGTGTTTTTGAAATTGGTTTAGAGAGTGATATCATTCTGCTGTGTTTATAGGAAGAGCTATGTAGTTACTAAATAATAGAGTGTTTCAGTTATGAAACATAATAAGGTATAGACATTTTCTTATAATATATTTATAGTTAAGATAATTATATAATATACTTTAAAGAGTCTATACTTTATGTCCCATTATTTTAGACATATACTTGTTTATTTTGAAAACAAACTATAAAACGGGTGTTAGAAATAAAAATGTTTTTTTCCTAATGACTAGATGTTAGTAATTTTGTCTGTCACAATTATTTATCAATAAACATATATAAACGTTATTTTACAGTAAAAATAACCAATTTAGCTTAATGTCCTGTCATAAGTACAATCCTATGTAGCAGATTGTCCTGAATAGTAGAGCATAGCAGCACATACACACAAACAGACACAGACACACAGACACACAGAGACACACACACACACACACACACACCTGAACTTTGACCTGAACATATCTATAAGCACAGTCTGATCGCATGCCAGTGCTATGCTTTCTTTTAAAAATTTCTATCTCACGAATCTTACATTTCTTTCCACTTGTAAATTATTTTATGTTCAATGAAGATAGACTTTTTTCATCTACAAAAGCTTTTTAAAATATATCATGTTCTTTGATGTTCATAGCATATAATGACTTAAGACCATAAGCAATGAAAGTTTTGCAATATCTGCCAGACTTTTGAAAGGAAGAATGATAATACATATCTGAAAGGCATTTACCCCTAATAGTTAAATCTGTACATCAAATAAGACAACCTTGGGAAGCAGTGATAATCATCTTGAAATCGCCCCCCAGAAAATTGCTGAAGATCAATTTGTTGCAGCTCTGTAAATATCTGTCTGGTTGTTAAATTCAAGCCACAGTACAGGACTTAGTTAGATAAACTAAGTCTCTAATAGCCCTAATACTCTACCACATTGTGCTTTCAAGTGATAAAATATAATCGACTCTTACTGAATGTAAAGTTTACCATTATTATCTATTGTGCTGTAGCTATTCGGTTTTTTTGTAAAGTTTTACTTTAGAATTTTTGATTCGTAGGTTAAATATTTTACCAGAATAAATTTTTAATACCTATATGTTAAATAAGTAGTACTCATATCTAAATGTTCGACTTTGAGAAAATAATTTATCTCTGTTATAGTTGATAACAATATTATAAACAATTCCTTTACATGACTTAATCTCACATTTCAAATTTACAGTAATTTATAGAGATCACTCATTTATATTTTGTAAACTAAAAAATATAGAAATAAAAGCCATATTCTGTGTCAGAAGTAGGAGAGACTTGAAAGAAACAAATGGAAAAAGAACATTTATTTGAGATGCAAACGCAAGAGGTCTATTTTCCAGCAGGTTGGTGTTGACCCTCAGTCAGCCCTTCGTGGTGAGTGACTGAAAGGCAACCAACACGAAACATATTACATTTCAAAATATAGTTTACAGGAAACATTGGAATTTCACTGAAATAGAAATGCCATTACTTAGGAGTAAGGGATCAGCTTCAATCAAAGTCTTCAAATGGAAAATGTATATAAAACTGTCACAGTATTTATCAAATTCGTTATTTCCAGGGGACCTCTAACTTTACCAATTCAATGCATGCTATTAAACCTCTAAAAGAATTAATTACTGACAAAAATATTCATATAGTGTTATGCCAAAATGCCTTTAAAAATCTGTATATGTATCCCTCTTTTTTAAATAAAGTTGTAAGAGAAAAAATAAACAAATATAAGATCTATATGTATATAATACAGACACAGTCATGTGTCTGTCATGTGTTCTATGAACACCCACTCTCCATCTTTAATACTTCGCAAATGACTAAAGGCTTGCTTTTGCTTTTCACTGCAGCCCCAATTTATGTATATGTCTTCAGTTGTTTTTTTTTTTTTTTTTTTTTTTTTTTTTTTTTTTTTTTTTTTTTTTTTTGGTTTCAAGAGAACCTGCACAGAACCTCACCATGATGTATCTCATTATAATAATTAGTGAACTGAAATTAGAAATCCATACTGCTGTCAGACATGCTTATGCATGCCTTTAGTTCTAGCAACCAGAAGACAGAAAGCTTTATTCTTCTAATTCAACTCTGGTTTTTTTATATGGAGTGCTTGATATCTGCTGTGGTTATATGTACTGTCTTAGACCTTCCTGCAACCAAGTAGTATGCTATCCTGATATAAACATTTGTAGTAAGGAGCTCGTACATTTTTTAAAGGAATTGCTGGTGGGTTCAAAATGGACTATGTAACAAGGAATCTCCCATTTAAATTAAACCTTCCAATATGGATGATTGAAGAGCAAAACCCTGCTGTGTGCTTAGATAAGTTTGAATTTCATTTTATATCAGCTGTTGTAGAGTTTTAAGTTTCTGTATAGTCATTAGGGAACCTGAACAGCAATCTCTATTTACTTGAACTTCTTATAGTCTCCACACATCCCTAAACTGTCATTTTATCCTGATCTGTTGGTAGAAATTACCTGCTCTAAGGTTATCACTCTTCACATTGGATTGTCTATTTACATATTTAAATAAGAATACCAACATCAAAATTCATGTATCCCTTTCTACACATGGCATAATATTTCATATTTAGTAAGAACTCTATTGCAGAGGCAGAATTTTATATTCTTATTACTTAAAACCTATTAGGACTTCATTTCAATTTTTAGGTTATATTTTTAGAAAATAGTAATCTCAACTAAAAATAGACTTCACATGAAGATGAACTTTAATAGTGATTCCATTTTGGTAAAACAGTTTTATTTTGAGATAATGAGTTTCATTGTGTGTATGAATATAACATACTTTGATCACATCCTCTTTTACTGTACCCACTTATACTGTTCTTCCCTACATGGGTCTTATTGTTTTATAATAATTGCCTCCGGACATTTTCCTGCCTGCCTTCAGAATAGGAAAGTGAGGAAGCATGAATTGGTGTATTCCAATATCACATTACTTTCTTCAATGTGTCATCTCCAGTTCTATATATTTTCATGTGAGTGGGAGATTCTTCTTTTTATACTGACTAAATCATATTTGATTATGTGAATCGTGGCAGTATTTTAGCCAGGGTAGACTTTTATAAGCACAAGTTTGGTTCACTGGCTTCGGAACTGCAAATAGTATGATGGTCAGCAAGCACATGAAAGGATTTCTGTTGCATGTTAAAAATTGATTCTGGTTTATAAGTGAGCATTTCACTTTCTCTACTCCTTCATTAATATTTCTTAATTTCGCCTTTATTTCTTTGATTGCCTGCTTTTTTGTGTATCATAGCTACTCTTATATAAGATAATAAATCAACTAACTTTTCATTTGCACCTACATTACAGTTTGCATGTTGAACCTGTTTTTATACTTAATGGTCATTTTATTTTTCTTGAACCGTTTTGTGGATACTGGTTGCTCTAATGTTCCACTTTTTCTCTAACACATGAGATCCTGTTCTCAAAACTGCCTTGTGTCCAATGCTCCCATTCAGTGCTTTTCCAGTTTCAGTCTTTTGTTAAGGTAATCAACAATCTATTCATTTTGAGTTGCATTTTGAATGAGGCTAGTGATCTAGTGTCTGTCTTCTACTGCACAACTCTCTCAGTACTATCTAGTAACAAGCCAGTCTTCTCTCCAACATCCATTTTTATTTACTTGAAGGTGAATCACATAGCTCCGAATATTTATCTTCCTGTCTTTTATTGTATTCCATGTGGGTTTATGTCACGTGATGTTTAATTGGTTATCTAGTCTTACTTGTATATGCAGAAAGCAATCAAGCTGACACTTAGTAAGGCTCTGTTTGTGGAAGAGCAATCTCTCACTTTATCCATGGCCATGCCTAGTACTGATCCCAAATCCCTGACAAGTTTTGTATGAATTATTTTTGGGTTGCATTTTGGACTTACAGAAGTGGCTAAGATGTTTCCTTCCCTCTTAGTATCTAGAATACATATAAAAAGGAAGAGAGAGAGTAAGAGAGGTGGGAAAATAGTTTGTGCACTTTTACATAAGTGTGTACGCATGCATTTGTATAAGCATTTGTGTGTGTGTGTGTGTGTGTGTGTGTGTGTGTGTGTGTGTGTGTGCGTGTGTGTGTGTTTGAAGGGTCCCACACCTATTCTTTAAAGTCTGAGGTGGTAGGTTTGTGCTTTTATCTGATTCTAAAATTCATACTTTTCTTGTATTTTATCTAACAGAGTTTCTTTGGAGATAGCAGAACTTTCATAACACACCAATAGCTTTCCCATTTGTTACTCACCATTGTGGATCAAACTGGTGGAGATACAGTGGGCAAATTCTGTCTATTTTGTCATTTTCTTTCCTCCAGCTCTAAATGTTTTTGAAAGAAAGTCATATGTAGGTTAAAAGAAATGTAAAATAAACTTCAAGTCTAAAGGTATTTATCTTAGAGGGAAACACGATTGAAATTGAAAAGCAGTTGCTAGAAAATTTGACCCCATTCTCTTGTTCAATTTTAGAATTTCCATGAACAATTGTAACTTGTAAACATCCTTTAATGACTTTAATGTATTCATGACAAATTTCTCCCAACCTCAGAAATTAGAGCTACACCCTTTGTGTCATAAACTTTGGCATTTTTAGCTTTGATTGTGAAATGTTTATTTGTGTTTTGTGACATGCATTTTATTGAAGATGAATATGCATTGTTACCTTTATTATCTAGAACCCTTAAAGCTTTGGGAAAATTGGCTGGGTCTTGAAATCATATTTTTCTTTAAACAATGCAACTTTAAATTGTTAAAATGATGTCAACGTGCAGGTATAAGCGATTAAGATGTTTTTATACACAGTTAAATTGTAAGAGAAAAAAATTGATAAAATTCCTGAAAGAGAACATTATTCAGCCGTCAAAAGAAAAGAAATTTTATGTGTTTGTCAAACTAGATGAACCTAAGGACACTGGCTGAGTAAAGCATTTAGATGTAGAAAGACAAATAATTCCTGATTGCATTTTTAAGTATATTTGAAAATATTCAAAATTGAAGTTAATAATATAATGCTGTTGTCATGGGTTGATAGGAAGGGGACAATTAATATGTCATGTAAAATTAGTAAAGTCCAAAGTGCTGACATTGAACAGACCCTGTGACTATATAATAATTAGCAATATTATAGGAGGGGCACGGGACAGTGCTTAGTGGGTCAGCATGTTTGCTATGCAAACATAAGGACCAAAGTTCAGACTGTAAAACACATACAGACTCAAAAGCAGTATACATGCTCACATCTGGGATTCTACATTCCTCAGGGATGAGACAGAAGCATCCCCTGAGCTTACAGCCTGCAGCCTCACTCAGGTTAGGTTATTATCCCTTCATCCAAAGAAATAAAGCAGAAAATGATTATGCACAACATCCTAATTTCTCCTCTGGGCTCTGCCCATTTGTCTACACACCCCACACATCAATGTGCATTGTCCCCACATGTGTATACACATCACACACACACAAAAATTATGAAAGTAAATAGTATCTTAAATATCTGGTCATAATAATAGTGAGGGTGATATTACATTTAATTTTTTTCACTTATTTACAGATCATAAGCACATGGACTTATTGCAAAGTATTAACAAAATATTAAATGACAAATCAACACAGTAAAATACATAATAGTACTCATCTATGCACTGCATCTGTGCACCACTTTGACCTGTTTATCAGACACCAACTCTAAACATGGATCAAAGGAAGGCCTTGCACTAGCTACCATACTCACCCTGCTTTCATAATATTTCATTTGAATTATTGTCAATTGAATTTGAGGGTCATTTCTCATGGAACGATTAATAGCAATAAACTCAGCAATCAAGCAAACATGCTCATTCTAAGTAGATGTTTAAAAAATGAGCTGAAAAGATAGGTATTCGTCTCACACAATATATCTCCACCTCCCCTCTTCCCCAGATGCACTCCCCCTTTGTTTCCCTTCAGAAAGCAGCAGGCTCCATAGAGGCACTATTATTGACCTCTCTACATTTCATGAGTTATATTCAGGCTGCCAGGTTGCCAACAGTGACCCTACATCCCAGCATCAGTCTGGGTTCCTTAGGGATCACCACAAGACCCACTTGACCAACAATTCAACAAAATATACCTGAGTCATAACACTGGAAACCTTACCTGGCTATGACCTGTTTGGATTCTGTATTCCCTATTACTGGGAGTCTTCCAGAGGATCTTCATCATAGATTCCGGGAATTTTCCACTCCATGGGGTTTGCACAACTACATAATGCCTTCCAATTCCAGATGTTTTTGCCCACATTTTCTTCTCTGCTCTCTCCAGATGGTTCTTGTGTCTCTCTTGGTAGGTCCCAGCCCATCTATGTGATCTATTTAATGTCTGCTTCCCAGGAAGAACCACGCATCACCCTAGAGGCCTCTTCTTTATTTGACATCTCCGATTCTGTGGATAATAGTGTGATTATCACTTACTGAACAGCTAATATCCACTTATAAGTGAATACCTACCATATTTATTTTGAGAACAGCTTCAGAATCTTCACTAACAATAATAGTGTAATTTTTTCATGCTCTAATACAACTAAACTTCAAACACCCTCAACTTCAATAAAATTCTCATTAACATAATTTGGGAAAGACATATTACTATTGATTTCAACACATATTGAAAACTTTCCCAAGATCCTGAATAGAAAGTTCTGAAAAGCAAGATTCTAAAATGAATAAAATTTAGTCCAGACCATAATCAAAGGAGAGTGGAGAAAAGCTATTTTTGTACTCCATTCATTTCTTAACTCTAAATCATACAAGCTTCAATTATTAAATATTATGTGGGTTAATGTTTTGAAATGAAGGATTTGCCTCTTAATGTGAAACGTGCAGTTTATCATAGGGTTGATGAAGGAAATGTCCTTGGCTTAGTTACTCTCCCGAGAGGATGGTTCCTTTTTAAGTCTATGTTCTTGGCACATAAGATGAAAGAATAAAAACGAGCGAATTTCCCGTATGAAAATATGGCAGACTATTAATAGGATGAAGTAGTGCTATTTCTCATAAGGGGTTGAATTTCAAATATTAATCATTTTGCTGGAAATTCAAATACTTTCAATGGAATATATTTTATGTTTTCTAATACTATAAAACTGAAAACACATTTTTAAAGTAAAAGTCAACAACTGAACTTCATAACAACAAAATAGTCAAAGAATATAACCATAACCATTAGGAGCTATATAATAAACACTGAGAACACAAACATAAGAATCCTTAGATTCCTGTATATGAGATAGAATGTTTGAGATTGAAAGGACATTGATATTGTGATCAGGGTTTAAAGTTCTAGTACACATGTGCTATTGTTTTGAAAATCACCATATCTTTGTTTTTTAAATAAAGTTGTTCAAAAAAAAAGAAAGAAAAGAAAAGGTTATCAGTGTGGTTAAAAAAAAGAAAGAAAGAAAGAAAGAAAATCACCAAAACTGAATAATAATAGATTATTCATTATGTTCTCTCTTTCAGGAGAAATGCTGAGATATAATTTTAATAAAAGAACATAAAAACATGTTAATTTTGGCCAAACAATATGCACCATTTAAACTAAACTATTAAAATATATTGGGATTTTATAAATTTTATATCCCAATTGCTATCCCCCATTACAGTCCCTCCCCACACACCATCCTCTTCCCCTCTAAGAGAACACCCCTGGGTACCTGGGTATTTCCCCCACCCTAGCATACAAAGTCTCTGAAGGCCAAGGCCCTTCTCCCACTGAAGTCAGGCAAGGCAATCGAGCTGTGAAATGAATTCTCTAGACAGGAAACTGTTTTAGCTATAGCCTCTACTTCATTGATCACAACCCACAAGAAGACCAAGCTGCACACACACACACACACACACACACACACACACACACACATACACACACACACTCACATACACACACACACACACACACACACACTCATATACACACATATATTCACTCTTTGGTTGGTGCTTCAGTCTCTGAGTTAGTTGATGCTGGTTCGCTAAGCCTTCCCCCAACTATCCATATGAGTTCCCAAGCTTCATCCAATGTCTGGTGGTGAATCTCTGCATCTGTCTGAGTTGGCTGCTAAATGGAGCCTCTCAGAGGATAGCCAGGCTAGACTCCTCTCTGGAAGAATAACAAAGTATCATTAATAGTATCAGGAATTGGTTCTTGCCATTGGATAGGTCTCTTGTTGGGCCAGTAGTTGCTTGGCCATCTCTTCAGTCTCTGATTCATCTTCCTTCCCTACATTTCCTGTAGACAAGATAAATTTTGTGTCTAAAGTCTTGTGGGTTAGTTGGTGTTCCTATTGTTCCACTGGTTTTCCTGCCTACCTACAGAAAGCATCCCATTCAGATTACATATTCCTATTGTTATTCTCAGCTAAGGTCACCCTCATTGATTCTTGGGAGCTTTCCCTATCCTAGATCTCTTGCACATGGGTCTGATGCCCCTTATCTCTCCACTACCCCAGCTTTGGATTTCTGTTCATTCTAATGGCCATCTAGCCAACTCCCTGTCCACACACCTAACTCCGAAAGCTCCTCCCCTTTCCTTTCCTCATTCCCTTCTCCCACCTAGTTTCCTTCTTCCTTCTGCCTCCTTTGACTATTTTATAACCTCATTGGAAGTTAAATTCAAGCTTCTTCACCTGTGCTTTCCTTCTGATATAATCTTCTTTGTGTCTGTGGAGTGTAGGAGGGTAACTGTATTTTATGACTAATGTCCACTTAAAAGTGAGTACATACCATGCATTTCCATTTGGGACTGGGATACCTCATTCAGGAACATGTCCCCAAGTTCCATCTTTTGTCCTGAAAAATTCATGATGTCTTTGTTTTTAATAGCTGAATGGTATTTCATTATGTAGTTGTACCTCATTTTCCTTACCAGTTCTTCAGTTCATGGACATCTATGTTGTTTCAAGTTCCTGGATATTGTGAACAAAGCTGCTATGAACATAGTTTAGCAAGTGTCTTTCTGGGATGCTGGGGCATCTTTTGGGTATATGCCCAAGAGTGGTATATCTCTGTCTTGAGATAGAACTATTCTTAGTTCTCTGAGAAAATACCAAATTGATTCCTAGAGTTGGTGTAAATGTTTCCACTCCCCTGCCCCAGCACTCCGCTTGCTCCACATATTTGCTAGCATGTGTTGTCTTGAGATTTTGATCTTAGCCATTCTGATACTTGTAAGATAGGTTTGCAGAGTTGTTTTGATTTGCATTTCCCTGATAACTAAGGTCTTTTAATATTTATCTAAGTACTTTTTTGCCACTAGAGATTACTATGTTGAGAATTCTATGTTTAGTTCTGTACCCTATTTTTATATAGGTTATTTGGTTTGTTGCTATCTAAATTCTTGAGTTCTTTATAAATTATGAATATTAGCCTTCTGTAATATGTAGGATTGATGAAGATTCTTTTATCAATCTCTAGGCTGCCATTTTGTCCTAATGACGAACCAAAGCGTTTTAGTTCTATGAGGTCCCATTCATCAATTGTTGATATTAAAGCCAGAACCATTCATTGGTTTTCTGTTTGTCTGTGGCAGTTCCCCAGCTGTGGTTCTATTAGGTATATTGTATCAAGTTTCAAATTCAGATCTTTGATCCACTGGGAATTGAGCTTTGTGCAGGGTGATAGCTATGGATCTGTTTGAGTTCTTTTATGATCAGCTATCTAGATAAACCAGAACCATTTGTTGAAGATGCTTTATTTTTTTTTCCATTGTATGGTTTTGGCTTTCTTTTTCTTCTTTTCAAAAATCAAGTATCCATAGCTATATGGGTTTACTTCTGGGCATTTGATTTGATTCAATTGATCAACCTGTTTGTTGATATACCAATACCATGCAGTAGAAAATATAGTTTATGAGGAAAGCCCCTAGAGACTAGTGCCCTTGTCTTCATTAATTGTAATCATAAATAACAACAGCTAGCTACATCACCAGCAACCACAATTCAAAACTGAGGGGATGGAGGTAGCAGCAGCTAGCTAGGAAAGTTCCTTAGGTGATGTAGGGTGGGTACTTGGAAGCCAATAGCCAACCATAGACTTGATTTGTTACAGGGGGTGGTAGTATTTAGGTTTGTGAGGAGAAACTTGTTATAAAGTGTTTCTGCAGATCACCGTCAATTTGGAAGAAAAATTTAGCAATAGCTACATCCCCAAAGACATAGTTAAATTGTAAATTAAAATGTCCTTAAAAATGAAAAAAATATAGTGTATGAAAATATTGATTTGTTCATTTAATTTTGTTTTGTTTTATTTTTCTTTCTAAATTTTTTAAAATTAATACATGTTGATAGAAAATAAATACAATAAATTATAATTAAATATGAAAACTATGATGTGTCATGTTGGGTGATTACCATGGGAGGTCTGCCATATTCTGAAGATATAAGGAGGAGGAGAAGTGCAAAGGGGAGGTTACAGGAAAGGGGAAGAGACATGGAGGGATGCAGGGAGGATGTTAAATATAACAACAATAATAACAACAATACATAAATAAAGTAAAAATAAAACACCATTCGTGCAAGAATTTACTGAGTATTAGTAATCAAACTTATGGCCTTGCATATACTAGGTAAATGTTCCCCAATTATGTGTAAATATCAGACTCTTTTTATTTGCCACCATATTTTTATTTATTGTTCCCTGTCTTCTGTCTGTCCTAAATTCTGTTCTTCCTTCCTTTCTTTCCCTTTTTTCCCCAATGAGAATCTCAATATTTAATGCAGGAGGGTGTCAAACTTAAGATCCTATTGCCACAGGTTCTTGAGTGCTTGCGTAGAAGTTATGCAACGTTATACCTCACTATAATTGGAAACAATTTCATTATTTTCTTTATATAATATAAAGGTAAATATTTTAATTGTTTCAAATTTTCTAAATAGCTCATTTTTTCATTGTGTTTTTTTTCCTGATTTTGTGCAAATAATTTTCATGTTTCCCTCATTATTCATTCTGCCCTATAACTATCGAAAGAAGGAATGCCTAATCCCAGATTGAAGCATGGATTTTTATATTTTCTAATGTTGTATTTTATTGAATACTTTGGCTTTTCTGGTACTTGAACCACTGAATTAGATGAAGCATCGTTAGTGTTGTAAAGAAGGGGGAGCAGAAAAATGGTTTGATGTGGCCTAATATACTCATCTGAATGACAAGATTTATATAATTAACTAACATATTTCCATAGCCACACTGCCTCAAATGAAATATATGTCATTGAAAGCTATATTTATTTTTGTAGAAGAACCTTTTATATTTATTTACTACTTGGATTCATTGTGATGGGAACTTAGCATGTAATCAAGACATGCTCTTTATTACTTAAATAATGGTACCTAAAGCAATCAAGTTGTCATTATGCCTAGGATCAGCTGGGTCCAGTAGATCTATACGAAAAGTAAAAATATGTGTAATCTCCTTTGACATCATGGTGATATGTCTAGTGAGATTAAAAAATAATAATAACTAGTATTATTGTTGTTATTGTTATTTTGGTTTCTTTAAATCAAGTTTCTCTTTGTAGCCCTAACTGTCCTTAAACTGTGTTGTCCAGACAAATATTAACAACGTAATTATTTGCGGTCTTATCAATATTTTAGTTATCTATTTCTCCTTCTGCTTCTGTACTAAACTCCTCCATCATCCTAAGTTAGAACCTCCCTCCTATTATTCCATGTCATTCTTTTTTTTTAATTTGTAAATAAATTTTTAACATGAATGTCAAATCTTATTTTTATCATTTTATTAGATATTTTCTGTATTTATATTTCAAATATTATCACCTTTTCTACCACTTCCATATCCCCCTCCCCTTACATTCATGAAGATGCTCTCACTCCCAGCCACCCTCTCCCACCTTAGCCCCTTGGCATTCCCCTAACTGGGTAAATGAGCCTTCATGGGACAGAGGTCTCTGCTCCCATTGATGCCAGATAATGCCATCCTCTGCTACATGTGTGCTTATTGGTTGGTGTTTTTTCCCCCTGGGAACTCTGGAGAGTTTGGTTGGTTGATAATGTTGTTCTTCCCATGAGTTTGCAAACCCTTTCAGCTCCTTCAGTTCTTTCTCTAACTCCTCCATTGGGGTCCCTATGCTAAGTCCAATGATGACTTGCAAGCATCCTCATCTGTATTAGTATGACTCTGACAGTGTCTTTGAGGAGACATCCATATCAGATTCCAGCCAGTAAGCACTACTTGGCATCAGCAATAGTGACTAAGTTTGGTGGCTCCATATGGGATATATGTATGCATATCCCCATGTGAGGCAATTTCTGATGATGCTTTTTTTTTCAGTCCCTGTTCCTCTATTGGTCCCTGTATTTCCTCCTGTGAGTATTTCCTCCTCCCTTCTAAGAAGGACTGAGGCATCTACATTCTGGTCTTCCCTCTTTTTGAACTTCATAAGGTCTGTGAATTGTTTCTTGGGTATTCAGAGCTTTTTGTGCTACTATCTGCTTACCAGTGAGTGCATACCATGTTTGTTCTTTTGTGACTGTGTTACTTCACTCAGGATGATTACTTTTAGTTCCATCAATTTGCCTAGGAATTTTATGAAGTCATTGTTTATAATAGCTGAGTAGTACTCTATTGTCTAAATGTACCACAAGTTTTGTATCCATTCCTTTGATGAAGGAAATCTGTGATCTTTCTAGCTTTTGGCTATCATAAGTAAGGATGTTATGAACACGGTGTGGCATGTGTCCTTGTTTCATTCTTCATATCATCTATATCTTACTATTCTCTTCCAAGCCTACTCTCTATTCATGATTCTTTATACTTGTTTATTTTCTGTGGTTGCCCTATTTGAATATGCAAATCTGAAGATTTGGACCTAGAATCTTCATATGAGTGAGGAAAAATTGTTCTTATCTTTCTTGGACGATTATCTCAACAATTTGATCTGCTATACTTCCATTCACTTATGGCCAATTTCATTTTTTAACACAAGAATAGTATTCTACTGTGCATATTTACCACCTGTTTATTAACCATTAATCAGTTAAAGTACATTTAGCTTGTTTCTTTTCCTGGCTATTGTAGGTAAGTCAGTAATGAACATGACTGAGTAGGATATATGGAGTAGGATATGAAGCTCTTTGACCATGTGTCAGAGAGTGATATATCCCGGTCATTTGCTATACCACTATGATTCTTTTACTCTATCTGAAATCATACCTTTATACCCACAGAGATGTATAGATACCACACATCATCAAAGATACTTCTCTTCAGAGAAAATAGAGACCATCATGGAAAACCATAAGAGTGCACAGTGTAGAGACCAAAGGATTGGTATATGGGTGTATATGTATATAAGTATACATGTATATCAACCAACCAGAGATTCTAGGGACTAAACCTCTATCTAAAGAGTATACATAGATGGACCCATGGCTCCAGCTACATCTAGCAAAAGATGGCTTTGTTGGTTATTAATGTGAGGAGAAGGTCTTGGTCCTCCAAAGCTCAATGCCACAGTTTCAGGAAATGTCTGAGGGGGGAATCTGGAGGAGTTGGGTTGGTAGTGGTCACCCTCATAAAATCTGGAGGAGTGAGGATGGATAGGGCGTTTCTGGAAGAGAAACTGGGAAAGAGGATAACACTTGAAATGCAAATAAAAAATATCAAATAAAATATACTTGAAAAGAGGGGAAAAAAATCCTAAAATATGTACGAAGTAGAAAAGGCCTTCGTTAGCCAAGCCAATCTAACAAGCAAATATCTGAAAGGGTTTTATTATTTGTATTAAATACATTTAAGTAAAAAACTTTCATGTCTAAATTTAGGTGAATTCTTTTGTCTTTTACTATTTATTTATTTATTTATTTATTTACTTACTTACTTACTTATATTAGTACCGTGTCATTTTAAATCCCACTAATTTCCTCCTCCCAGTCCTGAAAGGCTGGAGTTGGGGTTAAGGAAAGGCAGCTACTTATACATGAGATATGTTCTTCTAGCTGAGCTACCCTGTACAGCCTCAGTAGGAAGGTAATACTCTTAAATTCAAGAAGTATTATAGAACTTTGTTTGGCAGACTATATGAACGTCACCAAAACAGACATTTAAACCAATAAATATAAGACTCAAATAAGAGTGCCAAAAAATTACAGACATCTGATATTTGCCAAGAGACAAAAACATATACAGGGGAGAAAAGTGCACATCTTCTACATTAGGTGCTTAGAAAACTGGATGTCCACAAGCAAAAGAATGAAAAGTACATCTCTATCACCCTGCACAAAATTTAGATCCAAGACCTCATTTTAATTCTGAAATAGTAAAACTGCTAGAAGAAAATTTTGGAAGCACACTACTAGCTCTAGGTGTAAGGATATTTTTTTGAATATTTTATTAATAAATTATGTACAGGAACCAACAACTTACGTCTTATAAAACTAACATAACACAGTGGGTACAGAAGTTAAAAAATTACATATAAAAATTGACATATATAATTGTCAGTCAGTCTGAAAATTTCATAAAACACCTAAGCAGAACAATAGCTTCTCTAAGATACAACTGATTGAGTTCTTGAGAGATCAGACCGTAAGGTTAATGTTTAACAAAATTACCACAGTTAAGACATTTTGTTTGAAATTCAGCCTGAACTTAAAACTTCACAGTTTAAAGCCATAGCTTTCTGACAGGTTTTCTGATTCATACCTACAATATTTAATATTTTGGAGCTTGCAGAAAGAATATTTCCAAGGGTCTGTACTTCAAATAAACTAAGCTATAGTGTAAAAAGTCTGCTGAAAATAATATTAAAACAAAAAGATATCTCTAAATCATACAATCTTTGTAAGTAGTGTTGTCTTACAAGTCTAGTGTCTTAATGGCCTAAAACTGAGGAAGAAGTTATTACCTATTGAATAAGATTTGAGTTATAAGATAAACGTAAGCTTTTTAGATATGCATTTATTGACTGGAAATATAAGTGAGAATCCTCTGTAAATTCTGGAAAAAATAATCAAATATATTGTAGAACTTCTTGTGTAAAGGCAAGCAAATTTGAGGATTAGGGTTGGGAGTGGTTGCTAAAAAACAAAGAATAATTTTGCTACAATAAAATGGTGCTTGGACTTTAAAAGTTAAGAAATACTCGGGTAGAGACCAATGACTGTCTGAGTTTTCAAATTACCTCTCTTTTCTCAAGAAGATCTTTTTATTGGTATTTGATGGTTATGGGTTATTCTCAATCTGCCTAGTTCTTTAAAATTTTATTTGCGACAAAGTTCGGAGGAAGTGGCATCTTTTTCCTCTTCTTAAGCGACAAAAGTTTTAAGTACAAATAAAGGTCAATCTGTTCAACAGCTATGACAAATATTATTGGGACCTTCAGTTGCCACATTTTGGCAGGATATTAAAACAGGTTAAAGAGAAACAGGAAAGGGTCTGTATTTTAATTTATCTGGCTCTGCTTGGCAGATATGTTGCATGACAATTGTCATAGTCCAAGATAATCATGACTTTGAGGGACTCTGATAGCTGGCAAAGTGAAAAGAAAACCAACCTGATCTGTTAGAGCATTTAGAACATAAAAAGACTGTTGAAAAACTCAGGTAGTCAATAACTAGTGAGGATAAAGCATAATAGTGTTATAGTTAGTAAGTTCTGCCTTATCATTTGGTAGACGATGCTGATCTTAATAAAATCATGTTGGACATGAAGGTTAAGTGCAAAGGGAAGCTTAACAACAGAAAATCATGTGCTAATTTATATGTCTCCACAGAGGTAGTTTGTGTATCAAGGGATTTTAGTGGTGAATGTTATACATACAGAACAGAGTACACAGTGCTCAGGAGATATGTCATATGCTAAGATGAGTGTTTTGCCTTTGGAATTTCAGTGATTTTATGGCAAACGACTGTAGATGTTCCCATGCATGCATTGTTGAGATGGATATATCTTACTCTGGTTTGTTATTTAAACAATTCTTAGGCTGGTGTCATTTCTTTTGTAATATCTATAACTCTTTACTAAAGAGTTCTGTGGACATTGTGTTAAAGTTTAGAAGGAGGTGCTGAAAGTTGTCTACTAGTCATGATTTTATGCTGTAAGAATTAACATTTTATATTTTGAAAATGTAATTTCTTCTGCTAAAGCATTGTCTATAAATGGGGAATTAGATGAGAACTAAAGAAATGAACCCAGAAGCTTTTGCCACACCTATTCTCAGCCAGGCTAACCAGAGCAGAGACATGGATAGTAATATGCAAAATTCCAGGTAACTGCTCTACATTCATTCCACACCATTATGGCCTTTATACCTCTGGCCACTACAGGGAATAGAGTCTGAGCAAGAATTTGAGGTACAAACCCCAAGGAACAGTCCTAGTTTTAGGAGAATAAAAACTGCATTGTGAATAAACACAGATTAATAGCCTTGGAAAGAAAAACTCAATTATTTTTCTGCTTCAAATAAACATACCTCAATTTTAACACAAGTTATATTTTTAGGATTAAGGGAAAGAAGGGATATTTAAAGCAAATGGGAAAAATAGACGGACAAATTATTCTAATACCTGAACAAATTAAACTTCAATTAACGGGAATGTCCTTAAATAGAAATTATAATTCCAAATATTAATGCAACAAACAGAGAAAAATCTTAATTTTAGAAAGTACTATTATTGAATTAAAATGCAGAGTGAACACAACACACTCATAGTAAGTTTGCTACCCTACTCTTACCAATATGTATAATATTTAAACAAACATACATATGGAAATTCTGATGTTAAATGTTATTATGAATCTAAATATATCTAAGATACATTTATAGGACATTCAAACCTGGCACAAAAGAATGCATTCTTTTCTTAACACATATAATACTTCATACAAAACTGAACACAAATTTAGATACAATGCAAGATCACCAGATTTAGAAAAATTGAAATAGCATCCTAAATGATATAAGACCACAAAGGAAAAGAAGCTGAATTTTTACAAATTTAGAAAATGCAGACATTTTGCAATTAAAACAAAACTCGGGGGCACAGACCAGGGAGCGGCCCATCTTCCACCTGGACCAGCAGTTCCCAAAGGATTAAAGACTGGTGAGAAGGAGATCTGAGCAGCCAGGGAGCAGAGAGATCTCTGCCTAGTGTGCACTGAAAGCATGTCCCTGCCCTGCCTGATCCAGGGACCAGGAACCCAGCATTGAGACTGCTGTTCCCACATGGCAGCTTTGGGGTGCAGAACAGGGCTCGGACCTTCTGCCACATGGAACAGTGGAGATCTTGGCACACAGACCAGGTACAAGGGAGAGGCAGAACATATCAGTGAAAACAAGATGGCAAGAGGAAAGCGAAAGAGCATATCCCAAGGCAACCAAGACAACCTGGCAACACCAGTAACCAGCTCTCCCATAACAGCAAACATTGGAATGCCAAACACTCCAGAAAAAGAAGACACAGACCTAAAATCTTACCTCAAGACGATGATAGAGACCCTTAAATAAGAACAGGATTAAAAGCAAAAAGAATCAGAGGCTTTTAAAGAAGAAACAAGAAAAACACTCAAAGAAGTCAAAGAACAAGAGGAAAACAGAACCAAACAGATGAAGGAATGGAAGAAGGAATTTAAAACGGAAATTGACACTATAAAGAAAACACTAAAAGAGATAACCCTAGAGGTAGAACACCTAAAAAAGAAATCAGGAGTCACAGAAGCAAGCATCTCCAACAGACAACAAGAGATGGAAAACAGAATCTCGGGGGCCGAAGACAACATTGTAAATATAGACAAAACAGTCAGAGAAGATGCAAAAAAAAAAAAAAGCTCCTAACCCGAAATGTCCAGGAGGTCCAGGAAACCATTAGAAGACCAAACTTAAGGATAATAGGAATAGAAGAGGGACAAGAGTATCAACTAAGAGGCACAGTAAATATCTTCAACAAAATCGTAGAAGAAAACTTCCCTACCCTCAAGAATGAGATGACCACGAGCATAAAAGAAGCCTACAGAACTCCAAATAGGTTGGAACAGAAAAGAAATACCTCCCGACACATAATAGTCAAAATACCAAGTGCCCAAAGCAAAGAAAGAATACTAAAAGCAGTAAGGGAAAAAGGTCAGGAAACATATAAAGGCAGACCAATCAGAATCACACCTGATTTCTCAACAAACACTTTGAAAGTTAGAAGAGCCTGGACAGACATCATGCACAACCTAAGAGAGCACAAGTGCCAGCCCAACCTGCTATACCCAGCAAAACTATCAATCACCATAGATAGAGGGATGAAGATATTTCAAGACAAATCTAAATTTACAGAATATCTGACCACAAAACCAGCACTACAATGAATTATAGGTGGAAAACCCAATACAATGAGGGGAACTACATCCTAGTAAAAACAAGAAAACTCCTCAGCAAGAAAACCAAAAGAAGTAAGAGACACAGACACAATACAACACACAAAAGCAATAATAGCAGGAAAGAGAAACCACTACTCCTTGATATCTATTAAGATAAATGGACTCAACACACCAAAAAAGAGACATCTGTCAGACTGTATACATTAACAAAATCCAGCATTTTGCTGCATACAGGAAACTCATCTCAGAGACAAAGAGAGACACTATTTCAGAGTAAAAGGGGGGGGGACTTCCAAGCAAACAGCCCCAAGAAGCAAGCTGGACTGGCTATTCTAATATAAAATAAAGTAAATTTCCAACCAAAAGTTATCAAAAAAGATAAGGAAGGACACTTTTAACTCATTACAGAAGAAATCTGTCAGTAGGAACTCTCAATCCTTAACATATATGCTACAAATACAAAATCACCCACATTCATAAAAGAAACCCTAATAGAGCTCAAAAAATACATTTCACCCCATACAATAATAGTGGGAGATTTTAATATCCCACTCTCACAAATAAACATATCATAAAACCCGAAACCGAACAAAGACACTGTGAAACTTGCAGAGACTATGAACCAACTGGAATTAATAGATATATACAGAACATATTATCTTAAAGTAAAAGAATATACCTTCTTCTCAGCACCCCATGGCACCTTCTTGAAAATTGACCACATGATTGGACACAGAAGGAGCCACAATCGATATAAGAAGATTGAAATATTCCCATGGATCCTCTCAGATCACCATGGTCTACAGCTGGTCTTTAACAAAAACAAAGACAACAAAAAGCCCACATACACATGGAAACTAAACAATGCTCTGTAAAATGATATCAGGGTCAAAGAAGAAATAAAGAAAGAAATTAAGGATTTTCTAGAATGCAATGAAAACCAAAACACAACATACCCAAACCTTTGGGATGCAATGAAAGCAGTACTGAGAGGAAAACTCATAACCCTGACCGATTCCAAAAAGAAACTAGAAAGAGCAACTTGACAGCACAGCTTAAAGCTCTAGAACAAAGAAAGCAAATACACACAAGAGGAGTAGACAGCAAGAAATAATCAAAATTAGGGCAGAAATAGAACAAATAGAAAGAAAAAGTACCATTGAAAAAATCAAAAAAACCAAGAGCTGGTTCTTTGAGAAAATCAAGAAGATTGATAAACCCCTAGTCAGACTAACTAGAGGGCAAAGAGAGAGTATACAAATTAACAAAATCAGAAAGGAATGTGGAGACATAACAACTGAAACTGAGGAAATTCAAGAAATCATCAGATCCTACTACAAAAGCCTATACTCCACAAAGTTGGAAAATCTGGAGGAAATGGATGAATTCCTAGACAGATAAAAGATCCTAACATTAAACCAGGACCAGGTAAACCATATAATAATCCCATAACACCTAAAAAAATAGAAGAAGTCAACCAAAGCTTCCCAACCAAAAAATCCCAGGTCCAGATGGGATCAATGCAGAATTTTATCAGACATTTATTGCGGACATAACACCAAGAGTCTCCAAACTATTACACAAGATAGAATCAGATGGAATACTACCTAACTCATTTTTTGAGGCTACAGTAACCCTCATTCCTAAACCACACAAAGACCCTACAAGAAAAGAGAACTTCAGACCAATCTCATTTATGAACATTGATGCAAAAATACTCAACAAAATCATTGCAAACCGAATCCAAGAACGCATCAAAATGATCATTCACCATAACCAAGTAAGCTTCATCGCTGGGAATATAATGAATCCATCAATGTAACCCACCATATAAACAAACTCAAAGCACAAAATCACATGGTCATCTCACTAGATGATGAGAAAGCATTTGACAAAATACAACACCACTTCATGTTAAAAGTCCTGGAAAGATCAGGAATCCAAGGTACATACCTAAACATAATAAAAGCAATATACAGCAAACCAACAGCCAACATCAAACTTAACGGTGGGAAACTTGAAGCAATCCCACTAAAATCAGGGACTCGACAAGGCTGTCCACTCTCCCCCTACCTGTTCAACATAGTGCTGGATGTCCTGGCTGGAGCAATTAGACAGCAAAAGTAGATCAAGGGAATATAAATTAGAAAGGAAGAGATAAAAACCTCACTTTTTGCAGATGACATGATAGTGTACTTAAGTGTCCCCTCAAATTCCACCAGAGAACTCCTATAGCTGATAAGCAAGTTCAGCAAAATGGCTGGATACAAAATTAACTCAAACAAATGAGTAGCTTTACTACATTCAAAGGACAAACATGTAGAGAAAGAAATTAGGGAAAAGGTACCCTTCACAATAGTCACAAAAACTATGAAATACCTTGGTGTAACTCTAACTAAGCAAGTGAAGGACATTTATTATAAGAACTTTAAACCTCTAAAAAAGGAAATCGAGGAAGATCTCAGAAAATGGAAAGAACTCCAATACTCATGGATTGGAAAGTTCAACATTTTAAAAATGGCCATCCTACCAAAAGAAATCTACAGATTCAATGCAATCCCTATCAAAATTTCAACCCAGTTCTTCATTGAGTTGGAAATATCAATGTGCAATTTCATCTGGAATAACAAAAGACCTAGAATAGCGAAATCCATCCTCAACAAGAAAACATCTGTGGGAATCACTATCCCTAACCGCAAGGTATATTACAAGGAAATTGTGCTGGAAACTACATGGTACTGGTACAGAAATAGGCAAGTTGATAAATGGAATAGAATAGAAGGTCCAGAAATGAGCCCTCAAGTATATGGTATATGGTCACCTGAGTTTTGACAAAGGAGCTGTAAACATTCAATGGAAAAAGGGCAGCCTATTCAACAAATGGTGCTGGTCCAACTGGCTTTCAGCTTGCAAAAGAATGAAAATAGACCTTTTCTTATCTCCTTGTACAAAGCTTAAGTTTAAGTGGATCAAAGATCTCCACATTAAACCAGATACACTGAAACTATTAGTGAGAAAGTAGGGAAAACCTTAGAACACATAGGCACAGGAGAAAATTTTCTGAACAAAACACCAATGGCTCAAATGCTAAAGTCAAAGACTAACAAATGGGACTTAATGAGATTGCAAAGTTTCTGTAAGGCTAAGGACATTGTCAAGAAAACAAAATGGTGGCCAACAGAATGGGAAAAGATCTTTACCAACTCCACATCAGATAGAAGCCTAATGTCCAGGGTACACAAAGAACTCAAAAAGCTAGACACCAGAGAATCAAACAACCCTATTTAAAAATGGGGTACAGAGCTAAACAAATCATTTTCAGTTGAGGAATATGGAATGGCTGAGAAACATCTAAGAAAGTGCTGGACATCCTTAGCCATCAGGGAAATGCAAATCAAAACAACCCTGAGATTTCACCTCACTCCTGTCAGATTGGCCAAGATTCAAAACTCACATGACAGCAGATGCTGGTGAGGCTGCGGAGAAAGAGGAACACTTCTCCACTGTTGGTGGGGTTGCAAACTAATACAACCACTGTGGAAATCAGTCTGGCGAAACCTCAGAAAATTGGATATATTACTACCTGAAGACCCAGCTATTCCACTTCTGGGCATATATCCCAGAGACAATCCAGTATACAACAAAGATACATACACCACAATGTTTATAGCAGCTCTATTTATAATAACCAGAAGCTGGAAAGTACCCAGATGTCCTTTAGTAGATGAATGGATACAAAAATTGTGGTACATTTACACAATGGAGTACTACTCAGCCATCAGAAACCATGACATAGCCAAATTCTTAAGAAAATGCTTGCATCTAGAGAATATCATCCTAAGTGAGATAACCCAGTTACAAAAGAACAGACATAATATGCAGTCACTGATAGTGGGATGCTAAACCCAGAGGCTCGGACTGCCCAGAAACAACTCACAGACTTTGTGAAGTCAAGAGAAGAAGAAAACAAAACAAAACAAAACAAAACAAAACAAAACAAAACCAAAAAAATGTCATGCTCAATCCTACACACCAAGAACCCGTTGACTAATTCCAGGTTACACCCTGTTTTACATGTACTTTTTGCTCATTGTAACTAGTAAGACCTTAATGCAGAGTATCAAACCTTAAGAAAAAAAAAAAAAAAGCCAAGCACTGACACAATTGTATTTGTATACATTTATGCAAAAATGTTTAAATTTTTTTTCTTTCATCTTTGTTTTTGAAAATAAAGTTTAAAAAAAAAGAAAAACTAACAGTGCATTTCTAGAGGCAAACTGGACAAAGGGAGAAATCAACACACATACATATACACACACACACAATTTCAACAATTGAAAACACATAAAAAAATATGACATATCAATATCCATGGAACAAACCACAACAGACCTAAGGAGAGGTTTATAGCAATAAGTTTACAGAAATTCTTATTATGTCAAATATTAATTAGATTGTTTCTTATTGCAAGTTAAATCTGTATTTGTCTTACAGGTCTATCATGTCTAAGCTTGACACTGCATAACACAAACAGGTCCAGAGATTCAGTCTTAGTTCAGCATATCAGCATGGCTAGTTCTTTTGAACTGGAGATGTTTGCCTTCTATGTTTGTTTTTCTATTGTTGTTCTTTGTGAAGAAGTATTAAATTTTCTTTCTTAATAGTGTCCAAGACATTAAAGTTGAAGAAACATTAATGACCCCATTTGAACTTAATCTCCATGGTCAAATATCTGTCTTCAAATTAAAATTAATTCTGAGGTCAAGGGGGAATTAATCTCAGGGTTTTTAAGGAACCTAATTTAGTTTATAACATTGATGATTGTCCTTTTGAATCTGGATATTTTACATACAACCATAAAATTAAGAGGAGCAATCTATCTACAGTTATAAGGCTCTTACTGCTATCTGCACATACTTTGAATATTTTTACCTCTTATAATCAAAGTATATTATACACTGTTTTTAATGTTTTCAGCTAATAATTTTATGAATATTGAAAAACTACAGCTTATAATGAAAGCATGATATATGGAATTGTTCATTAAATTAATATTCAGCCAGAGAGCGTGTGTTTCAAAGAAAAGATTATATTTAATCTTACAATCAGTGTGCTGACATCTTGCTGAATCCTGGGAAAGTGGATCACTGTTTCTAGAGCCCCATACATATCAAACTTTAAGATAAGGTAGGTCCTTAAGTAAAATATCAGAGCACTTGTATGTAAACCATGTGTAAACTATGCATAGTTTTCAATATAATTCAAAGTATTCTTAGATTATAATTCATTATATAATGTAGATGCTAAATAAATAATTGCTATTTTGTATTACCTAAAAAATAAGACCATAAAAATATTAAAATAAAGTAACTACAAATGATTAGCGGAAATACTTAAAGAAAATGACCTCCAAATTATACATTTCTTGCATAAAAGTATATGAATTTTTAAGGTTGTAATTAAGTATTTGTGGGTACATATACATACACATATGTATATATGTAACAATAATATTTGTTTTTTTTTAAATAAAGTAAAAATATGCTTAAAATTATACAATTCTTATATAAATTTATATATTCAGGAAATTTGAAAGGTATCTATGATATTTTTATCAAAACATCCTTTAATTACATATCATCAGATGAATGTAGAAATATATGAAATAGTTATGAGTCACGCATCATGAGTAATTTCTTAAAAAGCAAAAAATATTCTTTGAAAACTATTAAATACAAAACTAACATTTATCTTCTCCTTAACATGTTAGAAGAAAATCTTAAAAAATTCTTTATGTTCTTCAGAGAACAAAACTGTTCTCAGAGGTTTTGAAGAGTAAGTCTTTACAAACACTATACCAAAAATAACTGGCCATGGTATAATAAACACAGAACACTCAGGGCCTCATTTACAGAGATTTTTAATTTACAAACTATTCAAGCATTTGGCAATGATTATATATATTTAAAAAATGTTTTCGATGCTTTAAAGTAGAAACAATAATTTCAAAAATTCATCCACAAAGGATTTATCTGCAGAAAAATAAACATCCACAAAGAATTTTAAAGGAAATATAGTACTCTTCTAAAGTATATTTGTAATTAAATGTAATATTTTTATGATTATTTGCTGGTTTATTTATACAATTAGGTAATGTGAGTTGAGTGCATGTATCTGTGTGTGTGTTGTGTGCATGACTCTGTGTGCACATGTACCATTACAGGCACATGAAGGCTGTCTTAGTTACTGTTCTACTCTTGTGAAAAGACATCATGAACAAAGCAATGCCTAAAAGAGAAAATATTTAATTTGGAACTGAGGGATCCAGGGTTAGTGGATCCTTTGTGACTTTGAGACTGTCTTGGCAGAAACACACAGGTATGAAATTGGAACATTAGCAAAGACCTTCATAGCCTAATTCACAGAGAGCAAAGAGAACATCTGGTCCTGACATGGGCATTTGAAACCTTAATCCTCATTTTCAGTGTCATACTTTCTCCAACAAGGCCAAATCTAAGCTTCTCCAACACCTCATAATGACCATGTGATTAACATGCACTTTAATATATTAAAAATGGGGGATGTCTTAACTGGTTTTGTGTCAACTTGACAAGAGTTGGAGTTATCACAGAAAAAGGAGTCTCAGTTTAGGAAATGCATCAGTGAGATCCACCTCTAAGGCATTTTCTCATCTACTGATCAAGGAAGGAAGGCCCAGCCCATTGTGGGTGGTGCTATCCTTGGGCTGGTAGACCTGAGTTCTATAAGAAAGCAGGCTGAACAAGCAAGGGAAGCAAGCCAGTAAGTCACATCCCTCCATGGCCTCTGCATCAGCTCCTGCTTCCTGACCTGCTTCTGTTGGTTCTAGTCCTGACTTCCTTTATTGATAAACAGCAATGTGGAAGTGTAAGCTGAATAAACCTTTCTTCCCCAACTTGCTTCTTGGTCATGATGTTTTGTGCTGGAATAGAAAACCTGACTAAGACAAGGGAGGAATTTTAAGTCAAACTACCCAGAGGGGGAAAAGCAATTCATAGGAATGGTTCTCCTCTTCTACCAGAGGGGTTCTGAATCAAATTACTGTTAATCAATGTTGGCAGAAACCTTCCTTAGTTATTGTGCCATTGGTCAGCCCTCAAAAAACATTCTTATAACAATAGCTAAGTTGCAACTAACTGTGAACTCTAAATTGCATAGGAATTTTATTGAGGCAATTTCTGAATCTTAGTAATATTTCTCTATACTTAAAAATAAAGAAACCTTAGACAAGTTCAAATTGAGACACAAACAGACAGACATACACACACAGAGAGAGACACACAAATAGATTCATGAACACACAGAACTTACTATATGTAACATTTACATTTTGCCCTTTAGAATGTAAAAAATTATATTCTATTTTAGTTTTCTCTGAGAATTTAAGCTCTCTACATAATATATAATTAACTGTAAAAAATTTCATACCTGTCAATGTTATTTCTACTGTTATACCATGGTTAAAATATGTATATCCCTAGCCAGACTAACTAAAGGGCAAAGAGAGAGTATCCAAATTAACAAAATCAGAAAGGAAAGTGGTGACATAACAACTGAAACTAAGGAAATTCAAGAAATCATCAGATCCTACTACAAAAACTTATACTCCACAAAATTGGAAAATCTGGAGGAAATGGACGAATTCCTAGACAGAGACAAGGTCCCAAAGTTTAACCAGGACCAAGTAAACCATCTAAATAACCCTATAACACCTAAAGAAATAGAAGAAGTCATCAAAAGCCTCCCAACCAAAAAAAGCCCAGGTCCAGACGGGTTCAGTGCAGAATTTTATCAGACATTTATTGGGGATATAACACCAATATTCGCCAAACTATTCCAAAAGATAGAATCAGATGGAATATTACCCAACTCATTTTTTGAGGCTACAATAACCCTCGTACCTAAGCCACACAAAGACCCTACAAGGAAAGAGAACTTCAGACCAATCTCACTTATGAACATTGATGCAGAAATACTCAACAAAATCCTTGCAAACCGAATCCAAGAACACATCAAAACCATCATTCATCATGACCAAGTAGGCTTCATCCCTGGGATGCAGGGATGGTTTAACATAAGGAAATCCATCAATGTAATCCACCATATAAACAAACTTAAAGACCAAAATCACATGGTCATCTCACTAGACGCTGAGAAAGCATTCGACAAAATCCAACACCCCTTCATGTTAAAAGTCCTGGAAAGAACAGGAATCCAAGGCCCATATTTAAACATAATAAAAGCAATATACAGCAAACCAACAGCCAACATCAAACTTAATGGCGAGAAACTTGAAGCAATCCAACTAAAATCAGGGACTCGACAAGGCTGCCCACTCTCTCCCTACCTATTCAACATAGTACTGGAAGTCCTGGCTGGAGCAATTAGACAGCAAAAGGAGATCAAGGGGATACAAATCGGAAAGGAAGAGATAAAAACATCACTCTTTGCCGATGACATGATAGTGTACTTGAGTGACCCCAAAAATTCCACCAGAGAACTCCTACAGCTGATAAACAAGTTCAGCAAAGTGGCCGGATACAAATTTAACTCAAACAAATCAGTAGCCTTCCTATACTCAAAGGACAAAAATGTGGTGAAAGAAATTAGGGAAAAGGTACCCTTCACAATAGTTACAAAAACTATGAAATACCTTGGTGTGACTCTAACTAAGCAAGTGAAGGACCTGTATGACAAGAACTTCAAACCTCTAAAGAAAGAAATTGAGGAGGAACTCAGAAAATGGAAAGATCTCCCATGCTCATGGATTGGAAAGATCAACATCTTAAAAATGGTCATCCTACCAAAAGCAATCTACAGATTCAATGCAATCCCCATCAAAATTCCAACCCAGTTCTTCATGGAATTGGAAAGATCAATGTGCAATTTCATATGGAATGACAAAAGACCTAGAATAGCGAAATCCATCCTCAACAACAAAAAAACATCTGAGGGAATCACTATCCCTGACCTCAAGCTATATTACAAGGCGATTTTGCTGAAAACTGCATGGTACTGGTACAGAAATAGGCAAGTAGATCAATGGAATAGAATAGAAGATCCAGAAAAGAGCCCTCACGTATATGGTCACCTGATTTTTGAAAAAGGAGCAGTAAACATTCAATGAAAAAGGACAGCCTATTTAATAAATGGTTCTGGTCCAACTGGCACTCAACATGCAAAAGAATGAAAATAGACCCATTCTTATCTCCTTGTACAAAGCTCAAGTGTAAGTGGATTAAAGATCTCCACATTAAACCAGATACACTGGAACTATTAGATGAGAAAGTAGGGAAAACATTAGAACACATAGGCACAGGAGAAAATTTCCTGAACAAAACACCAATGGCTCAAGCTCTAAGGTCAAAGATTAACAAATGGGACTTACTGAGATTGCAAAGTTTCTGTAAGGCTAAGGACATTGTCAAGAAAACAAAACGGCAACCAACAGAATGGGAAAAGATCTTTACCAACACCACATCAGATAGAGGCCTAATATCCAAGGTGTACAAGGAACTCAAAAAGCTAGACACCAGAGAATCAAATAACCCTATTAAAAAATGGGGTACAGAGCTAAACAAATCATTTTCAGCTGAATAACACTGAATGGCCGAAAAACATCTGAGGAAGTGCTCGACATCCTTAGCCATCAGGGAAATGCAAATCAAAACAACCCTAAGATTCCACCTCACACCAGTCAGATTGGCCAAGATCCAAAACTCAGAGGACAGCAGATGCTGGCGAGGCTGCGGAGAAATAGGAACACTTCTCCACTGTTGGTGGGGTTGCAAGCTAATACAACCACTCTGGAAATCTGTCTGGCGATACCTCAGAAAATTGGATATAGTACTACCCGAAGACCCAGCTATTCCACTTCTGGGCATATACCCCAGAGACACTTTAATACACAACAAAGATATATGCACCACAATGTTCATAGCGGCTCTATTTATAATAGCCAGAAGCTGGAAGGAACCCAGATGTCCTTCAGAAGACGAATGGATACAAAAATTTTGGTACATATACACAATGGAATACTACTCAGCCACCAGAAACAATGACTTAACCAAATTCTTAAGAAAATGGCTGCATCTAGAGAAGATCATCCTGAGTGAGATAACCCAGTCACAAAAGAACAGACATAATATGCAGTCACTGATAGTGGGATGCTAACCCCTGAGGTTTGCACTCCCCCAGAAACAACTCACAGACTGTATGAAGTCCAAGAAATAAAGAAAACAAAAAATATACATATATTCACAAAACAAGAAGACTTTGACTATTCCCATGTTGCGTTTTGTTTTGCATGTACTTTACGCTTATTGCAACTAGTACGTTTTCAATGCATACTGTCAAGCCCTTGAAAAAAATCAAGTACTGACTAAAAAACATATTTACATGGTTTTATGTAAAATTTATTTTAATGTCTGAAAAAACAGTACTGACAAAAATGTATAATTTTAAGCAAAAAATGTTTAAAATCTTTACATTTATCTTTGTTTTGCAAAATAAAGTCGTTTAAAAAAAAGAACTTCTTTTACGTTTATTTTGTGTGTATGTGTAGTGTAAAAAAAAATATGTATATCCTAAACCTTTATTTCATTAATTATACTTTATTCAGTTATGAATAGTTAAATACAAATTTCTTACTACTCTTGAGGCAATTTCTTGCAATGTTTTGTCTTTTATCATCTCATTTATTTAAATGTGATAGAATTGGGGTGAAACAATGAGAATTTACTACATAGAGCTATAAACTATTAATTAAAATATGGAATGATAGATTTAATATCAATAAAGAATATACTCAACATTTATTTGTCTCAATTTATTATGCCTAAGGGTTTGATGGGGGAGCTCCCATAATCAATTTTATACCAAGTCAGTATCCACCTTCAGGTTACTCATGTATTTATGTGCTCTGTGTGCTTAAAAGAATGAATTGAGTAGTGTTGCCTCTTGTGTCAGAGGAAAACACAATTATAAAATAATAGTGAAATGTAACCTGATACTTAAGTAAATAATCATAAATGCTCAGCATATAATAGCATCCCTTCACATCATGTCAAACATGCTGTAAAAGAAGAAAAAATAGAATCAGGCTACTCATTGTCTTTTTTTAGAAGCTGTTCTCTCTCCAAAGAGTCAAGTGATATTCATTTATATCAGGTTGAGTTGATATGCAAAGATTCCCCCAGAAGATAGTACAAATTGTCCTAGATATTGATGGTTCTTTGCAATACCTATAATATTAGTGAGTGTCTGGTATTGCTATGACTCTTTTTATTAATATTGATTTAGGTAGGATAGTATATAAGCTAAAATTTCTATAGGCTAATAAAAAAGATATTTTGAATTCATAGATAAAAGTTTTTTGAAACATGTATCCAACTGTGTTGTGGAACAGATGATTAAGGATTTACAAAGTCTAAAAATTAAAATAAAAGGAATTCAATAACACAGGTAACAAAATGAGAGAATGTTTACTCAAAACCAGTTTTGTCTCAAACTTTTGTTATTTTCTGAAACTTTTAACATTTTGTGCCAGTTTATGTTAAACCAATTAGCAATATAGTAATGGTATTCTGGATTTGAACTTGAATAGTAATCGATTTGTAACTGGTATTATTTTGTCTAGATTTGTAGTGTTATACAATTATTTTAAATGAGGCTTACACATAAACAAATTCAAAATCCGAGTTTAAAAAAATTTCTAAGTATAAGCCATCCCAGTTGTTCAACATTATATAAAATTTACATTAAATATAATTATTGGCAGTTATAAATTTTACTGTATTACAAATAAACAGAATACATATTAAGTTAAATTTCAGATGTAAGAAATATACTTTTATATTTTATTTATTGATTTTTTGTTGTTTCAATTTTCACTATAATAGATAATATCACATCACATGTGCTTTTTAGATTATAGATTTATTTTGTATATTATTAGCTACACCTTGTCATGCTTAGGGTTCTTGTTGCTGCATCATGACCAAAATCAATTTGGAGAGGAAAGAGTTTGAACAGACACCATGACCAATGCAAGCCTTATAAAAAACAACATTTAATTGAGGCTGGCTTACAGGTTCAGAGGTGTCCATTATCATCAAGACAAGAGCATGGCAACATCCAGGCAGGCATGGTGCAGGAGGAGCTGAGAGTTCTACATCTTCATCCAAAAGAAGCCAGGAACAGACTAATCATCCTCAGGCAGCTAGGAGGAGTGTCTCTAAGCCCACCCCTAGAGTCACACATTTCCTCCAACAAGGCCACACCTTCTCCCTGGGAAAAGCTTATGCAAACCATCACAGAGTTTATTTGGTTTGCACTTCCAAATCACAGTTCATCATTGGAAGAAGTACAGGAATGCAAGCATTCTGAAATCCAGAAGTTGTCACTAACACAGAAGTAGGGGTTCTGCCTACTGGCTTATTTCTCATGACTTGCTAGGCCTGCTTTCTCTTTCTTCAATCCTTTTTTCCTTCCTTCCTTCTTTATTTCCTTCTTTCTTCCTTGACTTTTTTTCTTCTTATTCTTCTTCTTCTTCTTCTTCTTCTTTTTTTTTTTTTTTGGTTGCTGGTTTTTTTGTTTTTGTTGGATATTTTATTTATCTAAATTTCAAATGTTATCCCCTTTCCCTGCCCCCCCATTCCCCTTCCCCGTATTTCAACAAGGATGCTCCCACTTCCACCCACACACTCACATCTTACCACCCTGGTGTTTCCTTGCACAGTGTTATCTAGCCTTCCCAAAACCAAGGGCCTTCCTTCCCATTGATGCCAGACAAGGCCATCTTCTGCTACATATGTGTTTGGAGCCATGGTTCCCTCCATATGTAGTCTCTGGTTGTTGGTTTAATCCCTGAGAGCTCTGGGGGTAGGGGGTCTGATTAGTTGATATTGTTGTTATTTTTACAGGACTGAAAACCCTTTCACCTCCTTCATCAGGCTGGACCACCAGCACAGATCTGACAACACCAACAATGATCTGGACACTGCCCCGTTGATCACCGAGGAAATGGCTGACAGCTGGATTTTATTGAGTCATTTTCTCAACTGAGGCTCCTTCCTCTCTAATATCTCTCACTTGTGTCAAGTAGACAGACAAAACCAGACAGCACAGAACTAAATTTCAGAAATTCTGAAGTAAAAATATTTTGTTCATTGGTTTTCTTTTAGAGTCAAAAGGAGTATCGTGTGTGTGTGTGTGTGTGTGTGTGTGTGTGTGTGTGTGTGTGTGTTTTAAACAAATGGTAGAAAATACAATTCTAACAATCCATAGAGAATCTCAATTGTGTTCTAACACCATCCATATAGTAACAATCTGTCATTAGAGATTCTGTTTGGTTATTTGAGGTCCCATTACTGGAATTAAAGAGATGTATTCAAATTAATTCTCACAATCACAAGGGCTCCTTTAATTAATTTGTTCTAGATTTTGAGACTAGCTACTTACAAATGCCTAATATTTTGGACTAAGGTATTAGTTATTCAAAGACTGTAGTCATTGCATGTGGTTCCGTTATTTAAAATACATTTTCTGCACACATATTGAATCTTGGCTGGATCTACAGTCCATAAAACAGTATCTGCTTTGTTTATTAACACATTGTCGTTAATAAGTGATAATACCCTACAGAAGTCACTTTCGAAGTGTCAAATGGCATAGTCTATTTGGATAGAAATTATCTAATTTAAATGTTCTTTGCATGTATATCTCCCAAACTGCATTTATGATAGTAATGATTATATGTGAGAAATAGTCGTGACCACTAAGTAGTGTTTGCTTACCTAATCTACTTTTACATACGTCCCACGAATTCCATTGAACCATAGCTCCTGAGAACATAGACAGATAATGGTCCTTTTATGTGGAGTATCCTGATGAGCACTGGGCTTTCCTACTATGCATGTCTAATCCATAGTATGGAATGAGATATGAAGGAAGAAAAGGCCTTTTAAAAATACAGGTTTCAATCACAGAATTGGCGGAAATGCTCTCACATCACTTGTTGTCATGTTCAAGTGGATAGAGGGAAAGATGGTTCAGAAGCTGTCCCAGGACTTATCTCTGCTCTTCTTTGTTTGCTTCAATGATTCTAGTTCACTTTCCTCATATCCTAACCCACACAAGGTATTATGAAATACCCATAACAGAGATAACATCTATGTTGTAGGTTGTAGAAAAACAATTATCTCTTCAGATATTTTTCTGTCTTCCTAATTCATTCTGATATAGGAATAAGAAAGAACACTCCCCCTGCTGGGATAAAGAAGAAAATATAACATAGGTGTACTTCTAAACAGATAGTCTGCAATGATGTCCTTAGCCCCACATTTTGTGTAATAGCCACTCTTGCTTAAATTCATACTTTGTCTCTATTTGCCTCAAATTTTGTACCTGCTGCTCCTTCATGGGAGTACTCTCAAATGTACCTTTGTATAACAAAAGAGTTTTCAAAGCGCTTACAGCTATAGTTTAAAGATAATATGTAGTTAGACTTTTTTTTTTTTTTTTACTTTTTATTTGTAATATTCTGAATTGAGGTGCATGTGAACTGTTCTATTGTCAAGACATCATACAGATTCCTCAATTTATTTGCTCTTTTACATTCACCTGCATACACAGAGTGAATGAAAGTATACTTATCTCTCTCTAGACTAAATACACTGCATTGCCCTGGGCTGTTAATAAAATCTTAGTAAGCCAAATAAAGACAAGTTCAAATGAGAGGAAATCTTCCTGGTCACCATTCTAAACATATGTGGAGCCTTCATATCTCCATGTCTTTACAGGTTTGTGGAAAAAAGAAATACATGACATTAGAAAATGCTCATTATGTTTATTTCAGAATATTTAGAATAAAAATATATTATGAAGTATCACACCAGACAGAGGTAAAATTTTCTTGTCTATTAGTCTTACAACAGGAAAGATAAACCTCATAGCCAACCTTCTCTATACTTTACATATACCAAAAATGAATAGCAACAGCATTTTAATAAAATAAAAAAATATTTATACATTAATAATGTTCATTTACTTCATATTTACCATTCTATATAATATGCAAGGGTTTGTGTAGAATTTTAGTTCTTTACATCTTCATATGTACATACACATTCATGACAAGTATACACAAAAATAAAGTAGATAATAAAATATTATTAGTTAATGTATTTCAAATGAAATAAAATTTTAACAGAAACGAAAAAGTCATTTAAAGAAGATTAGAACCTTTGTCAATCAGAAGATATAACACTAAAATGCAAGAACAGAAATGAGTTCCTGCTATAGACTGCAATATGGTAATTATACTAAAAATCATGTTCATAAAATAAATCATACAATACCCATTCTAAATTAGCTAGATGAAAGGATTTAGAATGGTCTTACATTAAACAAATTTTTCAGTTGCCTCTAATTACTGGTATCAGCTTTGAATATACTGGTATGACATTGATGAAACCCTGATTCTCAGCTACTAAAAACAATGACTTCAAGAAACTCATAGGCAAATGTTTGAAACAAGAAAATATCATCCTCAGTGAGGTAACACAATCACTAAAGAACACACACTGTATTCACTCACTGATAAGTGGATATTATTCCCAAAACCTAAATTACCCAAGATACAATCCAAATACCACATGAAGCTCAAGAAGTTGGAAGACCAAAAAGTGGAAACTTCAGTCGTTCTTAGATGGGAGAACGAACTATTTGAAGGAAGAAATACAGAGACAAAGGATTGGGCAGAAACTGAAGAAAAAGCCATCCAGATACTGCCCCATCTAGGGTTTTCAATGCAAATACTGTCACTAAACCCAAACAGTATTGTGGATGTCAAGAAGTGCATGCTGACAAGAGCCTATATAGCTGTCTCCTGAGAGACTCTGCCAGAGCCTGAGAAATACAGAGTCTGATGCTTTCAACCAACTGTTGGACTGAGAACAGAGTCCTCGATTGAGGAATTAGAAAAAAAGGACCGAAGGAACTAAAGGGGTTTCCAACCCCATAGGCAAAACAACAATATCAACCAACCAGACCCTGTTCCAGAGCTCTCAGAGACTAAACAAGCTGACAGAGAGTACACATGGAGGGACCCATGGCTCCAACAACAGATGTAGTAGATGATGGCTGCATTGGGCATGAACCAGAGAAGACGCCATATGGCCCTATGAAAGCTCAATGAGACTCTGTAACGGAATGCCAGAGCAGAGTGTTGGGAAGTAGTGGGTGGGTGGGGGAAACTCTCATAGAGGCAGGAGGATGGCAATGGGATAGGATAGGGCGATTCTACAGAGGAAACTGAGATATGGGGTAACATTTGAAACATAAGTAAAAAAAAATTATCTCCCACAAAGAGAAAAGTCCTATACCTAATAAATAAATAAATAGATGGATAGATAGATGATAGATAGATAGATAGATAGATAGATAGATAGATAGATAATAACAGTAAGTCAAAGCACTCATTTCCTGGACAAGGTTTTGTAACCTGAAATTTTTCCCACATCTGTCTTCTTTTTAAAAATAATAAAATTTTAAATCACATTATTCTATTGTAGAATTATTTAACACAAAAAATTTATTGCTATGCATAAAACAAAGTACTGTTTTCAGAAGTGTCTTAAAGGAAAAGAATGTTTACTAATTTAGCTGGAGTTTTGGTGTCAAGTTTAAATGTGTAGTGGTACAATGATTTCAGGTTCAAAATTTCCACAGCAGCTTTTAATGTCACTTGCTTTGAATCTTTCTTTGCTCTCTAATTTTCCAGATAATCTTGAATCTATCAATTGATCCAAAACTAATGTGCTGATTATATGTTAACCATCTTTTAAAATTATTTTGACCCCAGAAAGCTCTGAACACCCCCCAGAAACAACTCACAGAATATATGGAGTTCAAGAAAAGAAAAAAATGAAAAGAAAAAAACATTATGCTTAATCTTTACACACCAAGAAAACTTTGACTAATTCCAGGTTGCATCCTGTTTTACATGCACTTTATGCTCATTGTAACTAGTAAGATCTTAATGCACACTATCAAACCTTTAAAAAAACCAAGCACTGACAAAATGTTTCATATACTTTTATGCAAAAATGCTTAAAATCTGTACATTTATCTTTGTTTTTTAAAATAAAGTTGTTCAATTAAAAATATAATTTGAATGTTCCTTCCTTTCCTTTTCCTTTCTGACAACTTTATCTGATATAAGGACAGTTTTCTCTCAGAAGTGATATTGTAATTACATTTACTAATTTAACTGATTAGATCCTCACCCGGTAAAATGTTTCTTAATAAATATGCCTTAAAATAGGATTATTTAAAATTAATGGGTAGTAAAATCTTCCTACTTTTAGTGAAATAACCACAAGATGAAGCATGAAGTAATAATATATTGTAGATTTCTCTTTACATTCACCTTATCTCTCTCTCTCTACATCTCTATCTATGAATCTATCTATATATGTATAAAGAAATAGACATAGATATATAGAGGGATATAAATATAATATAGATGTGGATATAGATATAGATCACAAACATGGAACACAGATATATATTATATAATATTATATATACATATAGATAATAAACTCTCTAAGATGGTAATTTAATCTGTCACACACACATACTTTGTAATAATGATATGTAAAGACAGTTTTTAATTCTAAATCCACTTTTTTATATTTTGATATTTTTATAAGACAACAACCCATTTTGCATTAAACAGTGCACCCCCTGAGACGTTCATATGTCCCATAGCTCTTATTGCCAATGATATAATATTTAGATGAGAACCTGTGGGGCGCCGCCCACACATTCCCACGCATTCGCCATTACAAGATGGCGCTGATATCTGGCTGGAGTTAGCAGTAAACAAGCCATGTGCGCACAGGCTGGGTAACTTCCGCTTCATGAGTTCCGCCTCTTCAGTGGTGTCATAGGGCCTGGTGAGTTTCAACCAATCAGGGGGCTCCGCGTCCAAGGCAAGGACTGATCCCTTTATAAGGGGGCGAGCTGGATAGCTCTCTCTCTCTCTCTCTCTCTCTCTTCTTCCTCTCTTTCTCCCGTTGGTTTTCGGCCGTCTCGTGGAGCTTGTTCGTCCTGTTCGTCTTCTTGGATCTCTTGGTTTTCTCCGTCTTTTTCGTCACGTGAAGCAAGTACTGGTTTTCCAGAGCAATAAAGTTTACCGCAGAAGGATTCTATTTTGTGTGCCGCGTCGTTCTTGCAGGCGAGACGGTTGCGCGGGACAAGAACCAGATTTCACTTACTTCCCTGTTTCTAGGGGAGATATCAATCCAGCTTTTTTCTTAGTTTCAAGTGACTGTGAAGATTCCTTGGGTTGTAATTGCAATATTATAATTCCTGTTGCTTGGCTATATTGATGCTTTTATTCTGTTTTCTTCCCTATGCGTCTCTTATAATTTTTTTTCTGTTTTATTTGAAAAACATATAACTGCACTAAAGGATCTTTGGTATAATTTAGTATAACCCTTGTATAAAGATATATAACTTATTAGAATGTTGTCTAAGACACTAGCCATTGATTCTAGAGGTGAGAATATGGTTATATTTTATTCTGCATTATTCATCCTAGTTCATTTAGATTTATTTTACAATATATAATTAAATAAGAAGTCTCGAAATTAAACAAACTAGTTTATAAAAACAAGGCTATTTGTTCTTGATTAATTAGCTAGTTTCAAAGGCACACAGCTTGATCCTATTGATTCCCTTAAACAACCTTTTCATGAGTGAAATATTACTTACATATAAGAAATATATAATTTTCCTATATGTCAGCTCTCTATTCCTACACTCTTTTGAAATAGAAAGAAAAATGATGATTTTTGGGGTATATCATCATGTACATTTATCTTTCCCCAGATATGTTCTTTATGATACTCAAACTTATTTATGAACAACTTTTAGGTCAAAGAACTTTTCTTTACTGATATATGACCAGTCTATCTAGTAGTATTCTATAATAACATTTAGAGAAAGTACAAAGGAATATCAGTTTTCTCAGAGATAAATGCAAAGTACAACTGGTTTGTACTGAAAAAAAAAAATGTCTTTACTTTCCTTGGAATGTTTTAAGTGCATTTGAATCTTACATTCATTTTACAGAAAAAAAAAACAAAATATCTAATGAATATTACAAAATAATCAAGAGGAGGGTCAAAGGCAAGCCCAGACAAGAGCAAAATGCTCTGCCAGTCACACGTGCAATAATTACTTGAAATAGATTACTTTCAAATCATAAGACATTACAAATCTTTCTTCTATATTATTATATGCTACTGTATTCAGCTCTTAATTTTCTGGCATCAGCTTAACATATATGAAAATACAAGCCATAGCCTCAATGATGTGGATTTTTGGTATGTTTTTTATTTGTATTTTACATGAGTATTTTTAAAATGCAAGGTTGTTTTCTTCTATTGCTATTTATTATCTTGTTTATTTAGTTATTACCAGTCTTTTTTTACTTGAATCAACACCAATTTCACTGAGTTAATACTATTTTGAAAATATGAAAGCTAACTTTTCTATAGAATATAAATTGATAGTGAACAATAATACTAAATTAGCTTCAAATATTTTCAGATACCATCAACGCACCTTTTTAATCAAGACCTTCCTTATGACTGTGTTCTTGACAGTAGCAAAAATCATGCTCACTTTCAGCACAGCAGGTTTGATAGCCCTGTAGAAATCAGAACATCATTACTTCAGGCAAGGTGAGATGGGTAATCACTTCCTATAATTCATATTTTAGTGCCCGAATACCATCGAGGAAACATTATGTCCTTGGTTACTACACTACATCATCTGCCCATGAAAAGGCACTGGGAGAATTACTAGAATGACTCCAGTTTAAAGTAGTAGCATTCAACTTTTGTCAGTTTCTGAAAACGTTGTAATTCAAAGTAATACTTGAATTGCTAACATGCAATATCGAGTTTATGGCTTACTTGCAGTAGCAAGTAGCACTGGTAGTCCGGAAATCTGATAAGATCTTTTATCTACACCTTTCTTTTTCAAATAAAGAGGTGCTGGGTGAGAAAGGACTCAGAAGCAGTTTGCATATAAAGTAGAATTTTTTACTTTTTATTTCTCAAAACTTTGAATCCAGTGAATACATTGTTTTGTTTCTTCTCTTTGAGTTCCAAATGTCAGTTAGAGACTGGTGACATTTTACCTCATAGTATCTTAAAATATTGTGCTTCATTAATATTGAAATAAAGACTTTATTAACAATATGGTATTTAATTGCATTCTTTAATATATTTCAATGTGCGTCCATTCAAATATTTTTAAATACCATACAAGTATACAAGAGGTTTATTGTGTTTCAAAATTCATTATTTTATTTATTTACAACCCAAATGTTACACCCATCTCCTGGTACCCAGTCTTAGAGTTCTTTACCCTACACCACTCCAAGTCACCTCTAATAGAGTGTTCCCACCCCACCCCAGGGCATCTGCCTTCCATGGGGCATCAAGTCTTTACAGAATTAGGCCCATCTTCGCCAAATGCATCCAAAATAGTCAGAGCTCTCTCACTTTTGTTCTGGGGCCACCCTCAGACCAGACTATGTATCTTCATTGGTTGGTGCTTAGTCTCTGAGAACTCCTAGGTGTTCACCAGTTAGCTGAGATTGTTGGTTTTCCTATGGGGTTGCAAAATCCCTCACCTACTTCAATCCCTCCCCTGACTCTTCTATAGCAGACTCCCTTGATTTGAGTCCAATGGTTAGATGTAAGTGCATCAATCACAGCTGCTGGTAGACATTAGCTGGGCACAGTCATGCTAGGGTGTAATAGATTTTGTTTGTTTGTTTGTTTGTTTGTTTTAAAATGGTGGTGATCAGTGACACTTATCTGCATCTAGGACAGTATTACCATGCAGATGATTTATGCCATAATGTAAATATGTCATGCATATTATAGTGTGTGCTTAGGAAGTCACAATTTTCATCATTTTTCTTCTTTCTAAAAAAGGTAATAATCAGAAAACAACTGCAAGAATCACTATCCCTGACCTCAAGCTATATTACAAGGCAAGTGTACAGAAAACTGCATGGTACTGGTTCAGAAATAGGCATGTGGATCAATGGAATAAAATAGAAGATCCAGAAATGAGGTCTCATGTATATGGTCAACTCATTTTTGACAAAGGAGCTGTAACCATGCAATGGGAAAAGGATAGCCTATTCAACAAATGGTGTTTGTCCAACTGGCACTCAGCATGCAAAAGAATGAAAATAGACCCTTTCTTATCTCCTTGTACAAAGCTCAAGTGTAAGTGGATCAAAGATCTCCACATTAAACTAGGTACACTGAAACTATTAGATGAGAAAGTAGGGAAAACCTTAGAACTCAATGCATAGAAGAAAATTTCCTGAACAGAACACCAATGGCTAGAGCACTAAGGTCAAAGATTGACAAAGGGGACTTAATGAGATTGCAAAGTTTCTGTAAGGCTATAGACACTGTCAAGAAAAAAAAAATGGCAGCCAACAGAGTGGGAAAAGATCTTTACCAACACCACATCAGATAAAGGCCTAATATTCAAGGTATACAAGAACTCAAAAAGCTAGACACCAGAGAATTAAACAACACTATTAAAAAATGTGGTACAGACTTAAACAAAAAGTTCTCAATCGAGGAATACCGAATGGCAGAGAAACTTCTAAGGAAGTGCTCAACATCCTTAGCCATCAGGGAAATGCAAATCAAAACAACCCTGAGATTCCAACTCACATAACTCAGATTGGCCAAGATCCAAAACTCAGAAGATAAAAGATGCTGGCGAGGATGTGGAGAAAGAGGAACACTTTTCCACTGCTGGTTGTAAACTGATACAACAACTCTAGAAATTAGTCCGTGGTTTCTCAGACAAATGGACATAGTACTACCTGAAGACCCAGTTATTCCACTTGTGGGCATTTATGCCAGAGACACTCCAACACACAACATGCATCTAGAGAATAACAACCTGAATGAAATAACCCAGAGTCACAAAAGAACAGACATAATATGCAGTCACTGATAATGGAATACTAACCCCAGAATGCTCTGAACACCCCAGAAACAACTCACGGACTGTGTGAAGCTCAACAAAAAAAGAAAGAATATATTTTAATTAAAATAGAACTGTATCACATCCTCCTTTCCTCCCTATAGCCCTTCCTTCCTAGTCTCTCTCCTATCCCCTCAAATTAATAGCCTATTTTCCTATATTATTGTGACATATATATATAAATATATATGTGTGTGTGTGTGTGTGTCTGTCTGTGTGTGTATGTATATGTACCCACAAATACTTAAAAATTATATACTTACATTCTTAAAAAGTATATCTGAAAAAAAATTAAAAAATCAATGTAAACCAAAAAAAAAGGCAATAATCAATAGTTTACATATGTATTAATACTTTTCTTAAATCAGAATCTCTTCTCTAGTTTAATTGAGGAATGAAATTGTTGAAAACTCTTTAAATTTAGTATAAGGTCTCTATTAAATTGTATTATTTAGAAACATATTTTTTGTTTTGTTTTGTTTACGCTCTTACAAATATATTTTAAAAAGGATAATACATATACAGATTTTTAAAGGCATTTTGGCATAACACTATATGAATATATTTTTGCCAGTACTTAATTCTTTTAGAGGTTTTATAGCATGCATTGAAATCCCACTGGTTACCATAAGCTTAAAGTACATGTAGGACAGAACATAACATGGAAACAGTTAGTTTTCTTGGTTTGTATAGATTAAGTCTAATGATCTCTGAACACCAAAAGTTGCCACAAGGCTATATTCTCAGCTCTTGAATGATTTAAGATCCAGGTGTACCCCACTCTGAGAAGGTGCTATACTTACATAATTACTCTTCTTGGAATTGATAAGGAATTTTCTTATCTAGCATAATGTTTTTAATTTTTTTATTTATTTTTATTAGATATTTCCTGTATTTACATTTCAGATGCTATATTTTCTCCCACTCCCATCCCCCATTCCCCTCCAATTGCTTCCATGAAGGTGCTCCCTCTCTCAACCAGCCTTGCCTACTTCCACACATTGGCATGCCCCCACACTGGCAAAACGAAACTTCAATGGACCAAAGGCCTCTCCTCCTATTGATATCAGATAATGCTACCCTCTGCTGCATATACATCTGGGGCCATGGGTCTTGCCATGCAAACTCTTTGGTAGGTGGTTTAGTTTCTGTGAATTGTGGTAGGTTTGGTTAGTTGATCATTTTGTTCTTCACGTGTTTACAGACCTGTTCACCTTCTTTGGTCCTTTCATTAGTTCCTTCACTGTGGTCTTCATGTACAGTCTTGTGGATAGCTTCAAGCATCCTTCTCTGTATTAGTTTGGCTCTGGCAGAACCTCTGAAGAGGCATCCATATCAAGTTCTTGTCACTAAGCACTACTTGCTATCAGAAATAGTACATGGGTTTGGTGGCCACATATGGGGTTGATCCCCAGGTGAGGCAGCCTCTGAATTATCTTTTCTCCAATCTCTGCTCCTCTATTTGTCCCTTTATTTCCAGCCAAGAGCGTTTTCTTCTCCTTTATAAGAAGATCTGAGTAAACAACATTCCAGTTTTGCTTCCCTTTGAGCTTCATAAGTTCTGTAGATAATTTCTTGGGTATTCTGAGCTTTTGGGCCTACTGTCTGCTTGTAAGTGAATAAATACAATGAGTGTTCTTTTGTGAATAAGTTACTTTACTCAGGATGATAGTTTCTAGTTCCATCTATTTGCCTAGGAATTTCTTCAAGTCATTGTTTTTAATAGCTGAGTAGTACTCCATTGTATAAATGTACCACCATTTCTGTATCCATTCCTCTGTTGAAGGATATCTGAATTCTTTCTAGCTTCTTGCTACTATAAATAAAGCTGAAATGCAGTGGAGCAGGAGTACCTATTAGATGTTGGAGCTTCTTTTTGTTATATGCCTAGGAGTGGTATAGATGGGTCTTCAGGTAGAGCTATATCCAACTTTCTAAGGAACTGTCAGACTGAGTTTCAGAAAAGTTGTAAAAATTTATAATCCCAACAGTAGTAGAGGAGTGTTCTTCTTTCCCCTCTTTCTCCTCAACATTTGCTGTTATCTGAATTTTTTATCTTAGCCATTCTGACTGGTGTGAGGTAAAATCTTAGGGTTGTTTTTGATTTGCATTTTCTTGATAACTAGGGATGTTGAGCATTTCTTTAGGTGGTTCTCAGCCATTTTATATTTCTCAGTTGAGGATTCTTTTTTAGGTGTTTACCACATTTTTAATAGTATTATTTGATTCTCTGGAGCCTAACTTCTTGAGTTCTTTGTATATATTGGATACTAGCCCTCTCTGAGATGTAAGATTAGTGAAGATTTTTTTTCCTAGTCTATTGGTTGCATCTTCTTTCTTACACAGTGTCCTTTGCCTTACAAAATTGGAAAATGTAGAGGAAATGGACACTTTTCTACACAGATAGCAGGTACCATTGTTAAATCAGGATCACATAAACCATGTGAACAGCCCTATAATTCCTAAAGAAATAGAAGCATTCATTGAAAACCTCCCAACCAAAAAAGCCCAGGATCTGATGCAGAATTCTATCAGACTTTCACACAAGACATAAAACCAATATTCTCCAAACTATTCCACAAAATAGAAACAGAGGGAATACTACCCTACTCATTCTTTGAAATGGCAATTACGCTCATTTCTAACCCCCTCAAAGATCCTACAAAAAAGAAAACTTCAGATCAATTTCTCTCATGAAAATTGATGCAAAAGTACTCAATAAAATTCTTGAAAACTGAATCCAAGAACCCTTCAAAATGATCATTCACCGTGCTCAAGATGCAAGGATGGCTCAATATACAGAAATTCATCAATGCAATCCCCTATATAAATGAACTCAAATGAAAGCATTTGACAAAATTCAACACTCCTCCATGTTAAAAGTCTTGGAATTTAAGGCTCATACTTAAACATATAAAAGTATATGTTTTTATATATAACAATACAACAGCAAAACAATAGCCAGCATTTATTTTTTGGTTTTTGTTTTGTTTTGTTTTTTTAATTCTAGGGTTTGAATTGTTTCTAGGTCAGGAATGCTAGACAGAGTTGGTATACTCTAATCAGTGACCACTATATCTTTCCCAAACCATTTCCACATTAAAGATAGTAGGAGTTCTTGTACTCAAAGGGTAAAATATCAAGGGAGATTATAACATCTGTAGCTGTAAGGAGGATTAATTATTCACTGAAATTTTCCAGTCACTGAAATAAATTGTGTGGAGACAAAACTTTGTACTAGCCAAGTCTGTATTCTTGTTAGGTGATAAGCCCTGTAACAGAGATGAGCATAAATTAAATACATAAAATAGTAAAACAAAAGTTGGAGGTCCAAAAACAAAAGGTCAGCCTTGTAGACAGATTTTCCTTAAAATTTACGATTCTTAGCAGCTAAAAATCTTAAAAAAGTTCTAATTTGCTTTCAGTTGCTGTTATAAACATTAAAAGCAGAAAGCAGCATGGGAATTAAAGAGTGTTCATTCATTTATTTATTTATTTACTTACTTACTTACTTACTTACTTACCTACTTACTTACTTATGGTCAGCTTACAGGTTACTGAGTAAAGCCAAGGCCCAAGACAGAGATCCACAGGCAAGAACTGAAACAAAAACACAGAAATGTTTAATATTGTATCTCCTCCCCTTGGCTCAGAGATGTTACTTATTAAGTCCTTCCCCACATGCTTAGGGATAGAAGCACACTCAGTGAGTGGGATGGGTTCTTCCTCATCAATCAGCAAACAAGAGCATGGCTCACAGGCTTGCCCACAGGAAACTCGATGGATAAGTCCTTAGCAGAGCTCTCTCACACTTTGGTGGTTATAATACAGATGCTGTGATTTATTCTGAGACACTTCTCTAGCTCTTGTCAGGTATTACCCCTCATACTTGCCATAGGAACTGGGACTTTACTCTGGATCATTAGAGTATTAAGAAAAGTAGATTTTGTTTTTTATCTTTTTATCACACTGATGGTCAAATCCAGATAAAAGCACATGTAAGGCAAGAATCCCTCCATCCATGGACTTACACACACACACACACACATACACACACCCACCCACCCACACACACACACACACACACATTTATACACACACACATATATAAATATACATATATATACACACATATATACATCTATATACATATATGTATATACATACATGTATATATGTACATACAGACACACAAGTATATATATATATACATATATGTATATATTTACACACACAAATACACACATACACACACACACACACACATAATTGACCTGCATCACAAGCTGACCATCTTTTCTCTACGTTGGTCTGAATCAGAAAAACTAAAACACATTGCATCTTCAGCCATCTTTTGTCTCTGAACCTCACTGCTAACAAGTCTTGCTGGGAAATTAGGCTCATCCTACAAGCTTGTCAGACATCCTGTATGCTTTAGTACCTTTGCCTTATTCTGTTGTTTCTTGAGAAGCTTTATAGTCTATGGGTTGAATTTCTAATTCTGTCCTGTGGAAAACTGATTTATACATGGAACCCATGTCTACTATCAACAGGCTAACCTGTACCAAAGCCACACTTCTGAGAAAAGTGTAAATGAAGTGAGGATGTATCTAATTACATGGTTCTATGTTGCTCGACCTGACACTGACATCAGCTATTCTTGGAAATTGTCATTTCTGATCTCACGATGCCTCTTTGCTGCTCTTTACTGAGTCCAGCAGGAGTTTGAGAGCTGCAGCCGCATAAACCATGCAATACATGGATGGAATGGCAGAGCTGTTGCAGAATACATTATGAAATAGCTCAAGTCAGATGTGAACTGTAGTAAATGTAACATTTTAAAGTTATTGAATTACAAAGGGCAAGAAGAATTATATGTAAGTGTCATACAGACATGTATAAAATGTAGAGATATATGGATTTTAATAATTTTATAATCCAAAATTTATGTACCTGCTTTACTTGAAAATAGGATAACGTTTTAATTTGTCTTGTTTTTAAGAAGCAATTTAATTTTTTTGTAAAAAAAATGGATTCTAATTTAAAACAGCAACCAAAAACTGCCAACAATGTAGAAATTTATAATAAAAGATATAAATATTTTGGCTTCTTATATTGTTCATAAAAACATATAAACATAAAATAGAAAATGATATAAGAACTTGAGGATTATCAAACCAATATTTAAAATCAGAAATAATTTAGTAATTTTATTCAAAATAAACAACAATAATACTATTTTATGATGATACTATTTATATATTGTATAGGTAGGGTAGCAAATATAGGAATGGTAGTTTTTTATGTACATGGTAGTTTTTATTAATGTTTTCAGCTAAGGATTATCCAAAACAATAAGTTTCGTCATGACATTTCATACATACATATCATTATATTTTGCCCATGTTTACATCCACATTGCAGTCTTCTCTGCATTGCCATTCATTCTATATTAACAAATTAAATTTAACTGAATATACACAGAATATTATACATTACTTATCTCTCTAGCCTTCTTTTCTCTGTTGGGAAAATTACTTTTCTTAATAAATAGGAATCACAACAGCACAGAAGAACAAGATAGCAAAGCATATCATTTATAAAATCTACAAAATATACATTATTACATCTCATTTTTGCATCTTGTATGATTAAATATTATCTATAATTGAGGAGTTAAGAACTATCTCTGAGTACCTATGTCCAATTTCTAAAGGTATGCCTATATTTTATATCATTCTTTTTTACAACAGATGTCACACATGGCCACTTCTTCACATGTATAATGTTTGTGGAGAAAAATGTAATTTCTCTTTAAGGTGACATCTATTAAAACCATCTTGGAATATAAAGTACCTAATTGGTAATGATGTGGTATTATCAGGGATTTATTAGCACTAATAAAAAGTTCAGTCAGATATCTATCTATGAGGAGAGGTTCCACATGGAATGATATGAACACTTTATGTGGCTATGGGAAAATGATATGTTTGTGGGGGGGGGATACTCAATTGTAAAACCAAATTTCAGTAGTTACAGTGGTAAAAATTTATCATTGGCAATTAAACAAATATTTCAAAAATCTGGTACATTTTAAATACATGACTGGAAAGGAAGGAAATGAAGAATGTGAAGAAAAAGAAGAAGAATTAAGACTATATGAGACAACGGATTAAAAATAATAATAATAAATAACAGTAATCTCAAAATCCCAGACTTGCTCCTGTCTAAAGGAAATACAGGAAGAAAAAAGAGGAGCAGAAATACAAGAAAAGTCATCCAGAGACTGCCCTACCTTGGGATCCATTCAATATGCAGCCACCAAACTCAGCCACTATTACTGATGCTAAGAAGTGCTTGCTGACAGGAGTCTGACATGGATGTCCTTGGAGGCCTCTAAAGAGCCTGACAAAAACAGGCAGACACTCTCTCAACCAGGAAGCTATTAGGAACCAAGTCAAATGTATTGCATTGATTGCATTGACAAAACCAAAAGGAGTGAACCACTGAATACTTGAAATGTCCCAATATGGAAAAAGTTGGATAAAAAGGCAATGAGAGGCAAGAGAAACAGGTAAGGACCCCTGGATATGAAAATAAGGGTGAGGAGCGGGAGGAGGTTAGATGAAGATAGAAGGTGGGGTAGACATTGTGAAGCTAATTATAATAGTAAAACATTGTAACATTTTTACAACAAATTGTACAAAATCTGTTTATGGGATACAAATGTAGAGCTGTGGTTTTCAATCCATGGCTCATGATGCCATTTGAGGCAAAATGTCCTTGTTAACAGGGTTATGGCTCAGATATCCTAAATATCAGAAATTAAATTTGCAATGCAAACCAATAGCAAAACTACAGTTATGAAATAGTAACAAAATGAATCTTACGCTTGATCACCACAACATGGGGAAGGATATTAAGGGATCACGGGATGATGGAGGCGGAGAACCAGTGTTGATGTGGCAGTTTGTAGGTGGCAGGGGGAGCATCCTCATAGAAGCAGAAGGAGGGGAGAAGGTGAGACTGGGAAATGGATGACATTTGCAATGTAAACACATAAACCACCCAAGTAAAAATTACAAAATAAAAAAAAAGGAATTAATCATATTCACTGCCAGAAGAAATAAATAACTAAAGGGTGGAGCAGAAAATCACAGTTTCCGGGTCATTTCTTGGTGCTGGGTTTGAGCAAATGGTCGCTTATGCTTTTCTAGTTCATAGAGGATGAATAAAGTTCTTTGTGTGTATTTCATTTGTTACCTAATATCCAAGTCTTCGTGATAATAACTCCTATATCTCATGAGAGAGCATTACTCTGCATTTTCAAACATTCAGTATCTTAAACATAAAAGTGCATCCTGAATTACCACTGTGTTTTTTATCTATTACTTATGGCTTCCACTAAGGAAGAAAATATTACTTTTTTTAGTTTCATTAATAATTAGATTGAAGTTGGGAATATTATTAGAATAAACTCGGCTTACATTTTCTGTGCAGTGTGGTGTTTCATCTCTTGATAACAGGATAATTACTGACGGCACACAAGTATCTGTTCCTAAAAGTGAATGAAAGACAAAACTGTCTTAGAGAATAGCCTGCCGATGGTATTAGGCAAAGATACAAGACATTTCTCTCAGTACTTCTTGTAAAATCTATTCAGAAGAGAATATTTCAAAGTAATTATATAGCCGAGCTGCTAGTACATTCATTTCAGCTAAGAATACACACAGCGATTATTGTACTTTTATGTCTCCCTTCGTCTTTTATAATGTGTTTAAATATCTTTAAAAATGATGGTCAAAATTACCAAACATTCCCACTCGGAAGTTTTATTCTTTTATTTTACACTCTAGAACCGAGCCCAGGAAATATCTGCATCCCCTCAAAAATTACACTACATTTTTAAGAATTATGTTATTTTGCAATTGAGAAAATTTCTTGAAATTTTAAAGACAAAAATCTTCATTATGTTTTTTATAGAAACCTTTAAAATAAGTAGTTTTAAAAACAGTCCAAGATGGAGAATGTATGTGTCTATAGAAGTCATAAATCAGTAGTTTATAACAATAGAAACAAGATGTCACACTACTTAAAAGTAGAATAAATTACTTCAAACATAAATTATTTAGCTGCCAATGAATTTATTTTATTGTGTACTTTTACTTTGTACTTTTAAAGACAAGCCTAACAGTTCATTTTTAAAGTCTCTTAAACATACAGGTGGAGCCTGTATTACCAAACATTATATGGAAGGAAAATTAACTATTTAAATAGCTGTATTCTCATTTGTTTGAAATTATTAATTATAGCAGGATAATTTCTTTATTCAAATTTATTTACTTGTAAGTTTGGTGAGCATCCCATGGAATGGTATGTTTGTTCTCTTGAATGTGTTTTAGAGTTCAAGATATTCACTGATACTGTTTCACTAATACATGTATAAATATTCTGTTTTGACTTTCTGTCTTATCCCCATAATTTGTCATTCTTGGTTTTATCTGTTGATACTGTATTATTGATTATTGTTTCATTTTCGAAATTTCTGTTTAGTTTCTTACTGAAATTTGCCTCAATATTTTGAATCTCCCTTTCAAATTATCAGTCCCTTCCTTCACTTTGGTAACTGTTTTGTATAGGTGTTCAACTGATTTTTGTAAGTTGTTCATCTGCTTATTAGATCCATTATATAGCAATGGCTCATTTCTCTTTTTTTTTTTCAGGGAAAAAATCAGACCAAAATATGATTTAATCACAAACACAGTGAGACCGCTGTTATGCTAAACAAAACAAACAGATAATGCATCTAGACCAACACAATTCTTTTGATTTTAAAAATAATGATAACAATGAGATTAAGATGTTTCCAAATGCAGGCTGCTGAAGGAGACTTTGCTAGTGCAAGAACAAGTCCATGTGGAAGCCTGTACAGTCACTTATTTTCATTTATATATTGTATAAAATATTATCATAGCTGACAAAATTTGTTACATAAAAATATGTAATGAATAAACAATTTTTTTTTCTTTTCTTTTCTAATAAGGACTGAGACTTCCCCATTTTGGCCTTCCTTCTTTTTGAGCTTCATAAGGTCTGTGAGTTGTTTCTTTACTATTCAGAGCTTTCTGGGGCTAGTATACAATTATCAGTGACTGCATACCATGTATGTTCTTTTGTGTCTGGGTTACTTCACTCAGGATGATATTCTCTAGATCCATCCATTTGCCTAGGAATTTCATAAATTCATTGTTTGTAGTACCTGAGCAGTATTCCATTGTGTAAATGTAGCAGAGTTTCTATACCCATTCCTCTGTTGCAGGACATCTTGTTTCTTTCCAGTTTCTGGCTATTATAAATAAGGCTACTATGAATATGGTAGAGCATTTGTCCTTGTTGTATGTGAGATCATTTTTGGGGTATATGCCAAGAAGTGGAATAGTTGAGTCTTGAAGTAATACTATGTCCAATTTTCTGAGAAACCACCAGACTGATTTCCAGAGTGGTTGTACCAGTTTACAACCCTACCAACAGAGGAATAGTGTTCCTCTTTCTTCACATCCTTGCCAACATCTGCTGTCATCTGAGGTTTTTTTTTTTTTTTTTTTTTTTTTTTTACAACTTTATTTTAAAAACAGAGAGATACATACATCTGAGTTTTTTTTTAATTGAAGAACTTTATTTAAAAAAACAAAGATAAATGTACAAATTTTAAGCATTTTTGCATAAAAGTATATGAATACATTTTTGTCATTTCTTGACTTTTTTCGGGGGGGATGATAAATCCATTTATTTCTTTGGATCTAAGTCACATAAATCTCACAGTGTACATGGTACCTTTTTGTTTCATATATTTCTAGCGCATTATATAAAAATGTCTTTTTTTAATAATTTTATTTTACAAAACAAAGATAAATGTACAGATTTTAAACATTTTTTGCTTAAAATTATACATTTTTGTCAGTACTGTTTTTTTCAGATTTTAAAATATTTTTTCATAAAACTATATGAATAAATTTTTTAGTCAGTACTTGATTTTTTCAAAGGCTTGACAGTATGCATTGAAAACCTAAACACCACATCAGATAGAGGCCTAATATCCAAGGTATACAAGGAACTCAAAAAGCTAGACACCAGAGAATCAAATAACCCTATTAAAAAATGGGGTACAGAGCTAAACAAAACGTTTTCAGTTGAGGAACACCGAATGGCCGAGAAACATCTGAGGAAGTGCTCGACATCCTTAGCCATCAGGGAAATGAAAATCAAAACAACCCTGAGATTCCACCTCACTCCAGTCAGATTGGCCAAGATCCAAAACTCAGATGACAGCAGATGCTGGCGAGGCTGCGGAGAAAGAGGAACACTTCTCCACTGTTGGTGGGGTTGCAAACTAATACAACCACTCTGGAAATCAGTCTGGCGATACCTCAGAAAATTGGATATAGTACTACCTGAAGACCCAGCTATTCCACTTCTGGGCATATACCCCAGAGACACTTTAATACACAACAAAGATATATGCACCACAATGTTCATAGCAGCTCTATTTATAATAGCCAGAAGCTGGAAAGAACCCAGATGTCCTTCAGAAGATGAGTGGATACAAAAATTGTGGTACATTTACACAATGGAATACTACTCAGCCACCAGAAACAATGACTTAACCAAATTCTTAAGAAAATGGCTGCATCTAGGAATATCATCCTGAGTGAGATAACCCAGTCACAAAAGAACAGACATAATATGCAGTCACTGATATTGAGATGCTAACCCCAGAGGCTTTCACTCCCCCAGAAACAACTCACAGACTGTATGAAGTCCAAGAAATAAAGAAAACAAAACAAAAAAAAATATTTACAAAACAAGAAGACTTTGACTATCTCCATGTTGTGTTTTGTTTTGCATGTACTTTACATCTGAGTTTTTGATCTTAGCCATTCTGACTGGTGTGAGGTGGAATCTCAGGGTTGTTTTGATTTGCATTTCCCTAATGACTAGTAATATTGAGCATTTCTTTAGGTGCTTCTTGGTCATCCAATATTTCTCAGTTGAGAATTCTTTGTTTAGCTTTGTACCCCATTTTTAATAGGATAGTTTGATTCTCTGGAATCTAAATTTTTGAGTTCTTTGTGTATACTAGGCGTCTTCCTTCCTTCCTTTTTCCTTCTTACCTTCTTTCTTTCTTTCTTTCTTTCTTTCTTCTTTCTTTCTTTCTTTCTTTCTGTCTCTTTCTTTACTGATTTATTAGATATATCTTACTCACATTTCAAATTTTATCTCCATTTCTGGATTTCAGTCATTATCCCCTCTCTCAGCACCCTTCCCCTCACTTCTATGAGGTGTTCATCTACAAACCCAACTTCTCCAACCTTCCTATCCTGACATTTCCTTATACTGGGACATCAAGCCTTGGCAGGACCAAGGCCCTCTCCTCCTCTTGATGCCCAATAAGGCTGTCCTCTGATACTTATGTGGTTGGAGCCATGGGTCTGTTGAAGTGTACTTTTGGATGATGGTTTAGTTTTGAGGACCTCTGGGTTGTCTGCTTGGCTGATATTGTTGTTCTTCCAATGAGGTTGAAAACTACTTGAGCTCCTTCAGTCCTTTCTCTTAGCTCCTTCATTCAGGACTTCATTCTCAGTCCAGTGATTTGCTGAGTGGATCCACCTCTGTATTTGTCAGGCTTTGGCAGTCTCTTAGGAGAGAGCTATATCAGTCTTCAGTCAAGATGTACTTCTTGGTATCCTCAATATTATCTGGGTTTGGTGACTGTATATTGGTTGGGACCCTATGTGGGGAAGTATCTGGATGGCATTTCCTTCAGTCTCTGCTCCAAACTTTGTCTCCATAATTCCTTCTGTGAGTATTTGATTCCCCTTCTAAGAGGGACGGAAGCTTTTGAATACTTTAGTCTTGTTCTTGAGCTTCAATATGGTGTGTGGATTGTAGTTTGTGGATTCCAAGCTTTTGGGCTAATCTCCACTTATCAGTGAGTACTTACCATGTATGTTATTTTGTAACTAGGTTACCTCACTCAGGAAAGTATTTTCTAGTTCCATCCAATCGCCTAAGAATTTTATGGACTCATTGTTTCTAGTAGTTGAGTAGTATTCCATTGTGTATATGTACCACAATTTTTGTGTCCATTTCTATGTCGAAGGACATCTGAGTTCTTTCCAGCTTCTGCCTATTACAAACAAGGCTCCATAAACATAATGGAGCATGTGTCCTTGTTATGTGTTGGAAGGTTTTTTTTTTTTTTTTTTTTTTTTGGTGTATATGCATGCCCAGGAATGGTATAGCTGGATCCTCAGGTAGGACTAGTTCCTGTTTTCTGAGGAACTGCCTGACTGATTTCCAGAGAGACTGTACCAGCCTGCCATCTCACCAACAATGTCAGAGTGCTTCTTTTTCTCCACATCCTCACCAGAATCTGCTGCCACCTGAGATTTTCATCTTAGCCATGCTGACTGGTGTGAGGTGTAATCTCAGGGTTGTTTTGATTTGCATTTTCCTGATGACTATGGATGTTAAACATTTCTTTAGACGCTTCTCAGCCATTCAGTATTCCTCAGTTGAGAATTTATTGTTTAGCTCTGTACCCCACTTCTTAATTGGGTTATTTGATTCTCTGGAGTCAAACTTCTCCAGAGTTCTTTGTATATATTGAATATTAGCCTTCTTTTGCATGTAGGATTGGCAAATATCTTTCCCATTCTGATGGTTCCAATTTGTCCTAGTGGCAGTTTCCTCTGCCTTACAGGAGTTGTGATTGTTTATGAGGTTACATTTGTCTATTCTTAATATTAGACAAAAGTCATTGGTATTCTGTTTAAGAAGTTATCCCCAGTGTTCATGTTACACTAGGAGTGCTCCTGCATTTTTTTTCTTTCAAGCCAACTTAATCTCTACTTATAATGTATGTATGTATGTATGTATTATGTATGTATGTATGTGTGTGTGTGTCTGTAATTTTGTGTGTGTTCCAACATCTTGTCAAGTCCTCTAGAAGAGCTACAGAGAAATAACCTACAGTTGTTTAAACTTTCTCTTGCAGACACAGACACTTCTATAGGAACTGTTTCTTCAGACTGATCCTCAAATGATTCCACAGACCCTGGACAACAAAGAAACTGCCAACTCTAAGACTGGACAAACATCCCCACTCTTACTTTTCCAGAAACGTCAACCCAGAGTAAATGTGAAACAGTCAGAGATTACAATGATCCTATTTCTGCTTTACCATTGCCTTTAATTTTTCTTATTAATTAAACCAAAATGAAAGAATGTTGGGCTTCTATAAACCCTGTACCACAGTTATTTGGCAACAACCAGGTATACTCCACCCCTGCCCAGTCACTTGGTAAGAGCCAGGTATGCTCTGCCCTACAGATACCTGGCACTATATATGGGACTGCTTGACCCCTCTAGGCGCTCTTATTTTCTTGCTTCTCTCTTGCTCTTGCTTTCTCCCCCATTCCCCCCTTCCTTGTGATCATGGACAGCCTCTATTACTCCTCTTCTCTTCTTCTCTCTCTTGCCCCTACTATCCTCTTAACTCCCTTCCCCATGCCCTAAATAATCTCTATTGTATACTATTCTATAGTGTAGCTGGTTTCTCAGTAGGAAGAGATGCCTCAACATGAGTCTGCCAACTGCATACCCTTTGCCCCCATACATCATCAGTCTTCCACAGAATATGTTCCACCCTTTGCTCTCTTTATTTTTCTTCTAACATTGGTACTAAAACCCAGGGCATATCTTTTCTTTGTCTTATTTTTAGAAACACAACACATGAGTTCAAGGCTCTTCCCCATTTTCTCTTCTATGAGTTTGAGTGTATCTGGTTTTATGTAGGGGTCCATGATCTACTGGGACTTGAGTTTTGTACAGGGCAATAAGAATAGTTTGATTTGCATTATTTTGTATGCTGACTGCCAGTTGAACCAGCACTATTTGCTGAAAATGCTATCTTTTTCCAGTGGATGGTTTTAGCTCCAAAGATCAAGTGACCATAGGTGTATCGGTTCATTTCTGGGTTTTCAATTCTATTCCATTGATCTACCTACCTGCCTCTGTACCAATACCATACAGTTTTTTATCATGGTTGCTCTGTAATACAGCATGAGGTAGAGGATTGTGATTCCACCAGTGTTGGACTCTATTGGGCCTATCTGGACCTATTGGGACCATTAAGAAATGAGACCTAATGTAGCTTCCTGCACCTGACTCAGAGTTGAGAGACCTGTCTTGAACCAATCACTTTCCACATAGGAGAAACTCAGCACAATCTGCTTAAAACTTTCTCTGCCCAGTTACTGCTGATGTGGTAAAACATTATTGGCCCATCTCCCATATCCCATTCTTCATGTCAATTCATACCTCTCTGAGATCCAGGCCCTCTGTCCCATTTCTATATAGGCAGGAGACTGATGCAATAAAACAAGTTCCTGCTCTGACAACATTACCAATCCCAAGCTCTATTGCTGATGCCAAGAAATGCTTACTGGCAGGAACCAGATATGGATGAGTCCGGAGAAGCTCTGCCAGAGTCTTAAGGATATAGTTGAGGATGCTTGCAAACTAACCATTGGACTGAACACAGGGACCCCAAAGAAGGAGCTAGAGAAAAGACTGAAGGAGCTGAAAAGGTTTGCAACCTCGTGGGAAGAACATTATCAACCAACAAAACCTCCACAGGTCCCATGAACTAAAACACCAACCATTGAGTACACATGGAGAGACCCATGACTCCAGTTGCCTTGTCTGGCATCAGTGGGAGAAGAGGCCTTTGGTTCAGTGAAGGTGCATTTTCCCAGTGTAGTGGAATGCCAAGGCACTGAGTTGGAGAGGGTGACTGGGAGAGGAAGCCCCTTCATGGAAGCAAGTAGAGGGGTAGTGGTGATGGAAGCAGGTGAAGTGGATAACATTTGAAATGTAAATATGGAGTATATTCAAAACAATTTAAAAATAACAAATAAAAATACTTACCACAAAAACAAAACAAAACAAAAACAAAAGCAAAGACAAAACTCCCAGCTAGGTGTGTTTCTTTTGGGCATTCAACATCCACCATCCCACTCAGCCCCTGAGAGACCTGGCCAGACCAGATTATTTTTCCCTTTGCCTGGACCTATTGGTCAAAAGCAAAGAGCTACACACCAGAAGTTCTTTTATTGTTGAGAATAGTTTTTGCTATCCTGGGTTTTTTTGTTAATCTGAATGAATTTGCAAATTGCTCTTTCCAAATCTTCTCCTCTCTAATACCATTTAAACAATTCTCTTCCTAAGTGTCCTCACTGCTTAGACTTTGTTGTTTTGACAGTAGCTATGTTAACTAGAATGAGATAATATCTTAGTGTATTAAAGTGTTAATTCTCCTATTTGCTGAAAATAATTTAATATTATTTTTATAATTTTGTTAGTCCTTCAACATCTAGTTTATTGACTTTTCTATTAAAATTGTTCCAAGATCCATAGTTTAATTATTTGTTTATTCAGTTTTAAAATTATAGTCAACCTTCTAGGAAAAGACATATATCAGAAAGATATAGATAGACTGAGAAGAGGCATATATTTATCAAACAAAATTTCCTCAGTGATATTAATAATATTTGTTACAATAATAACAACTAGTTCATGAATGCATTGCTTCCTGGTACTATTAAGAAAGTCTTTTATTGATGTCTCCTCAAAGGCTCTGCCAGAGTCATAGAAATAAAGATGAGAATACTTGCAGCTAACCATCAGGATGAACATGGGGACCCAGTGAAAGAGTTAGAGAAAGGACTAAAAAGCTAAAAGGTTTGCAGCCTCATGGGAAGAACAACATCATTAACCAGCCAAGGCACTGAGGTGGAGAGGGTGATTGGGAGAGGGAGCATCTTCATGGAAGCAAGTTGAGGGAGAGGAAAGGGGGGAGTGTGGGGAGGGTATAACATTTGAAATGTAAATACATCACATATCCAATAAAATTGAAATAAAAAAGAAAGTCTTTGAAAGGTAAATGCTAGATATGCTTGCCTAAATATGTGTATTTTACATATTCATACATCTCTATATCAGTTGTGAACTAAGCTTTTGGAAATATTTCAGCATTATATAATTTATACCAGTTTTCAAAACATTCACATGTCATGGAACATTTCCTATTGAAACAGCAAGAGTTGGGTTCTAACTATATGTATTTCTGGTAACTTCAAATGAAACCACAGATTATGTGTACAGTGATAAAACATCACTTCTGCTTTCAAAGCTTAGACAACACTGGAATCCCCACCAATTACTTTTAATAGATATTCATATTTAAGTCTTTAATTGATTTTAACTATTTAGCCATTTTGTAAAATATTTCCTGAACTTATTTGAATTGACAATTGGTTGATTAAATAGAGGTTTGAAATACATTAAGGGGTGATAAGGCTTTGCTTTTAAGGTCTGAGTAATGTGCAATTAATATATGTTTTAGGGTTGTTGGATTTAATTTTTTCACATGACCTTTCATTGTATGTATCTGAGTCAAGAAAACAAGTTCTGTTCTATTAAAATAACCACATAACTGCTCAATATGAACATTACAATTCAATGGCTCCTTAGATGTCATTTATATAAATGAATTCAGCTTGAAGTTTTGGGTGTTTTTATGTTTGGATCCACCTCAGAAAATTCTGAATAACTGGACATCATGACTCGGAGCTGGCATGGAGTTAGAGTACCTGGCAAGCTGTTTTCCTGTAACCTATCTATTAAATCAAAAGTCACTATCCTTCAAAGGCCTTTCTATATCTGTATTTGCACATTTATTATGCAGACTACCTTCTCAGAGCTCTTGATATTGTCAATAAGAAACTCTCAGTGTGACTGGATAATGGCTCTGTGAAATATTAATCAATCCAATTCTGTCTGCGTGTTCCTCAAGAGATTTGGGCAATTGTGAATGTGTGTCTTTACCGCATGATTCCTGTGTGATCAAGTGTGTTGGACTAGGCTCACTTTTTTGAAGATTTGTGATCCCTCATAAAAAATAATGGCAATAATTATTTCATTTGAAAAAAAACATTGCTTTGTGTAAAAAATAATCAGCAGGTCCCTTCTGGATCAACTGTTGCTCTCAAGAAGCCCTATAACTACAGTTTCTTGTGTCAATGTAATTATTATTCTCAGGATTTTTATTATCTTCCTGCATCAAGATAATTATATAGTTAGCCATTCTAAGAGAATAAAGATAAATCTTAAATGAAAAGATTATTTTGTTACACCTTATTAATAATGCAACCTGATTACAATGTTAGTGTTTTTCGTCATTTGGGTTACATTTAGTGTGCATCTAATCTGATTTATCTGCATAAATCACATGGCATCTCTAGCAAGTGCTTCACACTAGGAAAGACTTAACACTAAGGAAAAATCAATTCATCCAAAAAAGTGCTTATGTGCTACATGCATTCTAAATATGAAGTTTAAAGTATATATTAATATTTATAACACGGCTTCATTTCTTCTGCAGATTCTTTCTCTACATTGTGTGGTAAAGGCAGAAGTTAATCATCATAAAATGTTATAAATTGAAACACAAATATTTGCCACCTGATTTAGCCAATATATAACACATGTGTATCTTGAATAATTCCAATACAGTATTCTAAAATTTATAGATTAATTAAAACTAAAAATTATTTTACCATAAGGAAATTAAGAAAAATAATACATAATATTTACATGATACGTCAGGCTGGATTTTAGCCAAATATGATATTTGAATCTTATAAGTACACTTGGCTCCTACATATATTTGGAAAATAGTACAAAATATGCAGGTCTTCTTGAGAAAAACACATGTAAATAAATTTGCAAAAAAAGTAGTACTTTTTTATTTTGTTCCAAGACCTTGGAAAAGTTAATACAATAACCTTAATTTGCATGAATTTTACTCTTTTTAAATTGGATATCTTTTTAATTTATATTTCAAATGTTATTCCTTTCTTGGTTTTCTCTCCAGAGTCCCCCAAACCCATCTACCCTTCCTTTGCCTCTATGTGGGTGCTCTACCAACTACCTACACACTACCTCTCATCTACGCAACCTTGGTATTCCCTTACACTGGAATCTACATAGAGACTTCAGAAGAACAAGAGCCTCCCCTCCCACTGATGCCCTATAATATAATTTATTATTTTCAATATTATACAATGAAACCTGGTGTTGAGATTTTCCTGTTCATTTTTCATTTCACTCTTGTTGGATTTAACTTACTATAAGAATAGTGCTTGTCTGATTTTCTGTCTTACATTTCCTAAATATCCATGGGTTATTAGGATGGTTATTCTAATTTCTATCTTTGCTGTTCTACCAAAAAAATGACTGTTAACTAAGATTACAAAATTACCAAGCAGCTTTCAGTCTACAAGCATGTAACTACTTTTGTCTTTACCTGAATCTCACTAAGTAATGTAGAAGTGCAATGATGACCCTGGCAGTTATCTTCCTGTTGGATTATTATAGTGCCCCGTGGAAATTTACTACTGCATTTGCCTCCAGTGACTTTATGTTCCTAACCCAATAAGAAACCTCCAAAATATAATGAATGAATTTTAATTGAAGTTTTCTAGGCCATAGGTTGAATCTCAGCACTGCATAATCTATGTACTATAGCATACTTCTATCACTCCATCATTCAGTGGGTTCAGGGGTCAAAGGTCGTGCTCATATTTCAAAAGACTGATCAGATAGCTTACTATCCAAAATTAATTTTATTAAATATATTTAGATGATGATCATAAAAATACTAAAATGAATAATTTATATTGACCTGTGTTTTGCTTACGTTTTTAATAATCCCAACCTCTTGGAAGAGTGCCCATGTTAAAGTGGAATAATTACATAACAGTGTGTTAGTCCATAAGATTCAGTGTGTTGTGAGGATGTATGTCTGTGGGATTGGAAACTAAGCTAGCATCCTCTGTCCAAGGCAATCTTTGTTTTACAAATATCCTGTGGTTTCACTGAGAAACTCCTTCACTGTTAGCTAAATTTTAATGAAAAACTGCTGTGCTTAAATAAGTGATTTATTTTCTATACACTATAAATCGTTAAGTAATAAGAAAAATTTGTTGGTAATGTCCACAATTCCTGTTGTAAACTGAAAATTTTTATTGCAGAATATTTTATAGAATTTTGTAAAGTCACTCAGGCATTCTCTGAGGTTTTAACTTTTCCCTTTCTTCCTATCTTTTGTGGTGTGTGTGTGTGTGTGTGTGTGTGTGTGTGTGTGTGTGTGTGTGTGTGTGTCTGTATGTGTGTCTGTAGTGCATGAACAGGAATATAATGTGGAATCCTCCTAAGACATATGACCACCATTGGGGCATATTCCCAGCTCTGGTTTTTCATCTCTCTTGATTCAGGATCTCACTAACTTGTCCTAACATGACCTGAATTTACTGTATAGCTCACAGGGATGTTTAATATGTGCTGTGCCTCCCTCAGGCTCTTAAGTACTGCTGGGATTACGGTTCTTTGCCAACAAAATGGGACATTTTTATTTCTAGCTTTATAAGGTGTTCTTTGGTAAATATTTAGAAAAACTCAGACACTCATTTGTTCTTTGTAGTAATAGAGACTGAATTTCCTGTGAAAGAAATGCTCCTTTTTATGTAACAACAGTGCATGTGTGTGTCTGAGTGGGGTGTGTGCTTGTATGTGTATGTGTACATGTGAGTGTCTCTCCATATGTTTAGGTATAAGGATGGATGAAAAACCTCACTGAAAGGGTGGTAACAGCCAGCCTAACCTGTATTTCTTAAAAATAAGAAAATAAACCTGTCATTAAGCAGAATAATTTAGAGAAGCATAAATGTCATAAAGAGTAAAAAAAAGGAAGCATCTCTTTCAGCAAGAGAGAAGGAAATTCATATTTAATGTTGCGTCTGTGGTTGAACTTTGAAGACAGAATTACAGAAGGGGAATTGGAAGCTTAGATTTCCTCCACTGATAAACTTGAGAATGTGTGATATATATCACATATATATTTGCAAAGTATTTGCAGAAGGTTATAAAAATATTAGAATTTTAAGCTAAAATAACTGAATGGATTGGAAAATTGATAAAATCATGGTAAACAGAAATCTGTGGCAGGTAGGGGACATCCCTAATTTGTGCCAGACCTGGGATAAGGGGAGGTCTGATGGAGCCTATGAGGTGACCTTAGCTGAGACTCCTAGCAGTGGGAGATATGGATCCTGAAGTTGCTACCTCCTATATCCAGGCAGGACTTCTAGTGGAGAGATAAAGTTAACCCACCCACAAAGGTATTGAGTCTTGTTAATTTTAATTTTTTTGAAGCATTTAACACATTACACAAAATCAATTATTGGTACATTATATCATTATCAATAGTTTTGTATAATTCTTACCACTGTCTATTTCTGAGGCCTATTTTCTTCTAAACCAGAAGAAACCTGTTCCCAATCAAGACATTATTTGGAAAGGGAGAGTAGCACCTTTACTAGCCTTTGTGTTGATTCAACTGATGAGAGCAAAGTAACACTTAAGGATTTTCTTACTGCAGGAAATACAGAGTCAAGTGTGGAGCAGAGACTGAAGGATAGGCCATCCAGAGAATACACCACCTGGGGATCTGTCTTATTCAGGGTTTCTGTTCCTGCACAAAACATCATGGCCCAGAAGCAAGTTGGGAAGGAGAGGGTTTATTCATCTTACACTTCCACATTGCTGTTCATTACCAAAGGAAGCAGGACTGGAACTCAAGCAGGTCAGGAAGCAAGAGCAGAGGCAGAGACCATGGAGGGATGTTACTTACTGGCATGCTCCTCTGGCTTGCTTGGCCTGCTTTCTTATAGAACCCAGTTCTACCAGTCCAGTTGATCACTAGTTGAGAAAATGCCTTACAGCTGCATCTCATGGAGGCATTTCCTCAACTGAGACTCCTTTATTTATGGTAATTCCAGCTTGTGTAAAGTTGACACAAAACCGACCAGTACATGGCCCTTCCCATAATACAGTCACCAAACCCAGACAATATTGTGGATGTCAAGAATTACATTCTGAGAGGAGCATGATATAGCTGTCTCCTGAGAGGCTCTGCCAGAGCCTGACAAATACAGAGGTGGATGCTCACAGCCAACCACTGGACTGAGCAAAGCATCCCCAATGGAGGAGTTATAGAAAGGACTGAAGGAGCTGAAGGGGTTTGCAATGCCATAAGAAGAACAAAAATGTTAGCCAACCAGACTCCCCATAGCTCCCAGGGTCAAAAACACGAACCAAAGAGTACACATGGGGGGTACTCATGACTCTAGCCACATATGCAGCAGAAGATGACCTTGTGGGGCATCAGTGGGAAGAGAGGCCCTTGGTGCTGTGAAGGTTCTATGACCCAGTGCATGTGAAAGACAGTGCAGGAAGGCAGAAAAGAATGGGTGGGTGGGCGAGCAAAGTCATAGAGGCAGAGGTAGAATCATGGGAGAAGGAAATTCCAGAGGGGAATCTCAGGAAAGGGGAAACATTTGAAATGTATATAAAGAAAATATCCAATTAAAAAAGGAAACAACTCATGTAACATTAAAATAAATGAATAAATAAATATAAAAGGAGATAAATTTCCACTTCATATCACTCTTTCTATTAAAATAAATGTCTGTTTTTCTAACCTTAACAATTTCTAATAATTATAAAAACCATAAAACTATAACATTACACCACACTTTAAATAAATAGTTTATAGCTTATGTACAATATGTTACAAAAAACCCTTAAATTTCTATGAACATACAATAATTCAAACAAAACAACTTTAAATCTCTATCAGTATACATTAATCAACTTTATTTTGTTTCTTCTGTGATCACAACAAATTATAACCTACCACACTAGATAACAAACATAACACATCAAATAAGCAAAACCATCCACAGAACTTAAGGGAAAAGGATGCTGGTTGGTCCTTTTATAATTGGGGGAAAAATATTGTTTGATTCACGAGGGGAAAATGGTTAATGGTTAGTCTGTAAAAAAGCAAGCTGTCACAATTGATGTCCACTCTTTCTTTTATTCCATCTCAGTTTCATCTGGTCTCTGTGCTGCCTGTCCAGTTTCTGTATTATTTGCGGAGTCCTGTGTGATAAATGAGATGGGCTATATCTCTCTTGAAGTTGATCTGCATGCGTATTTTGGAGAAATCAGAACTGAGACAGAGTGTGAGAATAAACCTCCTGAAGTATTTGCTTTGTGAAGATGTGCATGTCTCAGCTGATAACAGGATTTTCCTGGTCAAATCTAATCCTTCTAAGTTTTCCTGGTAACTATGTTTTTCCATTCTCTGTAAATACATAAGCATAACCATGTTCCCATCTTGTAACTATCGCATGTTTCTATTCTATTATCAACATATCTTTATAGTATATTCATTGGCCTAAATCCTCCGTTTTTTTGTTTGCTTGTTTTAATAATCCAGTGTCTCTCAGCTGTTGTTTTTTTTTTCACCAACATTTAGAGAATTCAGTACTAACAAAGCATTATTTACTCTGTCTGTGGGGGAATTTACTCTTCCATTTTTTCTCAGAAGAATCTCCTTTAATGTATGATTGATTCTTTCTTTAACTGCTTATCCTGTGGAATTGTGTTGTATTCAAGTAGCATGCTTTATATTGTAATGTGCAAATGATTGCTTCATCTTATTGATTACATATATGGGAATATTATCAGTTTTAATTTGTCAGGTATCTTGTTAATTGCCACTATTTCTAATAAATGTGTAAATGCACAATCAGGCTTTTCAGAATTTAAAGTAGTTTTGCTTTGAAAACCTGAGTATATCCCAATGGTATGGGGTATATACCTTTGTTTTCTAGATTCTGCAAAAAGATCCATGTTCCAGATGTCATTTCGTTTGGTACATCTTGGGTTACTAACAGCAAATATGGCAGTATTGTATTATAGAGATCATGTAGGACATTTTGTTATTTTTTTCTATGGTTACAAAGTAAGAAAAAAAATTTTAAACCTTTTTTATAAATATGATGTTTATTAGAAAATTTTACTGTATGAAGTCCAAGAAATAAAGAAAACAAAACAAAACAAAACAAAACAATCTTTATACAACAAGAAAACTTTGACTATTTCCATGTTACATTTTGTTTTACATGTATTTTATGCTCATTGTAACTATTAAGTTTTCAAGGCATACTATCAAACCTTGAAAAAAATCAAGTACTGACTAAAAAAAAATATTCATATAGTTTTATGTAAAAACTATGTTAAAATCGGAAAAAAAGTACTGACAAAAATGTATAATTTTAAGCAAAAAAAATGTTTAAAATCTGAACATTTATCTTTGTTTTGTAAAATAAAGTTGTTTAAACGTTAAAAAAAAGAATATTCCACCATAATAAAGAAAAGGTAAAACATTTAAGTTAATAGTATAATAACTGGTCATAAAATATATACTATACGATTACTTGGGAAAAAACATCTTTTGGCACAATGGGGGTCAAGGAAGCTACAAGGATTTACACCAAAACAGAGATGTTTCAAGTTAAAAAATAAATAAAAGTAAACTTTGTTTTCATTTCTCTCTCTCAAAAAAAAGAAAATTTTACAGTTTCTAACACATTCTCTATTAGCAATTTGTCAGTCACCTAATTTCCTTGAACTAATGGACTGGGCAAACCTTTATGAGCAGATTTTGAGGAATATATAATGGATGGTTTCTACCTTCTAATGGCCTGCTACAATTGAATAAGAAAAAATTTAATTCTGAGTCATCAGGTACAAATTCAGCAGACTCTATATAAAAATCAACTTTTTCTGCATATAAAGAACTAGTAATTATGCTGAGAAATTCAGGATAATTAATAAGTACATAAGGAATAGATAAAATTCTGAATTTTGAACAGAACTATATAGACGTTTGATCCCCTTGTTCATTTGGTCCGACTTGTACCTTCCATTCCCATCTTGTTTGCATCAGGAAATAAAATTGTTGTATCTGAAATTGGTGTTCACTTTTCAATCCATGAAAGAATACAATTAATTCTTTTATAGACAATATACGTTTTGATATTTGTTATTAATTTCACCCAAATAGTTACTAGAAGCTCTTTGTCAGTCTTTATTGATCACCCACAATGATGTAATCTCAAAGAGGTATTAAAATTTCAGCTGAATTGTTTCTTGACACTTAGATTCATCTGCCTTTGATAATTAATTTAGAAATATTTTCCTATATTCCTTCAGTGTTTTACTTTGTTAATGAATGTTGAAATTCTATTCTATAATTACATCTCTCCTTTCTATAATGATTCCAGTAGCAGAAGCAATTGAAGGCAAAACAACCAAAACTGCAATCAATATAGGTTGCATTCGGTCCATGAATGTATATTGCAGTCTGTGCTCTACAAGAGTTAACTTTTTTCTGCTTCAGCTGTTTGACAACTTGGACTTGGACGGTTTAAATATAAATCTCCTTGTAATGTTTGAAACAAGTTACTTAATTCATATATAATTAATGAATTTTATCTCAGCAAATTAATATATCCTATTTATTAATCCCCATAGATCTGTACCTTTTGCAGTCAGATTTTAGGTTGATTGCATCATTTAAATAACTAAAAGTATCTCTTCTTTTGTATTTTTTCTGGAGCAATCTGTAATCCCATGCATGGTAGAAATTTTTTTTATCTTAAACATATTCTATAAAGCATCTTTGTCAGAATCAACTAACAAAATGTAATATGTAGCCCAGGCTGGCCTCGAATTCGTCATCCTCCTGCCTCTGCCTCCTTCAGCAAATCCTACCTAAAAGAATTGCCAAAGTGCTTGTAAAATATGTACATGTGTTTTTCTTCTTTAAATAAAGTTGTAAAAAATATTATATGTAATAATATTGTAACATTTTTAAAAATGTTGAAAATTGTTATTTTCTAAGCATATAGACAAATGATATTCAATAACAAGAATGCTTTTTGGCATAGTGTGATTTATCTATATTCTTGGTAGTTTATGGGTATATAGTTTTCCTGTTTCTTTTTATTTTAACTTTAATTATTTCCTCAACTTAATAAAATTATAATATGATTTTGTCATTTTACCCGACTTTCCTTCCTTTTAACTTCAACATATGATCCTCCTTGCTTTTATCCACCAATTTATAGCCACTTTTTACATTGATTGTTAGTACAAATATGTATATATTGCTAGATGAAAAATTGCAGCCTATCCAACCTGAATAATACTACCTATATGTATATTTTCACAGTTAACTCGGTGTAATTAGATAATCCATTGGTGTGGTAAATTTTTGAAATGTTAGCCAATGAAAGAAATACCTTGTGATTTCTTACTTAGGCTCCTTCATAGATTTGAGTCTCAGAATGCATGGTGTATAATACAGACTTAATAAACTGCCGTTGGGAGAATATATAAAGAAAAAAATACTTCTACAAGAAGAATTTTCAAAGTTCTAGTGAAAATTTTCCATGTTTTATGAATTTTTATCTTCTGCCTACCTTAGAAACACTTTTCTTCTTAACTATTATTACACTATTGTAACTCTAATCATGCTTGGCCTTAAATTCTCCCCCATTAGTTATAGTTAAAACCTTTGATATGTATGATAAATCATTTCAATACCCTTCATTTCTATGTGGCAAAATTAATATTTAAATCAACTTAACAATTAATGTTTATATTCCCTTGTTTTTCTTTATAAATAATTCTTAAAATACTAAATTTTAAAGAATAACTTTTGATGACATTCATCCAAATATTTTGTGTGGGCACATATCTGCATGTTTTAAAAAACTGTAAAAAACAACAGATTTTACTCTTTTCTGTAGCTTAATTTAGTTTCTTTATAGTCCTTATTTGCCTGTGATGTAATTAGCGAAGTCATTTGATTTTTTTCATATTTTCTTGTAATGATGGTTTAGTATTTTGAATTTGTTGTCAAAATGTAAGTATGCATTAGACAGCGGGGGGGAAAGTATATATTGAGCATGAGGTTGTTCAGATTCATTTATACTATATGACACATCCCAAAATTTTTAGTGCATAAATGGGTGTGAATCCACTTGTGTTGGAAACAATGGTATCTTGGACCTTTCTAAATTCATGCTTAAAGAAATAGTATTAAATGCATATTCACATTATGTGTTGTTGTGAAGCACATTTCAATATATTAAAAGTTTAAAAGCCTGTACAGAAAATGTGTGGAGTTTAGTAAATGAATTATCGTGTTTTCATAAGAATAATACTTTTTAATTTATTTTTTTAATTTGATATTTCCTTTAGTTCCTGGTTTCCCCTCTGCAAACCCTATATTTCATCACCTCTTATACTGCTTCTATGAGAGTGCTTCCCCACGCACCCAACCATTTCTTCTTCACTGCACTAGCTTTCTTCCACACTGGGACATCAAGCCCTTAGGAGATCAAGGGCCTCCACTCCTATTGATGCCAGATAAGGCCCCATCACCTCCTTCAGTTCTCCTACTAACTCGTCCATTGTGGTCTTATGATCAGTCTGATGCTTTGCTTCCAGCATGTGCATCTATATTGGTCAGGACCTCGAAAAGCCTCTCAAGAGATATCTGTCTCAGGATCCTGTCAGCAAGCAGTTCTTGGCATTAGCAATAGTGTATGGGTTTGATGTCTGTATGTGGGACAGATCCCCAGGTTGGGTGGTCTCTGGATAGCCTTTCCTTCAGTATCTGCTTCATTCTTTATCACTCTCAAAAGGGTTTTGACAGGAGCAATTCTAGGTTCAAATTTTGGAGATGGGTGGGTGGCTCCATCCCTCAAATGGGGGTGTGTGGGGAGAGCATGCATGCCTCACCTTTGGATATGGTTTCTATAGGTTCTCCTTCCCATTTGTGAGCTATTTCAGCAAATGTCATCCCCGTGGGGGTTCTGAGAGTCTCTTGCTTTCTTGGCATCTGGGACTTTGTTCTTGCTACCTACAGTAACGCCCCCCATTGTTCCATACCTCTGTTCAATTTCTGACCCTACTTATATGTCCTCCATCCCTTCCCATGCCTGATTTTGTCCTTCTTTTTCACCTCTCTCTCCTTTCTTTCTTCCAAGTCCCTCTCACCTTCCATTTCCTTTGATTATTTTGTTCCCCCTTCTACATAGGTTTGAATCACCCACTTTTTGGTCTTCCTTTCTCTAGAGCTTCATGTGGTCTGTGAATTGTACCCTAGGTATTCCAAGCTCTTTGCCTAAAATTAGTGAGTGCATACCAGGTGTGTTCTTTTGTAACCTCACTCAGGATATTCCCTAGATTCATCCATTTGCCTGAAAATTTCATGAAGTCATTTTTTTTTAGTAGCTGAGTAGTACTCCATTGTGTACATGTACCACATTTTCTGTATCCATTCCTCTGTTGAGGTACAACTGGGTTGTTTCTAGCTTTTATGTCTTTGTCATGTAGATTTTATTTCCTCAGAAGAGTGGATAAGATAAGAACCATACCCAATCTGTACAGATGCCTGTCTCAGGCTAAGCCCAGAGCATATTTTCCATTCTAATTATCCCCATACCTCTGTCTGGAAGCTTCTAACCCCCATTCAGTCCAGGCTTCTACAATCATGAACCTTGAAAGCTTCAGCTTTCAGCCTGCCTACTAACTTAGGCCTAGAATGTTTTCCCCACTGAGAATTACTGCTGAATAAACACACCCTTTCTAGCTCTTTGAAAGCTAAGGCTGGTTGCTTCAAGTCAGTTGTTCTGGCCCAAATTCCTCTCCAAGCTGAAAAAATTTGGCAGAGAATGAGACAGAAGAATAGCATATATTGCCAAAGTTTATATGAGCCCAAGCAGAGCAATGCAGTCAGAAGCAAAGAGAAGCTGGTTGAATCAGGGAGGTTGCAAAGATAGGGTACAAAGGGTTGAAGCTTCCAGGCATAGTTCTGGGTATAGTTAGAACAAAGAAAGAAGCACATTGCCCAAGTGACATATATACATGGCTCAGGTATGTCTCTCATCTCATCCCTTCCTCTGAGAAATTAAAAATGACTTTTACACAAAGGGGTAATGACCACATCATGGTCATAGGACAGCTTTTACACAATAAATGTAGGCATTTAAATTGTTTCTTGTCCCATTTCCTATATTTTGCAGGGTATTGCATATGTCAAATAAATCTTTGATCTGCTCAGCTATAAGGTTTGGCATTTACATTATTAACATAAATTTTCTTCTTTATTCAAGCATGACTTAAACAAATGTTGAAAGCTTTACCCTACATGAGGGACATGCCACTCTTGCAATGTTAGGAATATCTTGGTCAACATTTTGTTGTAACACAAAGTATCTGTAGCTGAGCTGGATTGTTGTGATGACAACTTGTCCTGTGAGCATGTATGACATTCTTAAAGTTATTCAACAGAGAAGACACTTAGACCTGTATACCCTGCAACAAACTCTGAGGTGTCTTCAGCAACCAGACATTACTATGTAGTTATTGTAGGTAACAAATAGTAATGGCCAAAGGTTATACTGCTTGCATTTCTCAGGCATCTTACTGTCCACCAATTTCTAGGGTTATAAACCATCCCTCAAACCTGCATTCCCATTTAATAACTTTATGACTTTTAGTAGAAACATCTTTTCCTCATATACAGATTATCTTAATTTAAAATCTTTATACTTGTTCAGATTTTATTAAAAAATAGATTATTTTTTTCCCTTGATGTTGATGTTCCCAATAATTTTACATGTATCCTTCTACCCTGTGTGAAGTGATTTTCTGTCCTTTCTCCTTTAGGTGCCTATATGTCATTCAAATGCTTTTCTAAATCTGTAATCATTAAATAGATTATCATCATAACAAGTAGAAAATGAAATATTTTTCAGTGAGTAGGCAGGCTCTCTGAAGTTCTACTGGTAGGCATTTTGAGACAGTACTGGTTGCTTTTAGGAGGCAATGAGTAAGTTTTGAATTAGAAAGTTATTGAAGAGAAACTCCAGTTAAATCAAAGAAAAATTTTCATTACTTGTATTGTTTTCTCAAAAGATCGATATTGAATGTAGTGATGTGGATATGAAACACACTCCTTAGCCATTTTTCATGTGAAGTCCTATCTTCTCACCCTGCGATGTCCCTACAGTGCTGTGAGGCATCTCTCTCACTCTAGATTACTTGGTAGGATTGGGGCTGTCACTCAAATTTATGTTCATCCTAGGAACAAAAAGGAGAGTAGGGATATGCTCACATACACAATGTGACACAGGCTCCCTAGTGCAATGCCTAGAAGTAATTCATTGTCACCTCTTCATTGACAAACCTCTTGGTTTAGTGATTGTATATCACTCTCATGATGTACCCCTGTGGGAGGTAAATGCAGGTTCCTTACTCATAGGAAATAACTGTTCTGCAATAATCCTAGTATTTTTGTCCTGCACTGCTCTGTAAATTCTCATTAAACTTTTGCTCAGATTTCAAAGTCTTCCAGATATCCACAGGCATGGATTCCATTTTTTGTCCTCCTTTATTCCTTAGAAACTAGATGGATAAGAATAGTATCCCATTTGCCTTTGACTAATCCTGGCAGACTCTTTTGAATCCTTGTACTTTTTCCCTCTCATTTTTGATTGCTTAAGCACATTTGCAACCTCATTTACATGTGAGTCTAAATCATTCAGGTCTGTCAGAGCCCTTTCTAGATAATGAACATCATATCCTACTACAAGGTTCAGCAAAAAAAAAAAAAAAAAAAAAAAAAAAAAAAAAAAAAAACTCAAGATTCCATAGCAACCCCCCTTCAGGTCCCTGATGAATCAACCACTTTCTTAGCTTTCATCCAAGAATATCCTGCTCTGACTTCATAAGCTGAGCATCAAATACTCCTTTGCTCATACCCAGTTAATTTTCTAAAGGCCTATGCATTTTCTAACATAGTCTTCTAGTACTGGGTATTCATGAAGACTTGTGCTGATGTTAACCAACCAAGTAGTCCTAAAGGTTCTTAAGACTCAGTCCATCATGGACTTATCTCTTTTCTGTTGCTTTAGATTAGGGAACCTCACATTGTCTTAAGGAGGAATAGATAGATAAATTGCTTGTTTAGTGAGCTTCCACAGCAATGATGCTGATTCTATCTGCTGCCCATATTCCAAAGTCTAATGAGCACTCAGTTAGAGACCCTTTAATTTCATCTTGAAAACCCTTTCACAATTTAAACTGTTCCAAAGTAAACTATTATCTGATAATCACAGAACCTAAATGCATGTTGTGTCATTGATTTTGCTTTCTTCTCTATTAATAGGTATGCCTAAGGTGTATCTGCTCTCCAGTGCTTCCTCTACATTGTCCAATTATTCCCCCTCACACATTTTTAACCCCAGAATTGGTCATATTTTTTTTTATTTTCATATATCCCCCACTTCCTAGATGTAAAGGGAAAAGAATAGCAGCACTTCAAAATAACTCTTTTCCTTTTTTTAGTTACTGATTCAGAAGTTCCTATAAAGGATTTCCATAAGTTCTCTCTTATGAGGGTGAACTCTTTCTTCATGGACAGCTCCATGTCAGTCACAGGGGTCATGTGGCTGGTATCACAACCACTTTTGATTCCATCTCCTAAATATCATCCAGGAATTATAATGCTTTTTCTAGTCTATCAGTCATTTGGGGGTATCCGTATACTTACATTTTAAATTCCATATATGAAGGACAGCCACTTTGTAACACAAAGAGAAAAGTAGCCATCCTTTCAGTCTATGCCTCTGGCATCAAACAGGACAAAACAGTCTATACTGCCCTTCTGTAGAGACAATGAAAGAGTGACTGAACGAGTAGGAAGACATATGTGTACATAAAATATGGTGAAGGGGGCCATTACAGGATTTCCTGTGGATATGTTACTGTTCAAAGTTTAGCTTCAGCTGCATCTTTCTTCACCCATACCAGCTTTCTTTCTGTGGTTCCCTACATTTAGGTGCTAAGGTTGATACATACTTTTTTTGAGAAGACAAAATAAAGATTATTCACATCTAATAAAGCACCAATGCCAAAAAAAAAAAAAAAAAAGAAAAACAATTCTAGCAAGCAGAGATTAAACAATGAACTTAATTAAGGTTCCTTGTAAGAGTCATTTGTTACACTTAAGAGAATGGGTCATATAGAGGCAACAAAAACAAAAAAGGAAAAAAAAAATTCTCAGCTGAGCATAAATATCTGTAGGAAGACCTTGCTTTCAGAAGCCTCTTCCTTGTACAACAATTGCTCATTGTCTATAGATGTCTAATAGAGTTTCCATTAAAAGCCTTCTCTCCTAATATCTATTAACCCTCCATAAATCTTGGGGAAAAGGCATCCATGAGAGTGCTTTATCTCACTTCCATGGTGGAAATATTATGTGCCAAAAGTCATAGAATTCAACTTAAGGCAATCACAGCTGCTGACTGTTTAATAGGACAAGAGCCGTGCCGTGTCCAGTGGTTAGCATTCCACATCTTTCCATTCATTAATTCTAGGTTCTTAAGAAGGTATAAAAGAAGAGAATGGGAATTTATTGGCAAAATAAAATGCACTAAACTTCACTTACCTCATGGGAAGCAGTGGTACTTTTCCAGTCTCCCACTTTCAGGATTCTAAGAAATCGTGTCCCATTTCATTATAGGAAAGGCATACAAAGCATTAAGGTTGGGAGCTAGTTGCCTTGATGAGAATGAGCATTAAAAAAAAATCTCGATTAATGTGAAAATAATTCACCAATTCAATTACCTGTGGAAATGAAGACAGGAGTTTCCCATGTTATTGATGACAGTAATGGAAAGGAGAAAGGGAACAAGAAGTTTAATTGAGTGTATATAGGAAGACAAAGCTCCAGCTTCAGTAAAAGAAAAGGTCAAATAGCAGGTTCTGACCAATGGTAGACATTTTAAAGGACTCCATGAAAGAGACATGCAACTCAGAGGTGTAAAATAACCCCTTCCAAGGAAAGGGAACGATGATTAATCCAAGGTTATGCAACTCCATAAAATACGTTACAATAGTCCATAAAGTAGTACATTTTGTTTGTGATTTGTGAGTTAATAATCTGTTACAAGCTTCTCTTCACTACATTTGACTCTCATTCATCAAGTTTCTATTTTACCCAGGGGACTAACTGTTCTTTTTGGCAGTAACCACCTTAGTAGTTTCACATCGGATGCTAGGATTAGCTTCAGGAACAAATGCAACCGAAAACAATTTAGAAAACAATCACATGTAGTTTTTTTGTCCACAAATTTCAAAGAAAATAAACCAGACATTAAAATTAAGACTTGCATATTTATTTTAAGCATATTTAAATATTCCATCCATGGAGCATTTTTTAAAAATTCAACTTTGTAAGCACAGACATATAGTCATTGAAAATTTTAGCATTTATTCTTTGTATGGTTTCACTGAGTTTTACAGGAATATAAGTTAATGACAAGTAGTAGATTATAATATTTATGTCATATGTGTTATTTGCATTTTCCTTAATTATTTTCCACATCATTATAAAATAATTATATTTGATCAATAAATACATTATTAAATTATATTACTTCTAGATTTGTTTATTAAATCACATATCCATACATGGAAAAGTGACATGGAATGATTTGTGGTTTTGTACCTAATTCAAAGTATTTCGTAATCAGTAATGTATACAACCAGGATTTTGGAATCAAAATATCTGAGTAATTTTATTATGAGAGAACTAATAGTCTTCTACCAATATAAGTGAGTTTTAATAGTTGCCAACATCAAACACATGCCTAATTGAAATTTCAACAGATATCAAGCTGTTCTATAATTTACAATGTAAAAAACAAACAAACAAACAAACAAACAATAAAAAAAAACCCTGCATGCTAGCCCATTCCTAGAAAAGATGGTACAGAACACAGAAGAAACACTCAAAAGTTGGAAGCTGATTTACCCAAATGAGTTAAGCAACTTCAATCACAATCACTCCTGCAAGTCTTACATTCACAAGAATTCAGCTTGATGAAGGGGACTCCCTATGGATTCCATTTAGCTCTTGTTTAAAGTAAAGTGTATCCAAATATCACAAGACTGAGGAATACAAAGTTCAGTTGCAGCCACAAAGAAGGAAGATTTCTTTTAAAATGGTGGCAGCAGTAAACCACAAGTTTGTGTTATCTCTTGGTTTCACTGGGACAATTTTGTTGAATTATTTTATGTATTTTTCTGAAAGCTTATCTTTCATATATCCAATAGGTGTGCATATCTCCAATAAGTCTGTACATTTTCAATGAATTTTACACACAAGTGACATATGACTGATTTCTCTAACACACACACACACATACACACACACACACACACACACACACACACACACACACAAACACACACTTGGGTTTCATCTGCTAATGTAAGGTGTATTCAGATAAAACTAAATCTTTTATCACAACAAAACTTTTATAAAACTCCACTAACTCTAATACTTGGCAGAAATTATAGGGTCAGACACTGCTTGAGTGATATTATTTACAAAAATATGAAAAGTTTTAAAACACCTTTTAACATTTAGGACACTTGCTATGTGGATGCTTTTAAAGTAAAGGAATACATCTTGTTGGTCATCATCAGCAAAAAAGTGCCTAATTCTTTTTTTAAGAAAACATAGTAAAAAGCAGGGGATGATCAACTACAGTGAGCTAAGCTGATTGTGCTTAATCTCTCTGGATATTAAAAATAAAGAGAAGAAGATGGCAGATCAAAGGGCATTCACACATATGTTTAAACATTCTATTTGTGTGAAACTATCATGCTAGATAACTGAAGTATTAAACTAACACCAAGAGTCTAGAGGTTTCACTGACTCAGTTCTCTATAATGCTTTACCATTTCCATCCAATGCAATGTTTCTCCATTACAGCTGGTTCACCAAAAAGCCAGAATGAGAGTCTAGAAGAGCAGGGATTTTTAAGGCATGGTTTAGAAACAAATTATCCTTTGTACAATCTGAAGTATGGGAAAATGTGGGAATGGTTTGGGGACATAGTAAGAGAAAATATGTATTTTAGATAAACTGACATTGTCAGTAACAGAAATTACCAGGAATTCTGTACTGCTTACAGCAGTTGTGTGTAACACTTGCTATAATACTTGTAATTGAGTGGTATACTATAGGAATGCCTGACCACCCAGTTCTCCCAGAGTCTAGACCACCCACCAAGGAGTGTACCTGGAGGGACCCATGGATCTATATACATATGTAGCAGAGGTTGGCCTTGTCTGTTCCCAATGGTAAGGAAGGCTCTTTGTCCTCAGGTGGCTTAACACCTCAGTATAGGGGGAAGGGGGAGGTGTGGGGCAGCAGAGTTTGGGTGGATTGTGGAGCACTCTCAGACAGGCAAAGTGGAGGGGGAGGGAAGATGTGAAATGAATGCTGGTAGAGGGATAACCAGAAAGTGGGATATCATGGAATGGGGGTTTGTTGGTGGGGTAACCGGGAAGTGTAAAATTATATGAGACATAAACAGATGGAATGATTAATTTAAAAATGTTTAAATAAAAAAATTAGGAGAAAAAAAAGTACAGAATCACGTAGCTAAGCTGTATTCTGAACTCAATACACTTGCTTTGAAAACTAATGGGGAGAACCAAACTCATGGGAGGAAATAAAAAGACAAATAGAGGAGCAGGAATTAGAGAAAAGATCACCCAGAGACTGGTTCACATGAGAATCCATCCCATATGCAGCCTGTACACCCAAGCACTATTGCGGATGCCAAGTAGTGCTTACTGGCAGGAACTAGATATGGATGCTTCCTCAGAAGCTCAGCTAGAGCCATACTGATACAGAGAAAGCTGCTTGCAGTTAACCATCAAACTGAACACAAGGGTGAAAATGAAGAAGCTAGAGAAAAGACTGAAGGAACTGAAAAGGTCTGCAACCCCATGGGAAAAAAAACATTACCTACTAACCAAACACACCACAGCTCCCAGAGACTAAATCACCAACCAATGAGTTTGAACTGAGAGACACATGGCCCCAGGTGCATATCCAGCAGAGGATGGCATTCTCTGGCATCAATGGGAGGAAAGTCCTTTAGTCTAGTGAAGGCTAGTTTTCCTGGTGTAGGGGAATGCCAGTGTGCTGAGGTGGGAGAGGGAGCACCTTCATGGAAGCAATGGGAGGGCAAGAGGTGATGAAATTAGGGGAAAGGGATAACATCTAAAATGCAAACAACGAGAATATCAAATTTTTTTAAAAAAGAAAAATGATGGGGAATAGATGCAGCTATTGATGTCAGGAAATGTCATGGACACGAGGGATACGATGGAGTGACTGAGGTCATAAGACAAATGTTACACAGATGATAACTGAGAAGGACCAATATCTGGTCTTTATCTCCCCACACTCATTTGAAACTTTGTGATAAACTATCAAGAGATTAGAGACAAGTACATTCTAGCCACTCCAGTGAAATGAGTGGTTTTTGACTAAATGACTATTCGTATCTCAGAAATGCATTCCTTATGAAATCACTGAAAATAACTAATTCTTAAGTGTGGAAAAATTTAATAATGTAATTAACATGTCATATAAAATTTAATATCATATATGTGTATAAGAGAGAGAATAACAGAGTTCTATATGTGTATTTTCATATATACTTTTTTTGATTGTAAGTGGATGTGCCATAAATGTGGGTCCATTATTAGGGAATAGTTTTAGGGTAGCATAAAGATGTTAGGACCCAAAAAAACTTCCTTGTGAATAATTTATGATGGGGTTGCTAAAGTAAAAACAATGATAAACTCATAATAGATATAATTTTATAAAATTGTAATCATCTAAATTTGGGGAAAGGTCTGAATTTAGCTAAGGAATAACATTAAATTCAATTATAGAGACATTACTTTAAATAATTATTATGATATAGAAAATATCTTAATATGGGAAATGGTTCTGCACTTTCATCATTTTCCTCATTTTATTTATAAACTGAAAATTGTAAATAAGTTACTCTGATCATCTTCTGCCCTATCCCAACTTCTCCAAGATCCTCACTTCACTGCTATCCACAAATTCTGTTGGTAGCTTTTAAATCTAACAACTCTAAGTTATGTGGTACATATTATATCAGATGCTTCCTCTTCAGGTAAAGTCAATTTACCAAGGCCATGCCCTTAAAGAAAATTGAGTCTCTATTTCTCCGCACCTACCACTTGGCAGTAGCTCCTTATCTTGTTGTGAAATAGGACTTCATACTTATCCCTCTAAGCTGTAATTTTGTGAGACATGAGTTGATACATGTATTTCACATACTACCACAGAAGCTTTACATATTACCTGGACTTAGGCCTTAGATTTAGCCATGTTTTATTTATTTCACTACCATGAAAAGATGTGTCAAATGCAAATGAAGGACTCACTTAACAACTGTGTATTTCTGTTAACTCTATATCTTGCTTACATATAACTCTTCTGTGGACATTTAAAACATTAGAACAGTACTAACTAGTTAACCTAAAATTTAATCCCAAATGTCACTTAGCTTTGTGACTTTAAAGAAGACACTTAAACTATACTCCCACTTTAAAGAACATCCGGCACTATATCTTAAATTAAGTGATAAGATATAATTTGCCCTCCCAAACAACACAAAATCCTGTGCAAACCACATCCTTTAAAAATATTTATAACAACCTGTAGGAATACAGATATACACAGAGGTTCATCCTCTTCTTCCTCCATTTTCCCTTCCCTTGCTCTTCTTTTCTTCTAACACTTTTCTCCACCCACCCTTTCTACTCTTCCAGTGACAGGCCTTACTTTATCCTGGACCTGCCTTCCTGCATAATCACATGATTTTCCAGTCTGTCCAAAGAATGTGGATAAAATAAAGATAAAAATGTCAGCCTCCACCTCGGAGCACAATGCACATTCCTTCTTGTTTAAAGGTCTAACATTATCACCTGAATGTGTACCATGTACAGACAAATAGCTTAAAAGCAAAACACTTCTAAATTTTGAGCTAAACTCTCAGTCAAACACAGTTTTATCTTCAAAAGCCCACTGGCCCTTCCACCTTTGTGGATCATTGCTGCTTTAGTGCCCAGGTTTGAACATGAGGCATTCATTGTGCTACAGTGTTTCATTCCAGGATGAACTAAGACCATGACATTGAGAGCACTTTAAATTCTGATAAGAAGCCTGTTAGGACAAAAGGAGACATTTGTGGTTATAAAGAAAAGTCAAATAAAACAGTTTGAAAAGTTCCCAATTTTTTTTTTTTTTTTACATAGGGTAATGTTCACCTATATGTCAGTATTTTTGTATTTTTGCTTACGGAGATTGGAGATTCACTATTTATATAAATGAAAATTTACTAACCCTACCATATGACTCATGGAAATAATTTACAGTCTACTAAAAGCAGCTAATAATAACTGAATATGCATTTATAATACTGCTGACTTTTGAATATTTCTCTTAACCAAATTTCACTTATTTTCTTTGAAGGACAGAAAACATAATTTTATGCTCTTGTTATTGTTGTGGTTTTCCTTTGTTTTGTATTATTTGCAGCTCAAATAAGCTTCAGCGCTTTACATAGCATTTCTATGGAAGAATAAAATAAATTGTACATAATATTATTCTGTCTCTACTTTACTTATCAGGAAAGAAACCTCAAAAACATTAAATCACATTCCCAAACAAAAGAAGAAGATGAGTGTTATGATTCCTTCAAACTTTCACATTCAATTCACTGTCCACTATATACAAATTTCTCTAAAGCTGAACAGTAATATTTTGTGCAGAAGAACATTCAAAACATTTTATAGGGCTTTGTAAATCCTTTTAGTCCCTATGAGATTATAAAATCGAAATATTTTAGAGATAGCACAATGAATCACTGCGATTTGTTCTGCATTTACAAAATGCTTACACATCAAAATATCCAGTGTATTTCTGTTAACCCTCAGGATTTGCAAAATAGCATTTCAAGCAAAGAGGGTTTCAGTATGGGATAAGTAAGCTAACAACCAAGTTTTTCAACTTGTGATTTGGCTTTCTGTCCTTTCTGGGTGAAATCCACATTCAGTTTTTATAAAGGTAAATTATTATGCCAGTCTTCTGAGCTTTATAAAGTTGTATGAATCTAGAATCAAATCAAGGACTTTACAAAGCCTGTGTATTTGAATGACAGCAAATGCCTGAGTGCTCTACAGATGTAAAAATGTCATGCTCAAATTTTGAAAACAAATTAGATGCTACTTTGTTGTGAACATCAAAACTGGGAAGAATTCTGTCCTATAGAACCAGACCAGCATAAATCCTATACACGAAGATATTGTGCTGCATATAGTAGGTTTCAGAGGTACTTTATGTCAAAGGCCCAAATCATTAAACTATGTTCTTATCATGAATATATTTCAGTAATTAGGAATTATAGAGAAGGAAAATAATCCTATGGAGAAAGTGAGACCAATTGAGTGTAGATGGAATATGAAAGGAAGCAAGACACCAAGACTGAATTAAACTAAATGAAAATATTAAACATGATGTGCAGAGATTTATATTATATGCCATCCTCCTTTCGTCAACATCTATAGATTCCCATATACTTCTATGAACCTGAAAGTGAACAACATACTTTGTATGGAAATAACAGGAGTGTGCATGAATACGGAAACTATTTCATCTGTACTTAATTTGATAGATTAGAATGCTATAAGCCAGTGAGAACATGAAGCACTTAAAAAGCTTTTGTATACTTTACTAAGTATAGGTATACTTCCAAATTTCAGAAATCATTTCTATTATATTATAGTTTAATATCATGTTAGATAAAACCTTTGGTTAAAACCTATTAATAATTTGTTAAAAATATTACAGACACAATAAGTTAAAGATCAATGTGTTTTTCTTTCTTTTCCTTACAACTTTATTTAAAGAAGAGAGAAACATGTACAGATTTTAAAGAGCATTTTGACAATTCTTTTAGAGGTTTGATACCATGCATTGAAATCCCACTAGTTACCATAAGCATAAAGTACATATAGAACAGAATGTAACATGAAAACAGTCAGAGTTTTCTTGGTGTGAATAGAATAAACAGAATGATCTTTGGATACCAAAAATTGCCAAAAGGCTATATTCCTAGCCCTTGGATTATTAATGATTTAAGGTCTAGGTTTACCACACTCTGAGAGAGTGCTATACACTTTTTTTTCCTAAAAAGGACTGAGACTGTGTTTCTCAAATTTACCTTCGGCATGTTGTGCCTATTCTATTGACATCTATAAAATCTAGAGTAAGAAGAAAAATATACTATTAGATTTCCAAATAGCTTTTTAAAAAAGCTATTAGTGGTACTTAGCATACTGTTATAAAGGGTGAAAAGTTATAGTGGAACAGAACAAGTTAATATCAATTGAAAAAAAGCTAGGTCACAAAAGCTTATAACTATGACTTCTTGAGTTATGTTTAGTAAAGATTCAACCATGTTTGTTTATGTATGCCCTTTCTGTTTTACATATTTCATCTTTCCATTATGTATTACAGTATCAGAAATCTGAATGAACAAAAAACTACAAATAAATCATTAAGCTTTCTTGAATCTACTCAATATATACAGTTTTAAGGATTTACCATACAAAATGATAAACACTTCGAGAGATAAATAAACTTACCCTTACTTATACATTGAATTCAGGGAACACATGGTATCCCATAAATATTAAATTTAATATTTTGATATATATTTATGAAGAAAATACATTTCATTAAATTTAGAAATAAAATTATTTTGAATTTGAAATCTGTCTTGTGTCTACTGAAACTTTAACTATGTGTTAAAATCATTACTAACTGTGAGGTCCCCGAAGCAACTAAAATTAAAACACCTACAGTTGTTCATCAGTCATTGAATCTCAGAACAATTTCCAGTGTAATAAAATATGGGAATTTCATTAAATTTTCATTAACGATGTTAGAAATAGCATGTTATTCCTTAAGGGATACAGTCCATATTCTTATTATACTCTCAAACATCATAATAGTATATATACTTATTTTACATGTGTTCTTCATAAATCACAGTAAATTAGAAATGATTTAAATACACAAACCTGTTCCTTCCTAAGGGTTTACCAATTTCAGTTGTAAAATAAATTCATCTACTTGTTCAAGGAAGACCAAGTCATAGTACCTGGCATCATTTTAATGGTTATGCTTATTTTTTTAAATCTCATCTACTCTGAATTTAACTGCTTGACATGAAACATATGCCCAATGCTGTGAATATTATTGCGTAGCTGGATAGAGGTCCTGAGCTCAGTATTAATACTCAACTTTTGAATTTAGCAAATTTTACTTCAACATTACTTCAGACTAAAAAAGGAATGGTTATTCTCATCTTTAAATTGTATTTTCTTTAATTCCTCAATTTCCTGCAATGAGAAGAAGGCAAAAATCTCAGAGAAGCAGGTGCTGTAACAGGATATCACATACAGCTCTCATTGATTTGCTTTCTCTAACAGATTTCTAATTACTTTCAGAAAACGCTGATTGAAAACGTAATTTCTCTCCTACACCATCAGAAGAGCTCCAGCTGATTTGATTTTATTTTTCTAGGAGTAAACGGTGATTGTTTTCTTCTACACTTCCCCTCAGACATCGATCATGGACATTTAAAGAAGAAACTATTTTCATTTGTGTCAATTACCAGTGCCAGTCATTTTGAAATAAATTAAGCACATCCTAAATAGGCAAACATGTGTCTTGCTATTTTCAGAAGCAGAAATGTATGTGAATTTTTATAAGAATCCCAACAAATCGTTCTTTCCTGAGTAAATTTTAGCAAGGTAAAAATAATGATATTAATAAAGATAAGATGTGTTATTGGCAGGTTTTAACGACCTCAGAGGATAAACACTCTTCATGGGTAAAAGTTTTTAAAAAAAGTAATGCCTAATATTAATATTCTTCCCAAGATTCTAATGATATAATTAAAAGTTTAAAAATATAAAAATCAGACCTTATGCTTCTTGACTGGAACAACATATAGAAAAGAAATAGAAAAATCTATTTCTTTAAGACTATAAAATTATGAGGAGCGCTTTTCATCCTAAGCAAAAGGGTGAGTCAGCTTCTTCTGCCAACATTCTACCCTGGAAGAGGCTGCCCAGATCTCTCCCAGTTCAAGCAGTAAAACTGCCTGGGAGTGCACACTTCCGGCCCAAGGCCAGACCTGGCCTAGTTTCATTAGGTCCGGTGGCCCACCCACTCACAGGTCCTTGGGAGCTCAAAGAGATGTAGCAGCACTTTCCATCCTAAGCAGAAGGGTGAGTCAACTTCTGCCCACTTTCTACCCCAGGAGAAGCTGCCCAGAACTCTTGCATAGGCAGAGGTACTGACTAGAAGTGCACCCTCTGGCTCAAGGCCACACCTGCCCAGGTATATCAGGACTGGGCTCTGACATCAGAATTCACAACCTACCCTAAGACAGGAACACCCAGAAACAATCTTCCTCTGGAGACCACGAGCCCACAGACCCACAAGAGAGTTAAGCTCCAGTAAGAGACAAGATCACCTATAACAAGATGGCAAGAGGCAAGAGGCAAGCACATGACACTAAGAAACTGAAACGAAGACAACCTAGCAACATCAAAACCCAGTTCTCCCAGCACCACAAATAGTGGATATTCCAGCTCACCAGAAAAACAAGATTTAGACCTAAAGTCATACTTTACAATGATGATGGAGATCTTTAAGCAGCATATGAATAACACACTTAAAGAAGTACAGGAAAACTAGGAGAATGCAAGAAAACAAGTTTAAGCGTTAAAGAGGAAACACATGAATCACTTAAAGAGCTACAGGAAATCACAAACAACCAGGTGAAGGCACTGAAAACAGAAATAGAAACAATAAAGAAAAAACTAAAGGAGACAACCCTGAGATTAGAAAATCTAAAAAAGACATTGTGAGGTGATGCTAGCACTACCAACAGAATACAAGAGATGGAGGAGAGAATCTCAGGAGCAGAAGATACCATAGAAATCATTGACACAACAGTCAAAGAAAATGCAAAAATCAAAAAGATTCTAAGCCAAAACATCCAGGAAATACAGGATACAATGAGAAGACCAAACCTAAGGATAATTGGTGTAGAAGAGGGGCTGAAGAATGTCAACTGAAAGGCACAGTAAATATCATCAACATAATTATAGAAGAAAACTGCCATTACCTAAAAAATGGAGATGACCACAAACATACAAAAAGCCTACAGAACCCCAAATAAACTGTACCAAAAAGGAAATTCTTCCTGACAAATAATAGTCAAAACAACAAATGCTCAAAACAAAGAAAAGAATACTAAAAACAGTAAGATAAAAAGGACAGTTAGCACATAAAGGCAGACTGATCAGAATTACATCAGGCTATTCAGCAGACTAAGAAAGCTAGAAGATCCTGGACTGACATTGTATAGACCCTAAGGGAAAACAAGTACCAGACTAGGATACAATATTCAGCAAAACTCTCAATCACCATAGCTGGAGAAACCAAGATGTTCCTGGACAAAAACAAATGTACACAATATCTGTCCACAAACCCATCCCTACAAAGGATAATAGATGAAAAACACTGTCACAAAGAGGGTAACTTCACCCCAGGAAACCCAAGAAACTAATCCTCTTGCAACAAACACCAAAGAAGAAGAGCACACAAACATAACTCTACCTGTAACAACAAAAATAGCAGGAAACAACAATCATTATTCATTAATATCCCTTAACATCAATGAAATTAATCTATAATATAAAGACATAGACTATCAGACTGGATACTGAAATAGGATCCAGCATTTTGCTGCATACGGGAAACTCATTTCATCAACAAAGACAGGCACTACTTCAGAGTAAAAAGTTGGGAAAAAAAATTTTCAAGCAAATGGTCCCATAAAACAACCTAGAGTAGCCATCCTGATATCAAGTAAAACGGCTTTTGAACCAGAAGTCATTAAAAAAGACAAGGAAGAACACATTTTAACTCATCAAAGGAAATATCCATCAAGAGGAACTCTCAATCCTGAACATCTATGCTCCAAATACAAGAGCACCCACATACATAAAAGAAACTCTACTAAATCTCACAGCATATATAACACCACACACAACAATAGTGGAAGACTTCAACATCCCACTCTCATCAGAGAACAAATCATGGATGCAGAAACTGAACAGAGACACAGTGAAACTAACAGAAGTTATGAACCAAATGGATTTAACTGACATCTATAGAATATTTCATCCTAAAACAAAAGAATATACCTTCTTCTGAGTACCTCATGGCACCTTCTCCAAAACTGACCATATTTAAAAAGGAAAATCAAAACAATAAGAATGTAATAAGGGTATTGGATTTAAGAACAATTAATCAGAGACTCAACGGGATATCCACAACTCATTGGTTGACATTAGAAAAAGAGAATAATTAAGGTCTCTTTTTTAAGTCATCAAAATTGTCAATGAGAATATACAGCTGTATAGTTTAAATACAACAGTGAGCTTTCAGGATAAAACATGACATGAATATTCTTGGAGAAACTTATTTCTTTCTGACTAGATTTGTCCTTGTTTCATGAAAGGGAATATATGCCTGGCACTGTAAAACTGGTAAAACAATGAATGACAAGGAAGTCACTTGATTTTCTTAGAAATCTATTAAATTTTACAAAACAGCAACAAGGACTGTTGCAATTCCTATGCCTTCCCTTTCTCCCAGATTTGCTGATTCTCTATTTCAATTTAAAAGAGAGCATCCCTCCTAGTAATATCACCTGAATACATCATAACAAGATGCATTAAGACTAGGCATATACTCTCAGATGTTATAAACCAAATGGCCCTAAGGGTTATCTAAAGGTAAAAAAAACACTCAAACACAAAAGATATACCTTGCTATAAACTCCTTATATTAATCTGCTATACTTACAGACTGGTGCCAAGCCCAATAGTCATCAGAGGCTTCACCAAGTTGCTGATAAAAAGAGATGGATAGACACAAACACATTGGCTATAATCCAAACACAAAAATATACCTTCTTCTCAATACCTTATGGAACCTTTTTTCAGAACTGACAACATATGCAGTCACAGAACATCTTGGCAGATAAAAAAAATTGAAGTAACCCTGGCATAGTATCATACCACCATGTAAAGCTAGATTTCAATAATAACACAAGAACAGAAAGCCTAAAAGCTCAAGGAAACTGAAAAACTGTCCAGAAACATTACTGTGTCAAGACAGAAAAAAAAAAACTTCCTAGAATTCATTGAAAATTAATACATAGCATACCCAAACTTAGGGGACACAATTCAAACAGTGCTAAGAGGAAAGCTCATAGCACTAAGTGCCTATGTGAAGAATTGGAGAGATCTCATACTGTCAACAGCACACCTCAAATCTCTAGAACAAAAATAAACAAGCATACCCAATGAAAGCTGGTGGCATTAAATAAACTGGAATTTGGGTCATCTCAGGGAAAAGCTATAAACACAGTACAGTGGCAACTCCCTGGAGTCTATGAGGCTGGATAAGATTTCTAGGCATGGGAAATATAGATCGTGAACAAGCCATCTTATATAACTAGGCAAGACTTCCAGTGAAGGTATTGGGACTCAAACCCAGCAAGAAAAACTGTTGACCTAAAATTTGTCTTGGCTACTAGGTGTGCTTGGATAAATGTGGTACAGAAATTTGGAGAGTAGCCAAACAATGACTATACCAGCAAAATAATTATAACAAGAGAGGGAAACTACTCTTGATACTGTCTGGATAGTCAGGACCAAACATTGGGAATCCTATGGATGTAGGACAGAACAAAAGACAGCTAGAAAAAACATGACAATTCAATAATGGCTAATATTATTCTGGTATACTCATAGATTGGTAGCCAAGCTCAATTGTCATCAGAGATGCTTCAACCTGCAAGTGATGGAAACAGATGCAGAGTCCCAAGGTCAAACATTAGGTGGAGTTCAGGGAATTCTGTGGAAGAAGAAAAGAAAAAAAATGTAGGATCCATATGGGTAAAAGATACCAAAAGAAAACCCACAAAATCAACTACCCTGGACTCATATCAGTTCACAAGACTGAACTCATAACCAGGAAACTTGAATGGAACTGACCTAAGTCCTCCGCATGTGTTGTGGTTGTATAGTTTGGTCTTCTTCTGGGATTATTAACATTTGGAACAGGTCTATTTCTGACTCGTTTGCTTGATTTTGGGATCATTTTCCTCCCAATGTGTTGCCCTTCCAGTCTTAATACAAGGGGTGGTGCCTAGAATTAATGCTACCTGATATGCTATGTTTGGTTAATATCCATGGGAGGTCTGTTCGTTTCTGAAGTAAAACAAGGCGGGGGTGGTTTGGGGGAGGAAGGAAAATTAGTAGGATGGATTGGGAGGAAAGGAGTATCGGGAACTCTTGTCAGAATATATAGTTAATAATAATAATAATAATCCCCCTTTTGATAAAATTTGTGGAGAGATTGGGGATAAAAAGGGCATATATAAACATAAAAAGGCAATTTACAGCAACCATATAGTCAACATTAAACTGCATGGAGAGTAGCTTTAAGCAATCCCACTAATATCAGGAACAAGACAAAGCTGTACATTTTCATAATATCTATTCAATATAGTTCTTGTTCTAGCTTGAGAAATAAGACAACTGAAGGAGACCAAGGTGATACAAATTGTAAATGAAGAAGTCAAAGTATCTTTATCTGCAGATGATCTGCTAGTAAATACAAGTAACCTGAAAATTCTGTCAGGGCACTTCTAGAGCCAATAAACACAGTGAATTGGCTAGATAGAACATTAATGGACAAAAATCAGTAGCCTTCATTATTTTTTAATTATGACATTTTTATTAGATACTCTCTGTATTTACATTTTAAATAGTATCCCCTTCCCCCACCATACTCCCACCCCTCCTCCTCTTCTACTTAACTCCTTGACGGTGCACCCTCTCTACCTTAATGTCTTGGCATTCTCCAACGTTCCCCAACATTTCATTCCTCAATGGACAAATGGCCTCTTTTCACATTGATGCCAGACACTGCTATGCTCTGCTACATATACAACTGGAGCCTTGGATCTCTCCATGTGTGCTCAGTGGTTGGTGTTTTGAGTCCATAGGAGTTGTGGAGGGTTTGGTTAGTTGATAATTGTGTTCTTCCCATAAGGTCACAGACCCTTTCAGCTCATTCACTCCTTTCCCTAGCACCTTATTTGGGGTCCCCGTGTTCAATCCGATGGTTAGCTGCAAGCATGCTCAGCTGTACCTATAAGACTCTAACAGAGTCCCTGAGGAGGCATCCATATCTGGTTCTTGCCAGTAAGTACTTCTTGACATCAGCAATAGTGCTTGGGTTTGGTGGCTGCATATGGGGTGGATCCCAAGGTGAGGAAGCCCCTAAATAATTGTTTCTTCATTCCCTGATCCTCTATTTGACCTTATTTTTGTTCCCTTGAGTGTTTTGTAATCTCTTGTAAGATGAACTGAGGCATCCACATTTTGGCCTTTCATCCTTTTGAGCTACATAAGGTTTGTGAATTGTTTCATGGGTAATCAGAGCTTTCTGGGGCTAGCATCTGCTTATCAGTGAGTGCATACAATGTGTGTTCTTTTGTGACTATGTTACCTCACTCAGGATGATAGTTTCTAGTTCCATCCATTTGCCTAGGACAGTAGACTTCTTATATACAACTGACAAAAGGTCTGTGAGAGAAATGAGAGAAGCCTGGAAGTTAGCCAAGCACAGGGTCCCCAAAGGAGGAGTTAGAAAAAGGACTGAAGGAGCTGAAAGGGTTTGTAACCCCATGGGAAGAACAACAATATCAACCAACCAGACTTTCCAGAGCTCCCAGATACTAAACCAACAACCAAAGAGTTCACATGGAGGGACCCATGGCTCTAGTTGCATATGTAGTAGAGGAAGCAATTGTCTGGTTTCAATAGGAAGAGTAGCCCTTGGTCCTGTGATGGCTCATTTCCCCAGTATAGGGAATTGCCAGGGTGTTGAGGTGGAAGTTGGTGGGTAGAAAGGGGAGCATCCTTATAGAAACAGGGGAAGGGGGAATGGGAGAGAGGAGAACCAGGAAAAGGGATAACTCTCGAAATGTAAATATTTAAACTATTCAATAAGAAAAGAACTCAAACTTAAAATAAAAAGAAAAGAAAAGAAAAAAAAAGAGAAATCTGAGAAGCAACACACTTCTTAACAGCAATAAACAATATCTTTGGTAGCTAACCAAACAAGTGAAAAAGTTGTAAGATACAAAGTTCGAGTCTTTAAAGACAATAATTGAAATAGTTATCAGAAGATGGAACCATCCCCAATGCTCATAGATTGGTAGAATTTACACAGTAAAAACTGGTTACCCTAATTTTTATTATTTTATTTGTTTACATTTCACATGCTGTTCCCCTTCTCAGTCTCCCCCCAACAAACCTCCTACTGCCTTCCCCTCCACTGTGTATCTAAGAGTGTGCTCCCCTACCTACCCATTCCTGCCTCACCCTTCTGGTATCCCCCTTTCTATGGAACACCAAGACTCCACAGGACCAAGCACCTCCCTGGTCATTTGAGGCCAGATTAGGCCATCCTCTGCTACATGTGTAGCAGGAATCATGGAGCAGCTCATGTATATTCTTTCTTTGGTGGTTTAGTCTCTGGGAGCTCTGAAGTGTCCCACTAATTGATATAGTTCTCCCTTTTGTGTTGACACCCCCTTCAGCTTCTTCAGTTCTTCCCCTTATTCTTCTATTGGCATACTCATGCTCAATCCAATAGTTGACTGTATCTACATCTGTCTTATTTGGGTACTGACAGAGACTCTCTGAGGACAGTCCTACCTGGCTTTGGCCTGCAAGAGCTTCTTGGCATCAGCAATAGTGTAGCAGTTTGGTGTCTGTAGATGGGATAAATCCTTTAGTGAGGCAGTCTTTTGATGTCTTTTCCTTCAGACTCTGCTAGAGTTTTGGCCCTGGGTTTCTTTTAGATATGAACCATTCTGGGATGGGTGGCCTCATTCCTGAACCGGGGCCATGTTTATCTATAGGAGGTCATCTCTTCAGCTTCTATTTTCCTGTCGTTGGACATTTTGGCTAATGCAATCACCACTGGGTCTTGGGAGCCTCTTGGATCCCTGGCATCTGGGACTTCCCCATGGTTCCCTCCATTCCCCTCTCTCACCCCTACCCCATTTCTAAGTATTTCTATTCATTCTTCTGGCCTCTGGTCTTCTATATTTTTCCATACTGGATTCCTCCCTTCTCCCCCTCCCCCTCTCCTCTGCTTGGATGCTTTTAGTTTTGTTTTTTGTTTTTGTTTTTTTTTTTGTTTTTTTTTGTTTTTTTGTTGTTTTTTTTTTTGTTTGTTTTGCTTGTTTTGTTTTTTGCTTTTATTTTTTAACCTGGTGTAAACTAGATTCACTTGGGAAGATGAGAAATTGTCTCTAGAATGTTAGCCCGTGGGATGTTTCCTCATTGCTAGTTGATTTGGGAGACACAAAAGTCTAAGGACATTCCATCTTTGAGTAAGTGGGACCGTGATGCAAGAGAAAGATGGTTGAACAAGGCAAAGAAGCAAACCAGAGAATGGCTTTGTTCCACTGTCTTGTTGTCCGTCCCTGTCTGCATGGCTCAGCTTTAGTTCCTCTTCAGGTTTCAATTGTGATGGAGCATAAAGTGTAATTTAAAATTAAATTAGATTAAATATCCTTCCTCTATCCGAAGTAGCTTTTGGTCATTGCTTTTTCATATTGAAGAGAAGCAAACTAGAGCTTCCCACTGACCTATCTTATGTCTTGGTGTTTTAATAGACTCTATTTCCCTCGACTTAGATATTTTTCTAAGTGCTACATTCTCTACAGGTGGTAAAAACAGGCAGATAATTTTTGTCATTTTATGATTTTTCATTTTATTGATTGAGACTATAATTAGATGATTTTCCCTTCCATTTCTTCCCTCCCAACTCTTTTATCTCTTTCAAATCCATAGCTTTATAAAAAAAAATTACATTCCTAAATACATCAATAAATACCCTCAGTAGGTATAAGGCTGATCTTCTGAAAATTGTAGAGAAACAGGGAAGTTGTCTCCTAGTAATAACAGAATTTTAGAAAGGATACCAAGAAAGCCTCACCAACTTGAGTCCCTAAACAGGCACCTACCAGGGAAACAGCAACATGTATAACAATGTTGACAGGGGATGGAGGGGGAGTCAAGAAGCCTTAAGTGTGGACAAAGGACTACCTGCAACTAAGAAATTCTGAGAGTAGGACAGGTCATCTTACCCAAGGGACAAGACAGCCATTGGTTCACCATGTTTTTAACTGTATTTTTAAAGGAGACTTCACTGCCCTCACTCTATAGACAATGTAACCTATAAACCTGAAGGGAGCTGCTTCTTGATAAGTTTCCACATTCTTTATCAATAAATGTGGCACCTCTAAAAAATTGGTTTGTTGTTGTTGTTGTTTTTATGTAGAACTCCAGGCTTGCTGGAAAACTGTACTTTATCTTGCATGATAAGTGAGGGAAAGATTATGTAACTCTCGTTTGCTCTCAGAAGCAGCCTAGCCAGCTGACACAGCTGTTATGTTAATGGTAATTGGGTGCTGAATGAGAAAAGGACTATCCAGGGAGGAAATTTCCATAACCTTTGCATCTAATATCAGACTTAAAAAGTAATTTTCTTCTATGCTGAATCCTAAATTTTCCATGAGTTCAAATGGGGAAATATGGCAATATATTTCTATCTATCTATCCAGCATTTGCTTTTATAATTCCTTTGTTCACCTACTAACATTTTGTGGGATAGTTTAGTAATAGAATATGGGAAAAAACTCCCAGAAATGCAAACACAAAGCTAAATCTTCCCAATAGAGGAAAAGTTTATCTTTTAAACACATATTTGTGCATGCAAGCACACACACACACACACACACACACACACACACACACACACACACACACATATTCATGCACTAGCATGCACAACAGAGATACACACACATGCACAATACATATATGTATCCTAAAAATTTATTTATGGATAAAACAAACTTATTACAGACATAATAAATATTTATGAAAGAGCATTCTAAGACACGAAGGAATATAGCGTCTCCTTGGCAGATTTGTTTGTAATACTGTAAAAGTGCTATAGACATCATTAACTCTGTAATTGTTATTTCTAAAGGAAACATTTAGAAGTGTATAAATTGAGCTGTAAACTGACTATTGTCAAGAGTACTCGGAAGCTCCTGGCATCTGGAACTATGTGATTACATTCTGCTTTTCACTTTTAAAACTTGTAGAATAAATTCACCTAAAATGAAATCTAAGAAAATATATAAGGAATTATCTAAGAATGGCTTAAGGAATTATAGTTATATGTTAATAAATAGGCTCACAACCATCAATTTTATTGAAATTCACGATGGGAACTTACTTGAATAATTCTGATTTTTTTTTTAAATCACTGCTTTGAGTATTTAAAAGTATACCAAGAGTTACTTGTTTTCTCCTTAGGACTTTTTATTGATGGGCAACATCTACCTTTAGATTACTTTATTTCCCACAAATAACATGAATAATAGTTTGAGAAAAACATGAAATAGCTTTGAAAATGCCACATAGGTTTCTAAGATAGTCAATACTGTGGGAACAAATAACTTAGCAATGGAGAAAACTCAGTGATGCAAATGAACATTTCTGAAGTTCTTCTTATGAGGCATGTGCTTATTATGCACAAGTATGGCACCAACACCAAATGAGGGAAAGATGTGCATACTATTACTGCAAGTTTAATGATTGTCATCCAAGGAAGAATAAGAAATTTTAGGATTTAGAGGTGCGTAGCCTCAGAAAAACAACAACAACAATAATACATTACCAGGAAGAAGAAAGGTTAAGTTAGAAGTGAACACTTTATCTCAAATGAATTTCTTCTTAAGGGAACCACAGATGGTATGCCCAGTAATATTGTTTGAGCCCTGAGAGAACAAACAGAGTGCACCTGACACCACGCAAGCCTACAGTCCTTCTGAGGGAAAAAAAAGTGTATTCATCAAATATTATTATGTAACAAATTTTGTGATCTATAATAATATTTTATAAAATAAATATATTTAAAAAATAAGTAAAATTTAATTACCATTAAAAAAGTGTAGTCATGAGATGACAGATGACCCCTACATTTCTCAGACTATGAACACATCTGCCATTTGAAAATTAAGAATTCCAACACAATTCCATATGCCATGAAGTCTGTAAACAGAGACAACATTCTTTGTATATAAAGACATTTCTGGTAATGTTGGTGAAAATAACAATGGATCAAAATTATGGCTAAGTGTATTGACCTTTCTTTTCTATTAGTGGTAAACTTGTAATTTTCTGTAAATCTTAATAAAAAGTTTACTTCCAGTAAAAAAAAGACATGCTCTAATCCACTGTATAAGACTGATCCCTTCATTTTTACTAGATTACATTCATTGTACAGGCACCATTGGAGCCAACACATACTTTTACATATTAAGAATAAAATTGTGTGAAAGAGACAGAAGAGAGTGGTTAACTATTAGACTAAACTACCAACCAAGGAGTACACATGGAGGAACCCATGGCTTCAGCTTCATATGCAGCAAAGAATGGCCCTAGCTGGAATCAATGGAAGGAAAGGGCCTTGGTACAGTAGATGCTTGATACCTCAGCATAAGGGGACACTAGAACAGTGGAAATGAGTGGGTGAGTGCAGGAACACCCTCTTAAAGGCTAAGTGGATGAAGGATGGGTTACAGGTTTTGCAGAGGGGAAACTGAGAAGACAGACATATGAAATGTAAAGTAATAAAACAACCAATTAAAAGATAAAAATAAAGTAATATTCTAGAAGTTCTAAAGCCCTATATGTAGTTTCTCTTTGGATATGTAAAAATGATTCCCTCAAATTGAATAATCACTCAGTATCTCATGAGGCCTTATTCCTTTCCTGTGCACCTCTTTTTTTTTTTTTTTTTTTTTTTTTTTTTGATAAACATCTCTGTTTCATTGTGGCCTGTCCTGAATTTCTTTCTGCTGTGTAGTCAAGGATGTGGCTTTTTCTGAATAGAGATCCTTGAAGGATGAGGAAGGCTTCAGAGTCAGAAAAATGGAAGTTTCACGTGAGATTGTATCTGCTAGAAGAAACCAGGAAGGTTACAACCGTTAACATTAATCATGAATTTTTCATTAACATAATTGAAAAACAAGGCCTGAGTAACAATGACAACATGTGATTCCTTAACTTGGAAGGGGAAGATCTTGTGTGGCCTCAAGACTAGATGGATATTTCAAGCAATTAGGAAATGTTGAGTGGGATAAATGTTCTTGCTCAAGGAAGAGTTCCCTTGCTCCAGCTGGGTATTCAATAGCAATGATCAGTCCTAAGATTATATATATAGTGACAAATTTGAATGAACTGAGAAAATATCATTACTGGGGTTAGATATATACATAACAACAATTAAATGAAAAGAGATCATGAGCTTGAGAAAGAAAAAGGGGAGAGGAAAATGGGAAGGGTTAGAGTGAGAAAAGGGAAAAGATGGAAGATCAGAATGATATAACTACAATTTCCAATAACTGGAGATATTGTAAACATTTTAGTTAAAATGTCTGAGCTAATTAATAATATTCTAAAAATAAAGACACAAAAAATCATAGTAAACATAAGCTATCCTTTTTTGTAGCTTCTTAAAATATAAATAAATAACAAATAAATTATTCACCATTAAAGACTGGCATTACACAAAACCATTAAAACTTTTTTATATATAGCTTCTCTTTTTTTTCTTGCAACTTTATTTAAAGAAGAGAGAAACATGTACAGATTTTTAAAAGCATTTTGGCAATTCTTTTAGATATTTGATAGCATGCATTGAAATCCCACTAGTTACTATAAGCATAAAGTACATGTAGAACAGAATGTAACATGGGAACAGTCAGAGTTTTCTTGGTGTGTATATATTGAACATAATGATCTTTGAATACCAAAAATTGCCAAAAGGCTATATTCCTAGCTCTTGGATTATTAATGATTTATGGTCTAGGTGTACAAAAAGGGAACATATAATCAAAGTTTTTTTAGAATGTAAAAAGACATAAAATCAGAACAGATCTAAACTATATATAATCAATGTGATTCACATCAAGTTGTTAAAAATATGAAGAATAATTTGAGAATGTGTTTGTTAAACAGTAAGCTCTACTAGGGAAATAGAATTTATAAGATTATAATATAAAGTATAAAATACTAGCCACAAATTGAGAAAAAGTTTGAGTTTCAGGTATAAGTAGAAGCAATGTGGAAATGAACATAGGACATTAATGAATTTATAATATTCAGGAAATAATTTAGGAGTTTAATGTTGTTAAGATTGAGATTTGAGACAGGGCACAGCCGACCTGCCACAGGAATCAGCAGCTCCTAAAGGTTTAAAGACTGGTGAGTAGGAGATCTGGGCAGCCAGGGAGCAGAGAGTTCTCTGCAAAGTGCGCACGGAAAGCTCGCCCCCAGCCCTGCCTGATCCAGGGAACAGAAACACAACTTTGGAACTTCTGTTTCCACCCGGCAGTGACATCAGGGCGCAGAACAGGGCTCAGCCAATCTGACAACTGGACCAGTAGAGATCCAGGAACACAGACCAGATACAAGGAAAAGGCAAGAACATATCACTGACAACAAAATGGCAAGAGGAAAGCAAAGAGTATGTCCCAAGGAAAGCAAGACAACCTGGCAACTCCAGAACCCAGCTCTCCCAAAACAGCAAAGATTGGAATGCCAAACATTCCAGAAAAAGAAGATGCAGACCTGAAATCATACCTCAAGATGCTGATAGAGATACTAAAACAAGAACGGGAGGAAAAGCAAAAAGATTCAGAAGCTTTTAAAGAGGAAACAAGAAAAACACTCAAAGAACTAGAGGAAAACAGAAACAAAGAGATGAAGGAATGGAAGAGGGAATTTAAAACGGAAATTGACACAATAAAGAAAACACTAAAAGAGATAAAACTAGAGGTAGAACACCTAAAAAAGAAATCAGGAGTCACCAAAGCAAGCATTTCCAATAGACTACAAGAGATGGAATAGAGAATCTCTGCGGGAGGAGACAACATTGTAAACATAGACAAAACATCTAGAGAAGATGCAAAAAACAAAAAGCTCCTAACCCAAAATGTCCAGGAAATCAAGGACACAATGAGAAGACCAAACCTAAGGATAATAGGAATAGAAGAGGGAGAAGAGTATTAACTAAGAAGCACAGTAAATATCTTCAACAAAATCCTAGAAGAAAACTTCCCTACCCTCAAGAATAAGATGACCAGGAGCATAAAACAAGCCTTCAGAACTCCAAATAGGTTGGACTAGAAAAGAAATACCTCCCGACACATAATAGTAAAAACATCAAGTGCCCAAAGCAAAGAAAGAATACTAAAAGCAGTAAGGGAAAAAGGTCAGGTAACATGTAAAGGCAGACCAATCAGAATCACACCCGATTTCTCAACAGAGACTATGAAAGCTAGAAGACCCTGGACAGATATCATGCACACCCTAAGAGAGCACAATTGCCAGCCCAAGCTGCTATACCCAGCAAAACTATCAATCACCATCGATGGAGAGATGAAGATATTTCAAGACAAATCTAAATTTATACAATATCTGACCACAAATGCAGCACTACAATGAATTATAGGTGGAAAACCCAATACAAATTGGGGAAATACATCCTAGTAAAACCAAAATAACTCCAAAGCAAGAAAACCAAAAGAAGAAAAAGACACAGACACAACTCAACCTACAAAAGCAATAATAGCAGGAAACAGAAACCACTATTCCTTGATATCTATTAACATAAATGGACTCAACTCCTAATAAAGAGACATAGGCTATCAGACTGGATACATAAACAAATCCAGCCTTTTGCTGCATACAGGAAACTCATCTCAGAGACAAAGACAGACACTATCTCAGAGTAAAAGGGTGGGAAAAAAACTTCCAAGCAAACAGCCCCAAGAAGCAAGCTGGAGTGGCTATTCTAATATCAAATAAAGTAAATTTCCAACCAAAAGCTATCAAAAAAGATAAGGAAGGACACTTTTTATTCATTTATGGGAAAATTTGTCAGGAGGAACTCTCAATGCTAAACATATATGCTCCAAATAAAAAAGCACACACATTCATAAAAGAAACCCTACTAAAGCTCAAAAAATACATTTCACCCCACATAATAATAGTGAGAGACTTTAACACACCAATTTTGCCAATGGACAGATCATGGAAAAAGAAACTGAACAAGGACACTGTAAAACTAGCAGAGACTTTAAACCAACTAGAATTAATAGATATCTAGAGAACTCATCATCCTAAAATAAAAGAATACACCTTCTTCTCATCACACCATGGTACCTTCTCGAAAATTGACTACATAATTGGACACAGAACAAGGCTCCATCAACATAAGAAGATCGAAAAACTCCCATGCATCCTCTCAGATCACCATGTTCTAAGGCTGGTTTTTAACAACAACAAAGACAACAAAAAGCCCACATAAACATGGAAACTAAACAACAATGCTCTATTAAATGATAGCAGGGTCAAAAAAGAAATGAAGAAAGAAATTAAGGATTCTCTAGAATTCAATGAAAATGAAAACACAACATACCCAAACCTATGGGATGCAATGAAAGCAGTATTGAGAGGAAAGCTCATAGCTCTAAGTGCTTCTAAAAAGAAACTGGAGAGAGCTTACATCAACAACCTGACAGCACAGCTAAAATCCCTAGAACAAAAGGAAGCAGATATACCCAAGAAGAGTAGATGGCAAGAAATAATCAAAATTAGGGCAGAAATAGACCAAATAGAAACAAAAAGAACCATTGAAAAAATCAACAAAACCAAGAGTTGGTTCTTTGAGAAAATCCACAAGATTGATAAACTCCTAGCCAGACTAACTAGAGGGCAAAGAGTGAGTATACAAATTAACAGAATCAGAAAGGATAGTGGAGACTTAACAACTGAAACTGAGGAAATTCAAGAAATCATCAGATCCTACTACAAAAACTTATACTCCACAAAATTGGAAAATCTGGAGGAAATGGATGGATTCCTAGACAGATACAAGATTCTAAAGTTAAATCAGTTCCAAGTAAACCATCTAAATAATCCAATAACACCTAAAGAAATAGAAGAATCATCAAAAGCCTCCCAACCAAAAAAAGCCCATGTCCAGACCGATTCAATGCAGAATTTTATCAGATATTTATTGCGGATATAACACCAACACTCTCCAAACTATTCCACAAGATAGAATCAGATGGAATACTACCTAACTCATTATTTGAGTCTACAATAACCCTTGTACGTACCTAAATCACACCAAGACCCTACAAGTAAAGAGAACTTCAGACCAATCTCACTTATGAACATTGACACAAAAATACACAACAAAATCCTTGCAAACTGAATCCAAGAACACATCAAAACGATCATTCATCATGACCAAGTAGGCTTCATCCCCAGAATGCAGGGATGGTTTGATATAATGAAATCCTTCAACGTAATCCACCATATAAACAAACTCAGAGCATAAAATCACATGATCATCTCACTATATGCTGAGAAAGCATTTGACAAAATTCAACACCCCTTCATGTTAAAAGTCCTGGAAAGAACAGGAATCCAAGGTCCATACTTAAACATAATAAAAGCAATATACAGCAAACCAACAGCCAACAAGAAACTTAATGGTGGGAAACTTGAAGCAATCCCACTAAAATCAGGGACTGGACAAGGCTGCCCACTCTCCCCCTACCTATTCAACATAGTACTGGAAGTCCTGGCTGGAGCAATTAGACAGCAAGGGGATACAAATCAGAAAGGAAGTGATAAAAATATCACTCTTTGCCGATGACATGATAGTGTACTTAAGTGACCCGAAAAATTCCACCAGAGAACTCCTACATCTGATAAACTAGTTCAGCAAAGTAGCTGGATACAAAATTAACTCAAACAAATTAGTAGCCTTCCTATGCTCAAAGGACAAACATGTGAAGAAAGAAATTAGGGAAAAGGTACTCTTCACATTTGTCACAAAAACTATGAAATACCTTGGTATGAATCTAACTAAGCAAGTGAAGGACCTATATGACAAGAACTTCAAACCTCTAAAGAAGGAAATTGAGTATGATCTCAGAAAATGGAAAGATCTCCCATGCTCATGGATTGGAAAAATCAACATTTTAAAAATGGTCATCCTACCAAAAGCAATCTACAGATTCAATGCAATCCCCATCAAAATTCCAACCCAGTTCTTTATGGAATTGGAAAGATCAATGTGCAATTTCATATGGAATAACAAAAGACCTAGAATAGTGAAATTCATCCTCAACAACAAAAAAACATCTGCGAGAATCACTATCCCTTACCTCAAGCTATATTACAAGGCAATTGTGCTGAAAACTGCATGGTACTGGTACAGAAATAGTCATGTGGATCAATGGAATAGAATAGAAGATCCAGAAATGGTGCTGGTCCAACTGGCACTCAGCATGCAAAAGAATGAAAATAGACCCTTTCTTATCTCCTTGTACAAAGCCTATAACAGATATTAAATATTTTTATATAAAAACTTGAAATAAGCATAATACAAGAAAAAATGTATGACATTTCTAAAAAACTAGAAAATGTGCTTTATTGTATTTGCAGACATACATGTGCCATGGTGTATAGAAATCTGAAGAAAATTTTAAGAAATCAATTGTCTTATCACCTGAGGTTCTCTTTCTCAAACTTGCACAATCAGCTTCCTTAGCAAGTCTTTCTCTCTTGTAAGACATTTTACAATTCACCTAAAATCATTTCGGAAAGAAAGGGATAATTTTACTTCCACATATTTATTGGAAATTAGTTTAAAAATGAATTTTTCAAAGAAAATACAACAAAAGTATTGAATATAAGGCATGAAAAGATAAAGAGAATACAGATGTGTGGTCTATTGCCAAATACAGTTTTCTCTGGAAGTCAATCCAGAGGAAGAAACTAAACTTTACCCATTTATTTGAAGCACCTGATAGTAATTAAATAACAAGTGAAATTCTGTGTATGTGACTGAAAAACCATTCTGGCTTTCTCTAGAAGTTGGTACAAATGATACGTGTTTTTCGATGTAAAACTTATGCAAAATTCTCAGAGCAGTAATTCAAGTTTAATAAAAGATAATAATAAGCTAGTAGAACAAATGTTAACTTTAAAAATGAGGAAAGAAAAAAAAGAAAGGAATTCCAGAAAGGAGGCAGTCAAGTAGTTGAAAATAAGCTTAAATTACAATTAAATAAGTTAAATAAGTTAAAATACAATTAAACCCAGACAGGGATTAATCACTACTTCCTTTCAATCTATATTAATGGCCATCTAGCTACAAAAAATATGTGCCCTCCTTTAAAATAAGTGTGTAGTGTGACTCAAAACAATACCCTACATTCTTGATGAACACAAGGAAAATAATGAGATGACATTTTATTTAAATTACAACTAAATAAAAATTATTGGTCTTATAAAAAGTCTAAGGTTTCAGAAAAAAACACAAGAAGATATGAAGGATATTTATTTATTTAGACAAACCCATCTAGTTTGGTTTTGATTTTTGTTTCTAATTTCTTCTCTTTTCTTTTTACACTCAAGATTTTTATTCCCCTCACAGTACACCCTCCTTCTGGTTCATATCCTATAGTTCCCCCTGCCCCCCACACTTTCTCAATGAAGATGTTCCCACCCCACCCACCTGGCCAGTCAGCTAAACTCCCTGGGGCCTCCAGTTTCTTGAGGGTTTGGTGCATCTTCTCTGACTGAGGCCAAACCAGGCAGTCCTCTGCTCCATCTGTGTTAGGTCCTCATATCAGCTGGTATATGCTGCCTGGTTGGTGGTCCAGATCAAGGGAGTCTATGTTAATTGAGACTGCTGGTCCTCTTACGTGGTTACCCTCCTACTCAGCTTCTTCCAAGTTTTCCTTCATTCAACCACAGGTGTCAATAACTTCTGTTGACTGGTTGGGTGCAAATATCTGCATCTGACTCTTTCAGCTCTTTGTTGGATCTTTCAGAGGGCAGTCATAATAGGTCCCTTTTGGTGAGCCCTCCATAGCCTCAATAATGGTGTCACACCTTGGGGCCTCCCCTTGAGTTGGATCCCTTTTTGGGTCTTTCCCTGGACCTTCTTTTCTTCTGGCTTTTCTCCATTTCCATCTCTGTATTTTTCAGACAGGAACAATTATGAGTCAGAATTTTGAATGTGGGATAGCAACCCTTACTTGACGTCCAGTCTTTGTGCTGGAGGTAAGCTCTACAAGTTCCCTTTCCCCTCCCCCCACTGTAGGGCATTACATCTAGGATTCCCCCATTTGAGTCCTGAGGGTCTCTTACCTCCCAGTTCTCTGGTACACTCTGGAGGGTCTTAGAATTATAAAATAATGGATTCAAATTGAAAATAAAATTGTAATTGTCCCAAACCATATTAGAACATACATGTGTACTAATAAACATACAACATAGGACATATATCCATATATATGTATACATGAGGGTGTTTGTGTGATACATACATGACTTGAAGAATGGGCTGCATTTGTGGATGCTGAAAATGAAGTAGAAACAGTAAAATGACAATCCCTTGGAAATGAGCATGTTCAATATATTTAATTCTGTACTAGTTTTCTGCACATGTGCTATAGGCACTCGCTGATGGTATGGTCTGGAAATTCAAAATGTTAGTTTATCAACCAAGCCAATACCTTTCTACATTCTTCCCTTTGATGATGACGAATTACTTATCAACACTCTGGTTATAAAAAGAAGATGGAAAGTATCAAATGATCATCGATGGCATTGCTGATGTCAAACAAAGTTAAACAAAGCCTCTATCTTTCTCAGGAATGATTTCTAAGGGATTATAGTACCATATAAGATTCGACCAACAAGCCTTCCATAAAACTAATAAGTACATAAAATAGCAACTAGGGAACATGCATCTATGCCCAGCGGCAATCAGTGAAATATGGAAATTCAAGCTAATTCATGAATTTTATTCTAATAGCACAGCTGGTAATAACTAGATTTTACACCAGTGATTTACAGCCTATAAATGCAGCACAAAGAGCCCATGATAAATTTCTCCAATGTCAATCTCTTTTATTTCTCACTCCAAATGTGTACATACCCATTTTTTAAAAAATTTTATCATCTCTTGAGGATAATATCTATAATAGGTTCACAAATTCTTTGAAGACAAAAAAAGGAAGCTTCAGTTTGTAAAACACTAAAACATAAGCACTTATCTCATATTTTCTAGATCATTGATTCTCAAACTTTGTAATGCTAAAATTATTTAGTGATTTTACCAAGTCACAGTTACACACAACTGTAAAAATTTAATTTTTAAATTGTTGCTACTTCAAAACTGTAATTTGCCACTGTTATGAATCACAGTGTAAATATCTAGTGTGCAAGACATCTGAGATGCAACCCCCAAAAGGGTTAAGATTTAAAAGTTGAGATCCAGTGTTCTAGATGTTACTCTTATTTTAAAATTACTCAGAAAGAACACTGGTATATTCAGTTAGAAGAAAACAAGGCCTAACACTATTGCTGATTCCAAGATCTGTTTGTAGACAGGACCATGTCATGACTGTCCTCTGAGAGGCTCTGTGAGCACCTGATTAAGACAGATGTATACTCACAGCCAACCACTGGAGAGAACCTGGGGATTCCAGTGGAAAAGTTAGGAGAAAATCTGAAGCAGATTGCAGTTGGGTAGAAAGAACAAAAGTATCAAATTACTGGAACCCTCAGAGCTCCCAGGAACTAAGTCACCAAACCAACACTATTTGGAAGTATCCATGCCTCCAACTACGTAGTAATAGAGGACTGCTTTATATGGCATCAGTGGGAGGGGCAGTGCTTTGTCCTGTGGAGGTCTGATGCCTGGAGAAGGGAGATTCTAGATGGTTGAGGTTGGAGTGGGTGGGTGAGTGGATGAGTGGGTGAATGGGTGGGTTGGAGAACATCCTTTTAAAGCCAAAGGAGACATAGATGGGATGTGGAGTTCATAGTGGGGAGACCGGGAAGGCGGATGATATTTGAAATGGAAATAAATTATTTAATAAATAATAATAAAGTAGAACCATGGCATAGCAGAGGAAACCGTGTAGTCATTTTTATTTTTTTCTTTTTATATCAGCCACATAGAACTACTCCATAATGTCTTAAAGCTATATGGATTAAGAGGAAAATTGTTTTATAAATAACTAGAAAATTAAAGCAAATTTTGCCTTGACATTTGCTTTTAGTTTTCACATAAAGCAAACATTTAAATATTTTTAACCTTTTGTTCATTGAAGTTCCTCCTTAGTTACATGAATTTTTAAATTGTTTAACATTTTAGGTAGGATACCAAAGATTAACTATCATTAGATGTGTACATTATATACTGCAGAATCATTTCAAAAATTTTAATAATACAATGAAAAAAGCAAAGATTTTAGAAGACTGCAAATACAAAATCTCACAAAAGTTATGCAATGCATACCAACTTTGTGAATAAACATACATATGTATATATTCTCTCTTAATGGATCTCAGTGGATACTGAGTGTGCATATTCATTAACCAAATATGTTTTTGTGTTAGTTTTGTTTCCTGCTCTTTTTCTGAATGTATGTATCATTCCTACAATTTTTTTGGTGGTGCCTTTAGGGTCTTGTGTATAGAGAATCATATCATCTGCAAATATAAATATTTGACTTCTTTTCTATTCACATCCACATTATTTTCTTCATTTGTTTTATTGCTCTAGGAAAGGGTCCATGAACCATATTAAACAGGACTGGTGAAAGTACACTTCCTTATCTTGTTCCTTACTTTAGTAGAAATGCTATGAGTTGTTTCCATTTAGGATAGTGTTTGCTATGAACTTGTATATTATCTTTAGTATCTTTAAGTATCTCTGTGTTGCAAGATTATCCAAGGCATTTATTTTGACATGATGCCTGCTTTTATCAAAGGTTTGTTTTGCATCATGAGAGGCTCATGTAGCTTATCCCCTTTTGTGTATTTATGAGGTTGAATATGTTTATTGATTAGTATGTTGAGTATTTTTGCATCAATGTTCATAAGATTAGTATGGGTAAAAAATTCTCTGCATCTCCAAGATGAAGCCAACTTGATTGTGGAAGATAATCTTTTACATTTGTTCTGGAATTTGGTTCTCATGTGTTTTAATGATAATTTTTATATTTATGTTCATAAATAACATTGACCTATTATTGTTAAGTTATGGTCTTGATGCAATAGTGCTGACTTAGGAATAAAATTTGGAAATACGCTTTCTTCTCTATTTTGCCAAATGTTTATGTAATATCAATATTAGTTTTTCTTTGAAGAACTAGTGTAATTTTGTGCTGATCTAGTATAATTTTGTGCACAATTTAAACTACTTAGTTCTTTTATATTATTGGATATTGTTGACATAGTTAAATTAGTTAATTGATTTTGAATTATCTTAATACCAATAGTCTATTGAGACATTCTAATGAGTGGTTTTTCTTTTCAGCAGATATAAGACAGTCTCTTTGTAAAACTCTGTGTGTATGTTTGTATGTGTTTTGATATGAAACTGTTCTCTAACTGTCTCAATTTAAATATAAACTTAAAAGTTATGTAAATATTTTGCCCCTAGAAGCATGGCTGCTATGTCAAGTTTGCATTTGTGTGTGGCAAAGAGGAGAGAGGTCATGTCTACACTCAGTGTTCCTAAAGATAAACTTCTGAATGGTTAGTACCTAATATTCCCTGAAAAACACCAGGTGTTTGCCTGAGACAAACACCAGTCCAGCTCCTCATAGGTCCCAATTCCTCCCAGTACTGAAATTAATCCAGAAAAAAAGAAGAACCCCACCTGGGACTAAAGGCAAAAAAGGGGTCAGGTGAGATACTGGACCTTCATATATGGCACTCAGATCAGGCAGTCAGGACGAGGATCAAGCCCAAATGATCACTAAACTGGCACAATTGTGTCTAGACAGGTGCAAGCCTGAGAAAAACAGAGGTTGTATGTATACCTTAGAAGCCTGGGCAGGCAGGCCAGGCTCAAAATAACCCTGGCCTGGTGGCATGATACATATATACATACATACATACATACATACATACATACATATGTATGTGTTTGTGTGTGCGTGTATAATTTGACCTAATCACCATTATATATAGTTACATAAATTATTTAAATAATTTCTTCTTTGTTCTTATCATAAACTTTTGATATACATGATGCACAACTCCTGGTATTTTAATAACAATTTCGACTGTAATGTGTATCCACCAAAATGCTTATAGATAGCAATGATAAATCTCAATTCAAATATATAACTGTGGAATAAGTGGTGCTATTTTTATTCAAATATACAACCTCAAGGTTTACTGTAACTTTTAAAGATGTTAAGATTCAAGTCATTATGAATATCTCAAATTTCTTACTTTTATAATCATTCATTCTAAGTAATGTTCGTTTTTATTCTTTTACCAAATAATTTGCTCCTTTATGACTGTTAACATACATACAGTGTTACAAATAAGAGAAATATTTTCTAATGTATTCATAACTTTCTAACTATAGATAAAGACAGTGAGACTGTAAACGAACCTCTCTCAAAAGCAGAGAAAATTTGAAGAGTTTTAGAACAGCCTTAGTAAGAAGAGTCATATCAAGAGGATATTTTTTATCCTGATAAATGTTAGTAAGGCCATGAACAAAATCTCATCCCATAGGTTGGACAAAAGGTAGATAACGACAGTGGAAGAAGAAATCACAATAGCATTTCAGTTTATCATAGAACTTACTCTATTTTTAATCACAGTTCACTACAATATTCAAGCAGTATGGGTTGTGGAATGTAAGTTCCTTCATGTAAGAATTCTGGCCTTTGTTTTTGGCATTGTTATTAATTAAACTGCTATAGTTTGGCATACCCAGTATGTCCAGTATGTAGTTTCTAGATAACTATATACTATGACAATCCTTCTAATGCAAACCACAGTCAAGATGAAGACTCTCACAAATGGACACCTTCAGTGAGAGAGTTTCTTATGCTCAACAAAGTGAAAGCTTATCTCTGTCTTTATTAGCCATGAGTAGTTTTCTAATTCATTTGAAAATGCCTGTTTTTATTCGTTATCTAATGTGGATTAAATTTTGAATACTTGGACAAAATGGCCTTTTTTCTTTCTTTCCGTTGCTATGATCCATCCTCCTCTGTGATAGTCGTAGGAATTAAATAAGCATTTACAAGTGGTTCTAGTCAATAAATGAAAGATTGTTGTCCAGGAAGAAAAAATAATAAAAAGCAAAGAAATGAAAAAAGAAAAAAGGTAAGATGATACACACAGAGAGAACAGAAGTGGAAAAGCGAATTTCTGGTCAGTTTTTTTGTCCAGTGAAGTATAAAATTCCAAGCTTGATAATATTAAGGTGAAAACCACAATCAATAACAGTTCAAGAAAGTGGCAAAGTAATTTGAAAAGGACCATCACTCACTACATGAACTTTGAAGGTCATAGTCTAAGTCTTAGCTCTGTCATTTATAATGTATGTGCATAATTTAAATATGCAAGGTATTTAGCCCTGATGACCCTTATGTCTCTTATGCAAAGAACAGTTAAAATCTCCACAGGTAAACCAAACTATAAGCTATGGCAACAGATGAAGCATTTTATTTCATTCCCTATTGAATATATATATATATGCTAAAATTAAGTACCTCAATTAAACTATCTTTTATTCTTACCATATTTGTAAATTTTAAAAGCAATGGTGAAATTAGAGAATACAAGATCAGTAATCAATTCTGAACTCAAATTCAGATGAGAAAAGATGCTGTTGATCTCTGTATATCATCTCTCAAGTTACCTTTTAACATATGTTAGCTTTGTGTACATGTTCATTTAATCCATTTTGAATATTTAACAGAAAAATTCTTCGTGTTTACTGTGAAGTTTATAAAAATAAAATTATTGTAGTTTATTCAAATCTTTGTTTTTTTTACTGTATTTACCTCCTTGTTATGTTATAGTTAAATGAGAAATTTGTTTTTCCATAAATACAGTAAGATGTGACTGGTTGCTTTAGCCTAATTTTTAGCATGTACCTTACAATGTGTATCATCATTTTAGCACTTGTATAATGCTGGCAAACATGCTAATATTGTTTTAATGCTCAAGACCAATGCCACGGCATGTATGTGATGTGCGTATAAATGTATAAAACAACTGATTTCCACTGTCCCAATCTTACCTACATCAATAAAATATTAAAATTATTAATTTGAAAACAAAGAGATAAAATAAGTAATTGTGTAGAATAGGAAAATAGATAGATAGATAGATAGATAGATGTGTGTATATAATGTATATGTATATATAAAACATTTACAATCATCACTTTTAGCTGATTTTAAGAATGCCATCCTGTCACTGAAATGATTGCAATTCTAAGTAGAGACTGTAAGAGTTAGAATTCACATGACTAGAAAACTAATCAACTCATTTAAAAATATGAATCACCATTTTTTCATAAATTTATATTATTGTTATTGTTTTATACTCAGGTTTGAATGTAACTAAATAACAGAAGCTTGAATTTTCATTCACCCTGTTAAAAGCTAATGGTGTAACTTCTACATTACAATTTGGGTTGCTTATTTTAACCATCACCTTCAAGAAATGGTGATCAAATTAATGAAATTCTCAAATGGCTTGCCAAGTGTAGTTATTGTAATAATTAGAAGAAGTTCAAGCAGTGTGTCACTATGAAAATATCTTTTAGCACAATAAAAAATACTACCTGATGTTGTCAAATTGAGAACCTTATTTTTATATTGAAAACAGATTCTTATTTTTTCCTTACAACTTTATTTTACAAAAACAGAGAGATACATGTACAGATTTTTAAAAGCATTTTGGCATAAAACTATATGAATATATTTTTGTTAGTACTTGATTTTTTTTAAAGGTTTGATAGTATGCATTGAAATCTTACTAGTCACCATTGAAAACAGAATCTTTCCTCATACAATGTATCCTGAGTATATTTATCCTTTTTTCTATTCTCTGTCTCTCCCCATCTTCCCTCCCTTCCAGATCTACTTTCTCTATGTGTCACATTAGAGAAGAACAAGCTACTATGAACAAAGTGCATCATGTGTCCTTGTGGTATGGTGAAACATCTATAGGGTATATGCTCAAGAGTGGTATAGCTGAGTTGTAGGTAGAACTATTTCCAATTTTCTAAGGAACTACTAGATTGATTTCAACAGTGGTTGTACTAGTTTGCAATCCCACCAGCAGTAGAAAGAAATTACATCCTTGCCAGCATATACTGTTACTTGTGTTTTTTATCTTAGCCATTCTGATTGGTATAATGTGAAATCTAAGGGTCCTCTTGATGTGCATTTCTCTGACTAGGGAATTTCCAAATTTCTTAAAGTGCTTCTCAGGCATTTGAAATTTTTCTTTTGTGAATTATTTGTTTAGCTCGGTACCCCTCTGCTTCATTGGGTTGTTTGTCTTCTGAAAGGTTAGCTTCTTGAGTTCTTTATATGCTTTGGATATTAACCCTCTATCAGATGTAGGGTTAATGAAGATTTTTTTCCAAGTTTGCTGGTTGACGATTTGTCCTATTGATAGTGTATTTTGCATTACAGAAACTTTCAGTTTTATGAGGTCTCATTTTTTTTTCTTTTTTCTTTTTGTTTTTGCATGTTTATTGGATATTTTATGTATTTACATTTTAAATGTTATCCTCTTTCCGGTTCCACCCTAAACCTAACCCTAACCCTAACCCCTCCCCTTGCTTCTATGAGAATGATACCCCTCCCATCTACCCATTCCCACCTCACTGCCCTGGCATTTCTCTACACTGGGGCATTGGGCCTTCACAGAACACAGAACCTGATACTGAACAAGGCCATCTGCTACATATGTGGCTTGAGCCATGGTCCCTCCATGTGTACTCTTTGTTTCTTGGTTTAGTCCCTGGGAGCTCTAGAGGTTCTGGTTGTTTGGTATTGCTTTTATTTCTTTTGGGTTGCTTCAGCTCCTTCAGTCCTTTCTTTTACTCTTCCATTGGGGGTCCCTGTGCTCATTCAGATGGCTAGTAGCATCCTCAACATATCAGGAAGGGTCTGGCAAAGCCTCTCAGGTAGCATCCATATCAGGTTCCTATCAGCAAGCACTTCTTGGCATCACCAATAGTAACTGGGCTCTTGATCCTAGAATCTGAGTCACTGGTGTTCTCTTCCAGAAATTTCCCCATGTACCAATGAGTTTGAGGCTCCTTCCCACTTTCTATTCTATTAGATTCAGTGTATCTGGTTTTATGCTGAGGTTTTTGAGTCACTTGGACTTGAGCCTTATGCAAAGTGACAGATAATCACCCACATCTTGACCAGCACAGTGTATTTAAATTGCTTTTTTTAAATACTTTATTTTTGTGGCTTAATTGTCAAAAACCAAATGTCCTTAATTCGGTCTTATTTCTGTGTTTTTATTCCATTCTATTAATTGATCTGTCTGTCTCTGTAATAGTACCACGAGTCTTTATCAGTATTGCTTTTAGTACAGCTTAAGGTCAGGGATGCTGATTCCCCCCAGTAGATACTTTATTGTTGACAATTATTCTGGCTATTTTGGATATTTTTTACTTTACCATATGAAGTTGAGCTTTGTTCTGTCCATGTCTGTAAAGAATAGTGTTGGAATTTTAATGTGGATTGCATTGAATTTATCAATTATTTTTGGTAAGACACCCATTGTTACTCTGTCAATTCTATGGATCCATGAGCATGGGACATCTTTCTTCTTCTGAGGTCTTTGATTTCTTTTTTCAGTGATTTGAAGTTCTTGTTGTACAGATCTTTTACTTGGATGATAAAAGCTATACCTTTCCTCATTCCATTCCTTCTATCCCCTGCTTCTGAATGGGTGTTCCACTCCTACCCCCACACCGCTGCCAGGCTTCTTATTTTCTGAGGTTTCAAAACAATCCAGGATTGAGCACATCTTCTTACACTGAGGCCAGATCAGGCAACCCTCTGCTAGATACATGCCAGGGCCTCAGGCTACCCCATGTATGCTGCCTAGTTGGTAGCTCAGTCTCTGGGATCTACCATGAGTCCAGGTTAGTTGACCTATGTGGTCTTCTCATGGCTTCGCCCTCCCCTTCAGTTACTTCAATTTTTTCCTTCATTCTACCTTAGGGGTCTCTAACTTCAGTCCAGTGTTTTGTGTGTAAATATCTATGTCTGTCTCAGTCAGCCACTGGTAGGGCCTCTCAGAAGAAAGCCATGTTAGGGTTCTGTCTGTAAACACATCATAGCATCAGTAATAATGTGAGGACTTGGTGTCTCTCTCAAGGAACATGAGATAGATGTGAAAGTTGGACCATTCACTCAACTGCCTTTTATTATTTTGTTTTGCTTTTGTTTGCTTATTTGCTTGTTTTTAAATCTACCCTAGCTTATTTTTCCCAAGGTCTCCCAGCTATTTATTCTATGATTTTTGGTTACCCAAGAAGTATGGAGTATGGGTTCCTTCTTCTGGAATGGACCTTCAGTCAAAGCAGACATTGGTTGGTTACCTCTCCAATTTCTGTGCCACTGTTGTCTTAGCATATTGGGAAGGCAGGACATATACCTGCCACAGGTATTCTCTTGTAATGCTGGGGATGAGATTAAATGGTTGGTTCCAGGGCCAAAGGAGAGAAAAGGTCCATGATTTGGTTTTCTGTCAGACATGGCCTGTGGTTGAGCAAAGGGTGCCTGCTAAAGGCTAGGATACAGCACCAGGGGTGGGAGGGAGTCATGGGAGATACAGGCAGGATTAACGGAAGGCTCTTATAAATTTAGAGATAAAACTGCAGATTGGGTCTTGGGGAACATAAAGAAGAGAAGATATATGTGCAGCCTATCCTTTCTGGAGAATATTAGGTATCTTATTTTTAATATAATCATAGTAAAGGTTCCCGCCTTTCGTTTTGCATACATGAACTTATTTAGAATTTCAAAGAGCAACACAAGTTAAAACTGAACTCCCCTTGTCTGAATGAGCTTAAGAAGAAGGATTTAAACTGTAATCCCTTCATTTCAACTCCGTCAAAGAAGACTGACACATTATATACCGAGCCAGGAATTAGATAGGCTTATGCTGAAATTTTAATATCCAAACACTCTCTAAGTCATTTTCTGTTACAAGTTTGTTCATGTGACAAACTCTGCACAGCCTGGGTGGGCTTAAGTCTCCTGGATTCCTGCTTAACCAATATCTGTGCCTGTGACACGGAAGCTTTCTGGTGTCATTTGCAGAATACCTGCTAGCCGCCAAGAAGAAGCATTTTGAACAGTGACATGGAAGTTGTATAGATTATTAGATCTTGTTTTGAAGTGAAATCACACTACTTTTAGTACCTTATATTCACTGTAGATAGGCTATTTGTCAGACACTCCTGTCAAAAGAGAAATAACCCTTCAGATATGAACATGTAAGCAGGAAAGCATTAGCAGATGGCACTTTAGACACACTGAGAGCTCTAAGGTCAGGATTGAAGAGTGATGGTTATTTCCATAGCCTACTGGTTGATGCAGATCACTATTAGCTACAAAATGTTTAAACAATTTTTCCATTACTGAATATGGGTTTAGCATACTCTACTTTTCACACTTCATAATGTGGTATCAATTTGAGCAAATGCATGGCTTCTAGAGAACTGAAAAGACTGAGATAGGGAGACCTCATATTTGAGTTGTAACTGACTACTCTTTGTCCAGATAGCTGCTGACTTCATCAGGTGTCATGGTTCAGTGTCAACTACATGCATACTGACTTGTCTCAAGACTTTTTTTTCAACTACCATTGTTTTGTGTTTGTAGCACTGAATGTCATGCTTACATGCCAGTCCTAGCTAACCATAACACCTGGTGACACACTGTTCCTATCGCTCAGAAAACAAAACATCTCATCTAGTCAGTAGTATTTTTAAAGGTGAAAAAAAAGAAATGAGTTTTTTTTTTTTTGTTTTTTTTTTTTTAATTTCTGGCTTTTTGAGAGTAAATATTTGGAAATATTTTGTTAAAAGTTGAAATTATGAGCAATAAATGGAAATCTATAATCTTAGCTACTGTTGACACTGAACCAAAATAATCAAGCCTTTTGGAGCAGAGTAGATGTAGGAGCAGTTTTGTCAGAATGCACAGATGTAGATTTTCATCCACACTTTTATTTTAACCTCAAAGGGTTATATTTTATTTTGAAGTATTTATAGTATCTGTTCATTTATTAAGGACTAGCATATCATGATACTTTAATGAAACCAAAGTGTGTGTTTGTGTGTGTGTGTGTGTGTGTGTGTGTGTGTGTACCAGATATTTACATTTTGAGATATTAAAAGGCAATAATGACATGGCATTTTGGTACAATGATAAAACCTCTTAGAATTTATTAAAACTGGACTTGTCCTTCATGTGTCAGTTAAAGAATCTCCTTTCTTGTATAATTTTCTTTTCAACATATTCTATTTTGTCCTCTTTTCTCATCTCATTTGTAACTGTGTGATAATAATTGAGAATTCACTAGACTGCACATTTTGTCAGGGTGAAGAATGTGTTCATTTTGCCTCTTCCATTGAACAGACTATTATGACATTCATCCATTTTCAACAGCATCCACCTTTGATGTTACAGAGTAAAATGGAACTAATCATCCAAGCAAGTGTAGCATAAAATTACCAGGTGAGCCACTGATGGCCGGGGTGTTAAAACAGTGACAGTTCAGTGTGTGAACACAAGCTATAGTGGCAGATCAATGCATTGTTGTTTATGATGGTGCAGAAGCTGTAGGCTCTATTGTAGGGTTTCAGGTTCCTTTAAAATCTGAATATGATCTCAGGTAACAATGCTTCCCAACATCAGTAGTTATTTTTAATCACATATCCATAACCATAAAATAAATAAAATATTTTTTACGTAATATAAGAATGTGTCTCAAGAACAAACAAGAATAAATCTTGGCAACCATTTAGTAGGAACTCAAGAGCAACTTTACAGTATAATTTTTTGTCTATAGATAAAGAGTAAAGAAGAAAGGCAATTTGAATAATAAGCTGAGGTAATGTAACGTGTGTCCAGCTGTAACTGATAAATCATATATTCTAAGTGTTCAATGTTTACTACATTTGCTTTGTTAAGTTTCAGAATCAGGCATGTTATGTATTCTTTGTCAAAGCTCTCCATATGTAACCTAATTGGAATTTCAGAAAATAATAAATGCCCAAATATTAAGTAATTTATCATTTTATATTATTTTTAAAATGTGTGTGTATGTAGTATATGTGTGTGTGTATAAAACTGGGTTTTAGAACATTTTAAACCTTTAGAGAGTATACAATATATTTTACAAAGTAAATGATTTGCTTTGTTAAAACAATCTATGAGAACTCCGTTTTATGTTCTAAGATGCTGTCTGATGTAAACTTCATCATGCTGTATAAAATGTAATCATTAGTGAATTCCCTTTCACTTGTGGCAAGTTTCCAAGCTTGTCATTTCTACCCCACTTAGTTCCTCAACTGTGGGATGCTTAAAAGACAAATGATCTTTTAAGCCTAACATCTGAGTTGTCAATTCTTGCCAAATTCATACTTAATGTATAAAACAATCTGTGTTCAAATATGATATTAGACTTATTCAGATTCCACTATCAATGAAGGGGGATAAAGTTCCTTAATTTGTAGTTTATTATTAGCTTTTCTAATACTTCTATTAAAGGAGAAAATGCAATTATGGAATTACTTGTATGTAATTTAATTGTTCACTAGTTTTATTGATTTAATTTTCATAAACAACTGTGAACAGAAAAATAGATTTTATATTCTGGGTTTTTCTTCTATTACCTAGGGATAAGTAACAACAAATAAGTTTGCTAGAAATAGCAAATATCAGTGTGTTTTCATAAAATTTTTTCAAAGTTAACACTAAGAAGTAAATAATATTATAAAATTCATTCCTTACTTTCTGTACAAAGCTAAGAGAATGTGTCAGACAACTTTAAGGGAAAAAATACCACCAGGATTAACATGTAACTTGGAAAAAGTTGCTTTATATGTCTATAAATATATGTAAAATATTTTAAATGTACATTTAAATTTAAAATTTTACATAACAATTATGTTAAGAGTTAGCTTCTTTATTTTTTAGAAGAACATTAAACTGTTATATATAAACTTGCAATAAAATGACTTTTCCCATTGAATACACTAATATTAGCATGTTGATGTATTGAGGTAAAGTAATACAGATGCATTATATAAAGAAATATATATATATATATATATATATATATATACATAAATTATATCACTTGATTGAGGAATGAATTAATTATGAGTTAAAAGTTGCTTTAATAAAAATTCAATTATGTGTCCTCCCAGTCCATAGAGGAAATGTGACTTTCCATAGTTATACATATATATGAATAACCCAGAAATTAATTCACACATCTATGGTCAATTGATCTTTGACAAATGAGCTAAAAACATTCAATAGAAAAACCACAGCCTCTTCAACAAATTGTTCTGGTTCAATTGGCAATCAACAAGGAGAAGAATGCAAATCAATCCATTCTTATCTCCTTGTAAACTGCTAAATAGAGCTTAGAACACATAGGCACAGGGTAAACAATTCTGAACAGAATGACAGTGGCTTATGCTCTAAGATGAAGACTTAACAAAAGGAAAAGTTTCTGAAATGCAAAGGACAGTGACAAAAGGACAAAACAGCAACCAAGAGATTAGAAAAAGATATTTACAAATCCTACATCTGATAGAGGACTAGTATATATTAGATAAAATATAAAAATAACTCTAGAAGTTAAAATACACAGAATCAAATAATCCTTTTAAAATTTGAGATACATATCAGGATCCTGTCAGTATGAACTGTACTACTCAGCATAGGACCGTGCATGAGTTAAGTGGCTGCATACTCAATGGATCCCCAGGTGAAGCAGTCTCTGGATAATCTTTTCTCCAATCCCTGCTCCTCTATTTCTCCCTTCATGCCTCCTAAAAATCTCTACCAGAGTCATACTGATGTAGATGAGAATGCTTGCAGCTAACCATCAGACTGAACATGGGGACCCCATTGAAGCTAGAGAAAGGACTGAAGGAGCTATAAGGGTCTGCAACACCATGGAAAGAACAAAATTTTCAACCAACAAAACCCACCACATCTCCCAGGATCTAAAACACCAACCAGTCAGTAAACATGGAGAGAGATTCATGGCTCTAGATACATACCCAGCAGAGGATAGCATTCTGTGGCATCAATGCAAGGAGAGGCCTTTGGTCCAGTGAGGGCTCATTTTCCCAGTAGAGGGGAATGTCAAGGCGCTGAGGTGGGAGAGGGTGGTAGAGAGAGGGAGCACCCTCATGGAGGAAATGGGAGGGTGATGGGGGATGGGATTGGGGGGTAAGGGATAACATCTGAAATGTAAATACAGAGATTATGCAATAATTTAAAAACAAATGGGGTACAGAGATAAATATAGAATGCTGAATTGAGGAATACCAAATGGCTGAGAAGCACCTAAGGAAATGTTCAACACCACTAGTCATCAGGAAAATGCAAATCAAAACAAACCTGAGGTTCCACCTCACACCAGTTCAAATGGTTAAGATCAAAAATTCCGATGACAGCAGACACTGGCAAGGATGTGGAGAAAGAGGAACACTGCTCCATTGTTGGTGGGGTTGCAAACTGGTACAAACACTCTGGATATAAGTCAGGAGATTCCTTAGAAAATTAGAAATAATAATACCTGAGGACACAGCTATATTACTCCTTGCCATATACCCAAATGATGATCCAACAACTAACAAGGACACATGCTCCACAGTGTTAATAGCAGCCTTATTTATAACAGCCAAAAGCTGAAAAGTCCACAGATGTCCTTCAACAGAGGAATAGATACATAAATTGTGGTACATTTACACAATGGAGTACTACTCAGCTATTAAAAACAATAAGTTCAAAATTTCCTAGGCAAATTGATGGAATTAAAACCTATCATCCTGAGTGAGGTAACACAGTCACAAAAGAACACTCATGGCATCCACTTATTGATAAATGGATATTGGCCAAAATGCTCTCAATACCCATGAAAAAATTTACAGACCCTATGAAGATCAAGAGGAAGTAAGGCCAGAATGTGGATGCTTCAGTCCTTCTTAGAAGAGACAACAAAACACTCACAGGAGGAAATAAAGACACAAATTTTAAACAGAGGAGCAGAGATTAAAGAAAAGATCATCCAGAGACTGTGTCACTTGGGGATTCATCCCACATGCAGCATGGTCTATTGCTGATGCCAAGTCGTGCTTACTGGCAAGGGGCCTGATATGGATGCCTCCTCAGAGGCTCTGCCAGAGCCATACTGGTACAGAGGAGGATGCTTCCAGCTTACTATAGAACTGAACACAGGGACCCCATGAAGAAACTAGAAAAAGGTCTAAAGTTTGCAATCCCTTGGGAAGAACAACATTATCAACAACCAAACACTCCACAGCTACCAGGCACTAAAATACCAACCAATGAGTATGCATGGAGAGAGACCCATGGCTCCAGTTGCATAAGTAGCAGAGGATAACATTGGCATCAGCTGGGAGAGAGGACTTTGGTCCAGTGAAGGCTCATTTTCCCAGTGTAGGGGATGAGGTGGAAGTGGTTAGAAGTGTCGCAGCACCTTCATGGAGCATAGTGAGAAAGGAGGAAGGATGGGAGTGGGGGAAAGTGGATAACATTTGAAATGTAAATACAGAGAATATCCAATAAATAAGGACAAAAGGAAAAAAGAAAATCTTATCTTGGTATGTGTCTTCTTTAAATAGTACTTTAGAGGTTTTGTTTTTGTTTTTGTTTTTATTTATTGTGGTGTGTGTGTGTGTGTGTGTGTGTGTGTGTGTGTGTGTGTTTATATTAATATGAACATATGATGGATTATATGAGGAAGTCCGAGTACAAATCCCTAGAATAGATTCTCCCCATTTACAATATAGGAACTGAATGTCAAACAAGTGTCTTCAGGCTTGGGAGCCACTGTCTTCACTCGTTGAGCCATTTTGGCATCCCTTAATCAAATTCTTAATGCTGTCTCTGTATTCTTGTACAAGTACTTTCCGATAAAGCACGGTGTCTTTACTTCCTGGAGAACGATTCTCTCAGCCAGGAACGCAGAGTTTAACACAGTGATGCTCTGATGTGGGATATACAAGACGCCTTCACCTCTGCTTCCTGTGAGCTTTCAAATCCTTAGCAAACATATTACGTCATCAAAATTCTGGGAATGGGAAATAAAATAGATTTTGTGTGTGGGCTGGGGGAAGTCATGTTGGGAACAGAAGGGTCAGGCATGGGCTGAGAGTCAAAAATGGAGATTACTTCATGAAATGGCTAGAATTGGGGGGGGGCATTTGAGGGGTACAATGCCAGAACCTAGTGCAGTGGACATTTCCTGGAATCTATAAGAGTTACCTTAGAAAAGCTTTCTAGTAAAAGGGAACATGGAATCCAAACTAGCTATCTTCTATATCCGGACAAGGCTCCTAAAATTGAGATTGGGATATCAATCCTTTCACAAAACTTACCATCTGTCTTGCCTGCAGGGTCTGCTGGGGCATTGGTGGCACATAATTAGTAGGAATGGATGATGCCTGAGTGGTCCAACATGTGAACCTTTCCTAAAGAGGGAGTCTAAGCCTGACAGCGCATGGATGGCCAGGAACGAGAGGCAGGATAGCTCAGTGACCCTTGAGAGAACTAAACATAACTAGGGGGAAAAGTCAGGAAATGGTTTCTAATGATATTCTGCTATGCTCATAGATTGGTAAAAGTTTTTCATCTAGCAACTTATGAGAAAAGATGCAGACACCAACAGCCGAAAAACTAGGCGGTGCCAGGCAAATCCCACAGAAGAGGGGAGCCAAAAAGGCTGAGGGTATCTTGAGAATATGGCCACAACATCATTTAAGCAGGGCTTAAAGGGGGTCACAGAAATTGATGGGACTAACAAAGATCATGCAACGGTCTGTCCTATGACTTCTGCATATACCTTATAATTGTATAGCTCGATGTTCTTTGGGACTCCCAGCAAGGAGAGGGGGCTTGTTTCTGACTCTTTTGCCGCATCTTCAGACCATTTCCTTCCTTTTCTTTCCATGGGGTCGCCATGTCCCACTGTGATACAATGGTTTGTACCAATCTTATTGGATCATGTTAGAGATATTGGATAGATATCCCTGGAAGGTCTTTTTTAATTTTTTTTAATAAAAGGAGAAAAGTTGTTGTGAGAGAGGAGGAGGTGCTGGTAGGCTACAGGGATGTGTGGAGTGAGGGGAAACTGCAGTCGGAATGTAATATATGAAAGAAGAATAAATATTAAAAATAGCTCTTAACTGACAAAATAAAGTTGCACCATTAACACTTTTCAGACAGATAGGCAAATGCGCACTTACACACACAGACACACACAGGCTCACACGCAGTGCCCACCAGGTATGGAGTTCACATCACTAATATCTCCTTTTTAGTTTGATTTTTAACATTCTCCTCTCTATATATTAAGATGCATAGCTACAATCAAGCTGGCTGAGTTATGTGTTGAGAATAGCATATGCCTCCCTATGTGTCAGTGCTCAGAAATTGACTGAGTTCAACAGCATAAGTCTGTTCATTGCAAAACCTACATGTGTACATCTATTTGAGAACACATGAAAAAAGAAGCTGGTCATTCGTGGATAATCATTCAGTAAGTGTAACCCAGGCCTACTGTGTTTTCTTGTATACTAGGGAAGCATGTTTTATCACACTGAAAGAAATTTTCTGGATGGCAGTGTGTGCTGTAAGGCAAAGCACTTTTATCTTTCTGTATAACAGGGGCAGAGTTAGAGGCTGTTGAAAACTAAGACATCTTATAGCACTCCTAGCCAGTCAGAGGTAGAGGCAATCTTCTAATATCTTATAACTATTGCAGGTTTCATTTTCAAGATAAAAGCAAATGTTCTGCAGCTCATGGTGCTTCTTGAGTCCCAATGATCTGTGTCTATTTTCCATTAGGCAGCTTTCTCAGCTTCTTGTGCATTCATGTTGGTTAGAGTTTTCATCTAAGAAAGAACAATTGAATAGTGTTGTCTATGGTATAAAGGGTTGATGATGACTGTAATCATTCCAGGTGTATCTCTACCTAATTGCCAAAACAAAGAGAATAAGTATTATTTTAAAATATCTTTCTATGTGAAAGTCCAACATAGTAATGATACAGTACACTTTAACAACCTTGCATAAATTGTGGGGTTAGTGTGCAGTATAACAAAATGTCTATATAGCATGGGTGCATGATCAGGAAACAGAAAAATATTCACAGTGAAATAATTACTTTTTGTTATTACGGTATTCTGGCTAAAGAATTGAAACCATCAGATGCAGTAGCTCAGCCTGGGCTATAGAGGCAAGGTATGTCTGCACAGCAAAAAATCTAATTCTTCAAATGTCTTCAAATTTTTAGGCAAATAGATGGAACTAGAAAATACCATCCTGAGTGAGATAACCCAATCACAAAAGAACACACATGATCTACACTCACTGATAAGTGGATATTAGCCAAAAAGCTGAGAATACACATACAGATATAATTCAAAGACCACATGAAGATCAAAAAAGAAGTAAGACCAAAGAATGGATGCTTCAGTCATTCCGAGAAGAGAGAGCAATATATTCAGAGGAGGAAATACGGAAAAAAGTGTGGAGCAGAGATTGAAGAGAAGGTCATCCAGAGAATGCTGCATCTGGAGATCCATCCCATATGCAGCCACAAACACAGACAATATTGCAGACACCAGGGAGTGCATGCTGACAGAGCCTAATATAGTTGTCTCCTGAGAGGCTCTGCCAGAGCCTGACAAATACGGAGGCAGATGCTCACAGCCAACCATTGCACTGAGAGCAGGATCTCCAATGGAGGAGTTAGAGAAAGGATTGAAGTAGCTGAAGGGGTTTACAACCTCATAACAACAATATTCACCAACCAACCCCCCTAGAGCTCCCAGTGACTAAACTACCATCCAAAGAGTGCACATGCAAGGAACCATGTCTCCTGCAGCATATGTAGCAGAGGATGACCTTGTTGGGCATCAATGGGAGGAGAGGCCATTGGCCCTATGAAGGCTTGATGCCCCAGTTTAGGAAAATGCCAGGGCATGGAAGCAGGAATGAACAGGTGAAGTAGATCACCCTCATAAAAGCAGTGAGTGATATGGCAGGGGGTTTCTGAAAAAGGAAGTAACATTTGAAATGTAAAGAAAAATTCAAAGAAGAAAAAAAATTTATACAAAATACAGGTGATTTTACAATAAGTAAGAAATATAGCCTTGAGCCCACTCATATGGACATATGATAGTACATTAATAGAATTTTTCAAAACAAAGTCATAATCAAAATGCTGGCATACTACAATATTTCATGGCCACAGTAAGTAAGCATCTTTTTAGTTTTTAAAAACATCTATTTTAATACAAACAATGTAAAGATAAACTGATATATACTATGGAATATTGTGGTTTGTATGTGTATGCAATTTTTTGTCACTTAATATAAAATGTGTGTTTCACACCTTTGTATAATTTACACTATATTAAATGTTTAATTTTAATTTTAGATTGTGAACTTTAATGCCATAAGACGACTATCCTTGCTTTGTTTAGTATTCACCATATTATGTGAAGAACATATTTTCTAGACTTTCTTATATAACTTAAGTCACCTAAGTCTGACATATTTCTTTCCACATTTTGTTGAGGCTCAAAATCTGCCCTGTGATGGATGCGTACTGATCAGACCAGATTAAATTGATACCATTTCAACATGCTCCAGTTCATCTTACCTTTGCAAAAGAGTTCAAAACTATTGGTCATGAGAAATATGAGGGACATTTACTAAGAGAAATTTATGTTGGTCAAACATATTAATTCAGTTATAAAACATGAACTTCCTGACCCTCATATAACAAACTGAGAGATTAATAACACATCTCAGTCTGGTTTCCATTATGCTGACTGATGTGCTGAATGATTACCAATGTGTTTATATCCCAACTGAAATCTATACCAATGTTAACATTCCCAGCTTCTCCAAGGTAACACAAACAGGGGGAATGTATGAACTTCCTCTATTCTTTACACTTGAATTTATAGCTTTCTTGCTTTTATTATAAACCTTTGAAATGATAACTGGGTTAAAAGTTGATTGTGGAAGAAGGCTTTTTTATAAATAAGTGAACATAGAAGAATGTTAGAGTCAGCATCCTAGATCAAAGATGATAATTACTTCTGGTTCATGCTAATTTTAATATAAATATATGAAAGGTTGTCTCAGATAATGGTTGATATTATCTATCATCACAGTTCAGCACAAAACAATACCATGGAGGAAAAACATGTCCCAGTGTATAATAAGGTTTTTCAGAGAAGACTAAGACTAGAGTTTAATGTTCAAAGCTCCAGTGAGCATAGAGGAGAATCAACCTCACATAGTCATTCACTGACATCCACACACAAGGTTTGGCCTGCACACTTCTCCCATTACATACACACATACATGCATATTAATGATAACATATTAAATTTTGAAAGAGTGAAACTAAATAATGGTTATAAGTTACTATTTCTATTCAGTGAGAGGTGGTGATGGTGTGGAACAAAATAGCATGTGAGAAATGCAAAGCATCTTCATCACAAAAACTCTTGCCTCACAAGCATGAGGAGTAGACTGCAGGGGGGTGTTGGTCATTCAAAGTTCATTGAACTTCACTTTATCTTACCAAGGTTCTTCCTTTCAGTATCTCAGGAGTTTTTGTATTAGTCTTTAACATTTTGAAAGCTTGTGACACACAGTTTGTAAAGAGTAAGTATCCCCCTCCAATTTATCATGAAGATAGAATAGGAAACAATCCCAGGAGGTACTTTTATGAAAGTCAGACATAAAGTATAAAGTTTGGTGAAATACAAATCCTTACAAATGCAACTTTTCAGCATAGTTGGTTTTAAAATAATGCTAAGAGTTAAAATGTAATTTATAAAATTAGTTACAAAAATTTACCTTATCTAGAAATACAAACCATGTTTAATATTTTTATAACACTTAAAAACCACGTATTAAAGAATAAACAATGGACGACCCTACCGTTTTAATAAACAGTTACATTCAGTAGTCTAGAAATGAATAGAATTTGTCACAATTTTAGTACACAAAGTATGCATGGGGTGAGGGGGCAGATTTCCTTCAATCTAACTACTACAACCTAACATTTCAGGAGGGTTTCAATGGAATCTGGTTTTCTTTCTACTACAAAACACAAAATCTCTCCTTTTATATTGAAGTACAAACTAATATTTTGTTATTGCAGCACTGATGATATTGTCAATAATCCACTTCACAACAGCTTAATTACACTATGGCAGGTAATATTTGAGGTTCCATATTGGATGCCATACATTGTCATAGAAGTTGGGATATACTTTTATCAATTTTTTACACTTGCCAATAGAAGAATTTGAGAGCTGACTCAGACATAAGCTTCAAGACAATCTTTATTGGTCTTTAAAAGAAAACTTTTAGGGCAGGCTCCAGTGGGGTATGAAGAGGGGTAGGGGAGCCAAGGGAAAGAAGCCAGGCCATTTGAGTTAAGGCATCATGAGAGTCAGCTACATATAGCAAGCAAGCAGCAACATGAGAGGGACCAGGGTTTCATACAAATCACAAAGAATCATAGGAAACATAGTTTCCACAGTCAACCACAAAAGCAGTGGTTCTCAGCCTCCCTAATGCTATGGACCTTTACTATATATAGTTCCTCACTCCTGGGTCTCTGGCAACCACAAAAGTATTCTCATTGCTACATTATGAATTTGTTTCTGTCATGACTTATACTGTAGACATCTGTGCTTTCAGATGGTCTTAGCTAACTCCTGTAAAGGGATCTTTTAACCTTCAGAGGGGTCCTGACACACAGGTTGAGAACAACTAATCAGAAAGTAAAATTAATCATCCACTAAAAAAGTGGAAAAAAAAAAAAAAAAAAAAAAAAAACAGGCAGGCTTGCTTCATACTAAAGGGGAAAACCCTAAGTTTCTGCACAGAGGTGATAATATTGAGAAGGAAAAATAAATATTCCTCCTATATTTTCTGAAATGTTTAGACTTACACATTTGCCTAGGATTAATTCTTAAGGGAGAGACAATAATATGGCTTCATCCTGAGATAGATTTCATTCTTTTGACTAGGACATAGTAGCTTCAATTAATGGTTCATGAAGCTAATGTAGCACTGTGGAATTTCTTAAATTTTCTAACTTGTCCTTCAGGAATAAAATGGAAATGTATACACGGGCCATTATTCTTTCTTCATATACTAAGGAATGAAATTCTCAAATAGTTCTTAGTAAGTTAGCCCTAGTAGGGAAAAATGCACTGTGTTTCCTTTCTTCTATCCTTCCTACCACCTTTCCTTCTTGGATGCAGAATGTAGAACTAATACAGTATGAACATTATATTAGGTTGATTCATTTATACAAGGAAGAGAACAGTCTTTTTTTTTTTCTCTAGCAAATGGTTACTTGATAGTAATTTATATATTTCACAGTATTTTTTAATTTATAGAAAAAAACCCAGAAATTAGGAAGTAGTCTAATATAACTAAAATTTAAATGTATGGAAAATATGTACTCAGCAACAGAACCAGTCACATGCTTACTCTGTGACTAAGTGTAAATATACAATCATCAAGAATCAGTGTGTGGGGTGTGAGTGTGTGTGTGTGTGTGTGTGTGTGTGTGTGTGTGTGTGTGTAGCTATTTCTGATCAATAGACATTTGCTATTAAATTGGAATAAACCACAGCTTGATAAAACCTTAAACATTCATTTACAAATAATTATTCAGAGTTTTCATTGTTACTAGAGTCCAAAATGTCAGATGCATTGGTACAAAAGTAAACAGCTATAAATAAGGGAGGGAATAAGAATCAAAATTTAAGAAAAAATAATGAAAAATTCAATATCTTTATTGTAATATTAGTTTAACATCTATCTGAGACAGGAGAGATACCATATTGAATAATATAAAGAAGTAGTTAAAAAGCACCTTACTCCCCCCCAAAAAATAATAACAAAACTCTATGTTTAGAGTTGTAAATTGCATTTAAAATAGCTCACTTGGCATTCTTAGGATATGTGTGAAAAGCATTAAAGAATTTTAAAAGGACATTATTCAACAAATGGAAAAGTGTCTCAGAAAATCAAAGTGAGGCACTGAGGGTCAGACAACTTCCCAGGAGGCAGGAAACAAGGGAGGAAAGATGGTAGGCAGGTTAACAGACCTTACATTAGGCATTTGAGAATATAAGGCTGTAATGGCTTCCCTATACTTGTCTGCCATCTGGAGGTTACTATTTGAGGCAGCTTATAAATCTACCACCTGAGGACTTCTATAGTGGGCACCAACACAATTCCCTATATCTGTCTACATTATCCTATCTGTGTAATATCCCCCAAACAATTCTGAGATAGAATTAGTGTTTATACTTTTCCCAAAAATGTAAAGTCTCAACTCTCGGGCCAGACTAGGAGCATCTTCCCTTCCCACACTGGGAAGTCTTCCTGTACCCATTTCTTTGTTTCTGAGGCTTCTTCTTTCAATAGTTGCCTGTGATCTCAGACCTAGCTTTAAATTTCTGTTACTTTTAAATCAATGAATACACAAAATCTATTCCTCATACTCTACAGGAAATCTTCCTGGTTATATCAAATTATTCCAAGAAATATCATTGCTAAATTATATTGGCTTTTTTAAAATAAAAATATAGGCTTATTCACATTTTAAACATTTGTAAACAAATCTGCCTACTACAATTTGTATTCAAAGCTTAATCATATGAATCTTATAAATTTCTCATCAAGTAATAAATGGTACCAATGTTAAAAAAAATGATACAATCCTTTAGCTCAAATTGCATGGGCATTCTGTATGTAAAAAAAAATAATGTATGTTTTGAACACCATAACAATATTTAACTACATTGCTAAAAATAAATTTTCTTTATTTTTGCTATGGCCTTCCAAAAATTTAATGTATATTTCCATAAAATTTACACTGATTTGATGCTCTAATTTTTCTAATTCTTTTAAAAAAGGATAAAAATACAATTTCCTTTTAATTTGGTAATTTACAGCAAGTTTTATCTCAATTTCTTATGCTAAAATGTTTTGTTTTTTCAAGTCTTGAGCATATCATCCTAAACAATTTTTTTAAAAAACTTACATGTTTCAAGTAACAGTAAATTTTATTTAGAAATAAAACTTCTACATCCAACAAAGTAATAAAATGTTGATGTTCTTATTTTACAACGGAGATAAACTCATTTGTTTAAAAATACTCACTTAACATATAAACCAGTTAAGAACATGGTTTCTACATATTTTAACCATAAAAGCATTGATTTCGACTTTCTAATGTATAGTATAAAAGTAAGGAAAACATCAGATGTTTTCCATGTTTATTTGAAGAAATGACTTTGTATAATTTCTGACTGAGAGACATATAGTTGTTTATAAATATATAACCTCATACAAAACCAAGAAGAGCTGCTATCACAGGCTCAGGTTTTAGTATATGTTGTAGGAAATATTAATGAAATGTAAAAAGTTGTTATGTCACGCTACCTCCTGTTACTATCCCTGGCTGTCTCTCAGCCTCCATTTCTAGCTCCATCAGCTGCCACTCATCTACTTCCTATGGCGTGTCCCTGCCACGCTAGCCTTATGTAGAGACCACCCATCTCATGGCTCTTTTGTTGGTGACTCTGTTCACACTCCCAACAACACGGTAAAATCAAAACCCCAGAGGCTTATAACTCATTAATCAGATTTATAACAGTAAATTCCCACTCCACTAAATATCAACACAATAAATTCAGAGACAATTGATATTGATACAATCTACCCACCTAGATAAGTTGAATTGTTCTGTAATAATTCATCCCTTATAAGATAAGCATAGCAACCTGTGGCTTTTTAAAGCCACATGGCACTAGGACATTCTTTTCTTTCTCCATCTTGGTTTCTTTTTACTCCTCCCTCTTTCTCCTTCCTCTCATAAACTCTGCCTCCTCTTCTCTTTTTCACTAACCAATCACAAGCCTTGTCTTATCTAGTGCCTGCTCTCACCTGCATGCATCGATCCACAAATATTCCTAAATATTGTTAGACAACTAGAATCTGAAAAAAATAAAACATTTTTTTTTTCCAATGTGATTGAACCTCACTTCAGTTTGAGCAGAAGACAATATATGTGCATCAATGGCAAGCCTTTTCTCTGCAACTTTTTATATTCTTTTTAGTGATTAATGTTCACAAGACCAATAGAAAGAGGTGCTTTAAATGAAGTGAATTGAAAGGTAATTACTAATACTGACCATGCTCCTGTAACAGCTTCCCACCCCACCCTGATCCATATAATATTTAGACAGATTTATTCATAAATATAGCTTTTAGTATCTTTTCTTAGAGGATATCCTTTATACACCTAGCAATTATGTTATTTCCATGCTCTTTAGACTTGTAAATCTTCACTATCAGGGAAGTTAAGCAGGTACTCAGTAAGATGATGACCCCCCTGGGAGATAATACAAATTCTTGTCCTAGATATATTAGGTGGACTTTTACCTCTGCGATCCCTTGATGGCTGATATTCCTCTACTCTAATAATTAACAGCATTACTTCCTTCTTTCTCTCCATTCCAGGGGTTTGGTGCTTTATCCATTTCACTGCATTACCAGATAATGTACACTGTATTGGCAAAACAGGCTAGTCTGCAACTGTTATCTTCTATCAGAGATTCTCAGAAATTTTGTTTCACTTTGCTTCTTTCACCCCACCCACATTCACCCCCAGGTATGTGTTTTTCTCTGTGAGAGACTCTCATAATCTTTGCTACCCTCATTCTAAACTTTCAACTTTGGAGTATCAGCTCCTGATCACTAGCCATCACTCTTGCCAAAGTTCCTCCTCCTTTTCCTCCTCTTCCTCTTCTTTCTCTTCCTTCTTCTCTATCTTCAGCTCTTACTTCATTTTTCCCTACCTCGAAATTAAATCATCATTTTAGACAGTGCAATTATTGGTTCATCCAATGGAATAAACTTGATGATACTCCTTGGTGACCATGTTGCACACAAGACCCCTATATCCTCTCTCTCTCTCTCTCTCTCTCTCTCTCTCTCTCTCTCTCTCTCTCTCTCTCTCTCTCTCTCTCTCTCAGTAAGAAAAAATATTAGCCGTTGCAAAATCATTCATAATAATATTTTGAATCATATAGTGATAATTTGATATATGTTTTTAAATCTTTTGGCATTAATTATATCCTTCAGTCTGGGATGAGTTTCAATTATTCAGAGCTATAGCCAGCTCAGTATTTACATTGTGGCTTCTATGTATAATATCAGAAAATTCTTCAATATTTTCTTTTTGTATCATGGAAATGGTTTTTTACAGTAGACAAGATAAGGATAGGAGCTATTCTGCAGAATGTTGTGAACGCTTTCCTAAGCTAGTGTTTCACAGGGGCATGAGTGAGTGACCATTACTCCAAAATACCCTGCAGAGCACATAAATCTATGGAACAAAGTGATGTGAGAGATAATGGGATGGGTTGTGCTTGGGATTTTTGTCCAGCTTATATTACAGTCCTGAACCAGCAACAACTCTGCCTTCTGCTGGCTTTGGAAATTCTTTTGTGAACACACTCTAAAGCTGGACATATCTAACTAACTTCAGTTGACCTTCAGTTCTCTCTCTATTCTAACAAAGCACTTCTCTGAATTAGTGGAAGTCATAGAATGTTGAAGGTAGAGTTGTCTGATAAGTGTGTGAGGGTTGACTCTCCCTAGGTAGCTCACAAGTAGAGAATAAATGCCCTTTCTTTCCCATTTCAACAGACAATAAAGGAAAACCACATTGAGTCTAGGTCATGACAGGAAGGCAATTTAAGTTTTAACAGGAACACCAACAGAGCAAACCCTTGTGTCTCTTTGCTCATCCCCCACTTTCTGGATCACCTGCCCTGCCATGCAGCATGTCTCTGCAAACATACCAACTGCACCCAACTAGGATCAGACAAACTTGCTAAATTAAATTAACATTGAACCCCAAATAGTTTACATTGATATATGATTGTTGTTTTTATTTTAAATTCAAATATGTTACATAGAGCTTCTTGGGAAAGACTTCATTTATAAAACATAACCAAACAAAAACATTGTAAGGTATGAGTAAGAATTGATTGAAATTATTTTCATGAGAGCGCGATTGGTCTGAATTTCAAATGACTACTTTGGCTGCTGTCTGAAGAAAACATGAGTAAGCAAAACATAAATAAATAACACAAGAGAAATATGGATGGTGCCACTTTTATGTGTGCTTAGTCAATGATATGGAGATGCTGAATAGGATTCTCAAGTTTTATAGTAGACTTCTTATGACTTAGTGTCAGAATAAATGATGCAAGCAAAATATGTTCCTTTTGAGGTAAATCTAATCAACAATACTGTAATGGTACTCTTTAAAGTTAGAATGCTTAGATTCAGTATGATATAGAACACTATAAAAACTGAGCAATGATCAGGCTGTATTTATGTGTTTATAGATATATTTTCACACACACTTTTATGTGTGTGTGTTGTGTGTATGTATGTGTGGGAAGGAATGTGTGTGTGTAACATCAGTAAAAGAAAAGAGAGATATGGAGTCATATTGTTGAATTAGAAATAGAAACCTAAGGTGAAGAATGCTATAATTTTATTTTAATTAAAAATTAAAATGTATAAAAATAAAATTTAAGTAACAGATTATTAGTTAAAAGTGTTGTTACTTAATAATAGCTATAGGAAAATTATGTAAAATACTATCAATACTAACAAAAACATAGTACATTGCCACAGTTTACACTAAGTAGAATAATTTTGAAACAAGACGTTTTTAGAAGGATAAATCAAAGTCCCATAGTAGGGTTAAAGCAATAACCATTAGTGGTAGAACATGAAGGAGGCGGCTGACGTCAGAAGATAAGAGCTGCTGGGCAGTTGTTCTTTCAGAAATGTGTGGGTAAGAATATGTGTGAGAAGCAAAAGTAATGTTAAGGCTGCTGTCCTAGGTGTATTACATAATTCACCTGCCAAAAAATGAAGGAGAGTGGGCCCTTCAAAAGTTTCTGATTTACGTTTATTTACTTACACATTTACATTGAATAAAAATTGAAACAAATTTTGAAAATATTTGCACCTAAAATATATCAATTATAGGATATTTGGAGATACAGAAATATGTAACCAAAACATTGAAAGGTAAAGAAAAAGGAGTGCCACAGTTTTAAAGCCAGCCAGAGCAAAAGAGTGAGTTCCAGGCTAGTCATAGATACATGTTGGCAGAGACTGGGAGGGAAAATGAAAGTAAAAGAAATGAAGAAAGGACAGAAGAAAGGAAAAAAGGAAGAGAGGAAGAAACAAAAGAATCAAAAATAAGAGCAAGAAAGGAAGGAAGGCAGGCAGGCAGGAAGGAAGGAAGGAAGGAAGGAAGGAAGAGAAGGGAAAGGCAAATGGTGTGAAAAAAAGAAATTATTAAATAAAAACTTATATAAGTTCTTTGAGTAAAAATAAAGGTAGAGAAAACTCTAAACAAAAGCTGTTTTTCTTTTGTGGGCAAGAAGTAAACTGTGTGTAAAGAAACTGTCTCATTATTCAAAAATTTGTGTTTCTAAATACTAAAATAATTTTATAGATTAAAAACCTTGCTACACTACATTAAGACTACATATAGGGATAGAAAGATAGCAATATTTAATCTAATTTAAACGAATATTTAATCATCTTAAATATGTCAAGTCTTTTGAAAACCCAACTTTAACATATTAGGCAATAACAAACACCTGAAATAAATCATTTTCCTTCATTTTAATTTTCATTCAAAATTAGTTTTAAAAGAATTCCTATAGTTAGTTACTTTTAATTAATATTTTCATGTCTTTGTACAGTAATTGTGTAGCAGTTTCACAGAGTCCTAATAAAAGTATTAGGGATTGGGCTAATGTTGGGTGTTTGATAAAATATTTTTTTATTCACTTACTTCTAAAACTTAATTTCAATTCTTTTAAGTATACCTCGATATTTTCATGTTATAGAAGAATAAGGAAGGTAGAGAGAAGTTAAGTAACCATAAAGATCAGAATGTGAAAATCAGTAGCAGAAATATGAAATCGAGCACATGATGAAAACCCAAGCTTTAGACAAAACCAAAACAAGCAATAGCGCCTTTTACTGTTATATGAACTTATTTCCTTCAAGTACCGAATTCAGTGAAATACTGTTACCTCCAAGTCTAAAATGAAATAAGTTTTTTCCAAGTTGCTTTGGCCATGGAGTTTTATCAAAGCACTAGTAACCCTAAGTGATAAAGTTGATAAATAACAAAATAGATAATTAAATGACACCCTAGACAAGAGACTTTACTCTGTTCCACTGATTAAGACACTGTAAATTAAACTTTAAATTTTATACACTATTACAATGATTTTCACACAGCTGTCACATTAGAAATTTTTAAACTGTTCTTCTATGTCATGGCTTATGAACTATGCTAATGAGGATTGCAACTCTGCTATGTTATGTGCACATGTTTGATACATGTAGGTTAGTCACAGAAACGCCTACTTGGCCTGTGTCTCAGGTACCACATATACTTGGATGCCTTAGAGAATAGCAGTGGTTGAATCAGTGACAAAACTGAGGTTGTAGAAAACATCAGCACATTTCCCAAAGAGGTTTTCAAGTGCAGCATGTGAATTAACTCAAATGCCTATGGTTGTCATTTCTCTTTGACCCTTTATTGGACTATATCTAGGACTCAATATTTTTATTTTAATATTATTGCCATTGTAAAATTGTTTGTGACATTTCTCATTAATTTTTAAAAAAATTATGAACAATGATGTTTCTTATGTTAACTTAATATTTAGCAATTATATATGAAGTTATTTTCATGTCAGTTATCAGAGGTAAATTTAAGTATTTTTAGGCCAGCTGCAATCCTGAAATCAGAAGAAAAGAAAGAAAAAAGAATATGTTTTGGTAATAAAAACCTATTTTCCTATAGAAACAACTTCCAAAACTGCTCCATAAGAAACAACAGATACCTCTACACTGCCTCCAACTCTGTCCCTTGTGAAAACACATGTCCTCTCATGTGCCAGATGCTGATCTGGAACAGTAAAGGCACAACATCCAAATAAAAGTTGAACTATTTATATTTCTTCTTCCAATCTTCTCATGCAAGTAGTTTTCTGGTTATTTTAATTTTAATATTAGTCAGTTTTATTTGTTATACTGTGTGTGTGTATGTGCATGTGCACCCTTGCTGCAACAAACAGGCAAAGATCAGAATACAAATTCCACGAGTTTATTTCTTTCTTACACTATATGTGTTGTTTCTCTAAGCTATGTAGTAATTAGGCTAATCAAATGAGGATACAACACAAAAAGTCCTAAGATTAGCCAAGCCATTCTCAATCATATTTCCCCCCTTTCAATTCTGTTTTTACTCCCAGCCCAAATATCACAAATGATACATGTGCAAGCTATTAGAGGTACAAGGTGATAGTAATCTGGGTTTCTGGATGAGTTCATAGAGATAACACATCAATCTGGAACCCACATTGTACAGTTGCACAGGCTCAGGATTATCTGAGTAACCTACCAATACTGCAGAAACATGGCACAGTACTATTTTCTTTAATTCTGATTGTAATAACACTGTGCAGGATATAAGAAAGCACACATTTGTTGGTGTTCTTTTATACTCAGTGATTTTTTAAATCAAAGTAGATATTCCTATTTCAAATCAGATTTAGCATTTGTAGAAAATGAATATTTTCCTGAAAAGATGAGAAAATATTGATTTAAATTACTTTTGTTTCTTTTTCAATAACATTTTACAAAGTCTCTCTTTTCTGAGAGTAATTGTCAAGCAGCCATTTCAGGTTATGTATAAGGCTGTTTAAATTTCCTTTAAAATTAAATTATTTAACTCTTTAATTATTAATATCTGCACTTACTTATGCATATTCATTTAATTCATTGACCATACATTAAGACTCCACTTAGCCTATATTATTTTCTTAAGATACCAGGGCATTTTCTCCTGGTTGTTAAATATCATTTGGTACTATCAGCCTACTTTGTTTCCCAGCTGCCTTTCTTATTTTAGCCACTGCCTTAGGCTTGTTAAGAGTAGCCATGCATTACTATATCTGACCTGTTCATCCAATTTTTATAATTAGGTTATGGTAGGGTATTATGATACTTTATTGTTGAAATGCTCTGATTTTCACTAGAAATAGTTAATATTCAATCTATATTCTGTTCATATTTAGGCTCAGTTTACAATCTTGGTTTTCTTCGTTTTACAAAAATTTGCCTTGCATATTAATTTGTGATAGTGTGACTCTTAGTCATAAAGGTCAACCCATAAAATCTTGACAACACATGGAAACATTGACTCTTAGTTTCCTTGGATTTACAGAAAGTTGCTTTGCATATAAATCAACTTTAGGAACTAAAGAATTGTCAGAGAAGGATAAGTGATCATATCATTTAAGGACCTTCAAGAAAGACAAATATTATGCAAATCCAATATAAGATAATAGTTACAGGGTGTGGCTAGACTCCTGCAACATTACTTACTTTCTATCAAGTAATTCTAGAGACACTACAGCTCAGGAACAAATACATAATAGTTTGTTTACCAACAAAAAATGTCAAAACATCTCTTTTGTTTCTATTCACAACGCTCTCAAAATATTACCATTGGTCAGAATATATTTACTCATTACAAGCATGATATCACAGGATTTCAGGAAATGTGGTTATAGCATCCACACTGTTGGAGGACCTACAAATCAAGGTGGGGATGCAGAATCATGTGAGTGCAAAGACTCCAAGCAGTGAAACTCTGAATGGGCTGCCTTGTACAGGGTTAATAGAAAAGGATGGGCTGGACTTAATGCAACTTGATATGCTATGGCTGGTTGATATCCACTGGAGGCTGGCCGTTTTCTGAAATGAAACTGAGAAACTGAAGAGGAGTGGATGGAGTCAGGGGGAGGGGATGGAGAGAGTGACAGGGAGGAGAGGAAGAAAAGGAAATTCTCACCGGGGTATAAATGAGAGAAGAAAAGGGGAAATGAGAGAAAAGGGAAAAAAGAAAGAAAATGAAAACTAGTTCATAGGATACTGCTTCCTCTGAGAGCGCTTATTGTCATATATTGACTTAGGCTTGCTGGCCAGTGAGCTCTGGGATCAGCCTACATCTGGCTCCATAGAGCTGTGATGACAACTGTGTGCAGTGGTACCTGGCTTTTTATGTGCACTAGGGAGACAAACTCAGGTTTTCTTAATTAATTCAGGCCTGGCCTTTTATCTATTTATGTATTTGTTTAGTTAGTTTATTTTTTCTTTTCTTTTTTTGGAAGGGAGATGGTTATCAATTTACTCTTCATAATTAACTAATAAAGCTAAATTTTCTGAATCTCTCATTGTTGACTGAAATAATAATCAGCTTTTTTTCTGTATTTATTATTTTTACTGTTTTCAAAATGATAGACTGAGAACTTGCTATATATCCACATGACTAGTAGAGGTTATTTCATACAGTGATTACTTAAATCCTTAAAAGCTCTTGAAAATATAGAATGGCTTGGATTTAGAATAACTGAAGTTAGATTAGATAAATTTATAAGGAATAACTTTTTCAATAAATTTGCTCACACCTTTTTACAGGACAGCATGCTTAACTAGGGGAAATGCTAAAAAGGTGTTGTGGAAAGTCTAACGGAAAGAGATCATTAATGTGCACTCCACAAGTTGGCAGTTGGACAGAAGGCTGAGGGAGAGATGAATGGACTGTGTGGAGGAGTAACTGGCAGCTAGGATGCATCAGGACATAGGGTGCAATCAATGTGGTATAAATAATGGGACTGTAAGATTGCAGTAACATAGGAAGGATGCTGGGCACACAAGAGAACTGCTGTCTGATTCAAGTAAATATTGTGGGCTCTTACCAAGCTTCCTAGTGAAGACATAAATTGGCTAAATGAAGATAAAATTGGACATGCAAATGAAATGCAGTTAGTGTGTGGCAAATAAATTGTTGCAGTTAACTTGTGAGTTCCACATTTTGTCAACAATTTTGTTATTAAAAAAAATATACTTTGGTATCAACTATAGCAAGGTCATGCTGCATTCCTGATTATAAGGGCTGGAGTTTGAAAGCCAGTGCTAATAAAATACTTGTAGTAAAATTTTGCCATCCAATGTGTTGTCTTTATGACCTTACATAATTTTTGAATATATTCATGATTTATGTACTTGACTATATATATATATATATATATATATATAATATGTAATTGTTTTATATATATAATTGTATTATATATAATATTATATTTGTATATAATTGTATAATGTATATAATTGTAATTAAATTACACTGACACATTTAAAGGATAATTTGATGTATATAAATGGGACTTGATATAAGTAAAAGACCAATTCATTTAAGATAAATAATGTTTTGTAAAAACAAAAGATAACAAGATAAAGTAAAAGCATAAAGCATATCAATATATGTGGTCAAAATATGTGTTTAAATAATTATTATTATTTAAAATTTCAAATATCAAAAAGTAGCAATGTCTTACATACAAAGACAAATATGTATTTGAACTGTAATTTGAGTGGAGATTTACGTTGTTTACAAACTTTAAGTAAGTAAAACGTCAAATGTATATGCTGTTGTATAAATAAGAGGGAAAAAGTGAATTTAAAGTTCAACATTACTTAAGAGAGTCACAATAAATACATCATCCCATGAAGGATGCCATCGGCTGCATACAGATTGCTGCATCTCAGAGGTCTTAAACAATTTGTTTATAAAATCATTCCATGAAATATATGAGTGCATGTACTACTTAAAAGTTCGCTGAGCTATAAAATGAGCAGCAGGCTTCTATTTCCTGCTGTCATCCCATGAAAAATGAGTCCTTTTGTAGACAGTGTTGCAAGCAGTAGCTTACTGTTTTAAAATGAAAACTTACTCGATATCATCAAAACAGATAAGTTCTATAGTTTGTTAGACTCATTTAAAAACTATAATATATTAATGCAAGCAGATTTGTTCTTAATTTGAAATTCATTTTCTGACTATACAATTCCTAGCATTTTTCTAATTTTGATACAACTGTACCAACTTCAAAGAATATTTTAAATTTATTTTTGTATATGCATTTAGACAAAGAACCTAAGGCCTGCATCATGTCTCTGTGGGTGAAAGTTGATCTCAGTCTTCAAGAATTAAACCCATAAATCTTATTTTAGAAAAGCTATAATCTTAGTCACTTGATTTCAAGAATGTCTGACCACTGTGACATATATAGATTTGAAGAAAACAATATCAGCATTCTTTCAATTTTTATCAGCTTGCCAATAACATTGAAATTTTGAAAAGTAAAACTTCTATTAAGATTAATTTAGTTTCTTAGCTGACTTCAAATCACTTTTCAAGAAAACATGGAGCAAGGCTATATCTTTCTTAGGGTGAAGGAAGCCCTAACCAGTGATGTGATAATTATGCATAGTAGGCTGTTGAGGCAAAGGATAGAAAAAAAATATCTGTGATTTCTTTTTGCTGACTACTGTACTGTCAGCTTTAAATGTCAATTTCCAGCTATCACTTTGATGTCTGTGAGAATAGCTGGCAAAAAGTACTCAGAGTATTTTCTGTCATTATCTCAAGCAAGCAGTTTCAAAATCCTGTGTCTAATTACTGTAGTTGTTTTCAAACAAAAAATTAAACATATAAAATAATAACAAATCTATCAGCATGCTCAAAATTCAATTCACTGCTCACTTAATAACATAGTGTTTAGGAAGAATAATCTTACCTGCATAGCAAAGATTGTAAGTGGGATGAGTGCCATTACTTTAAACATTCTCAGTTTTCTTCAGTAGAAGAAGGAAAGAAGAAGTAGAGGAGGATGATGACAGTTGCTAAAGCATTCAATCCTTACCACATCACACATGATACAGCCAAATGAGGGGAGAACATTTAATTGAGGCTGTGTGAAGAGAAAGTCTAAATTGAAGTCTCCATGGGCTTCTTCCCCTTAGATCTCAGGGAGTACCAGCAAAGAAGGATTCTAGGAGTCAGAGCAGAAAGAAGGTACCAGGAGGACACAGTCCACTGTGGCTGCAAGGCAGGGTTCATAAGGCCTCCAAGAGATTTCAAGCAGCAAACATGGAGACAGCATGTGTCTGCCCCAGGTCTTCAAGGTTTTATGATGTGGATGTTAGCTTGTTTTGTGGAACCCCTAACTGCAGGAGCAGGTGTGTCTCAGACTCCTGTGTCCACTGTTAGGAATCTTTTCTTCCTTGTAGGTTGCCTAATAGGTATCCTTGTGATGAATTTTTGGAGAAAACATGGATCTGTCATAGAGGCAAGGTGAGTGGAAGTTAGGAGAACATAGAGGGAAGTGAAAATTTATCTGAGATGTATTGTTAGACAGAAGATATATGTTTAATTTAAAATTTACTGATATGATATAAAAATCTAAAACATGGAAAATTTTCACAATCCATACTACTTACCAAAATTAAATCAATATCTGATTAGCAATTTAAACATAACAGTAAACATTTGTAAAATCAAAGAAGTAATTAAAAGTCTCCCAATCAAAAAGTTTCCTGAACAGGGGGTGTTAGTGAAGAATACTACCAGACTGTCCTGTGTCAGATGAATAGACAAATAAAATATGAAAAAATACACAGGAATATTACTCATCCATTAAAAGATGAAATAAATTTTCAGGCAAATGTATGGACCTAGAAAAAAAATCATCCTGGGTGCTGTAACCCAGACACAAGAAGATAAATAGATGTATTTGAGAATATGAGGATATTTTCTGTGAGTCCGTAGAACAGCAGTGGTAAGTTAGTAACGAACTGGCCTTTGTGTGGGCCAGGCAGATCTCCCAAGAAAGAAATAGAATAAGTAAGTAGAGATCAATAAAGAAAAACTAGAACAAGATGATCATGTGAAAAGAGGTAGGGAAGTAGAGATGACATATTTGCTCCAACAAGGCCATTCCCACCCCAACAAGGCCATTTCCACCCCAACAAAGCTATGCCCACTCAAACAAGGCCACACCTCCTAATTGATTGGCCCTGGGCCAATCATATTCAAACCATCACATTATGTGTCAAAGAAGTTTTGAATATTACCAGCACATGAACAGTGTCCATTAATTGAAAATTTAAGAAGCATTGACCAAATTCTTAAGAAAATGGCTGCATCTAGAGAATATCATTCTGAGTGAGATAACCCAGTCACAAAAGAACAGACATAATATGCAGTCACTGATAATGGAATGCTAACCCAGAGGCTCGCACTGCCCCAGAAACAACGCACAGACTGCATGAAGTCCAAGAAATAAAGAAAACAAAACAAAACAAAACAAAAAAATCTTTATACAACAAGAAAACTTTGACTATTTCCATGTTACATTTTGTTTTACATGTACTTTATGCTCTTTGTAACTATTAAGTTTTCAATGCATACTATCAAACCTTTAAAAAAATCAAGTACTGACTAAAAAATATATTTATACAGTTTTATGTAAAAAATTTTTTAAATTGGAAAAAAGTACTGACAAAATGTATTGTATAATTTTATGCAAAAATGCTTAAAATCTGTACATTTACCTTTGTTTTGTAAAATAAAGTTGTTAAAAATGGAAAATAAAAAGAAGCATTGACCTTTCACTTTTACTAAAGCAAGCAAAGGAAACTAGTGTATTTCCAGAGAACAAAAAGGAAATTTAAATTAATTATTAAAATTTCAAAAAAAACTTCAGTATTGTGTTTTACAAACTATTTCGGGAATAACTACTGACCGTGTATGGAAATATTCATGTTTTTTCATGTGATTTGCTGAAAGACAAGAGCTAATTTCCTTCACTTAAACTACTGCTAATAAAACTCCATTTCTCAAGATGATTAGAACAACTATTATATGTCTTACTTAAAAATCATAATAGTTCTCAGTGGGATTAGAAATAATTAAAACGATGAATTATTTCAACATTGCATTATGATGAGTTCTTAGAAGTATCAAGAGGTTTATGAATTTACTTGAAAACCTTGATTAATTTAGATAAAAAATGAAAAATATACATATTAAGATTAGTTTTACTGGGGAAATAGTACATGGCACACAATATATTACATACTGTTTTATCATCCAATGAAATGAATATTTGAGATAAAAATGCAATGATCTTATTTTATATCATACTAACTAATTTCATTCAGTTGTTTTCTGTAAGAAATGAGTGTATGAAGAATCAAGATGAGTAATCAGCTAGGTACTAACATCACTTTTATTTTGAGCCAAATAAAACAGAAACTGTACTGAAAACATTATTAAAGACAATAAGCCTAATTTGTATATTTTACATAGGCAAAACAAGTACTCAGTTGTTTATATACATAAGCTACTCACAGTGAATGCTTTAGTCAATTGTGACTTTACAGGACAATTCCTTTTATGTATATATACACACAATTATGCTAAGCTGTTAGGTGGAGCATAACTAGTGCAAAACAAGACAATGACAAGGGTACACTTAGCATTTCTGAGAACACATAAAATTATCAGTGAAAAAAATAGTGGAACTATTAAATGTGTACCTATACTTGACATGAAAACAATTTAATATTATTTCAATATTTTTATTTCAAAGTTAAACTCTCGGAAAACAGGCAAAGGCACTACACCACTTCAAGTAATATTAGCTTAAATTTTCTTGATGCTAATTCCCATTTTACTGAATAAAATGATGAAATTCACACTGAAATGATATATAACTAGAGGCCACATCCAATATTTCTCCAATTTTACACTAATATTTCCTTTCCATGATATTATTCAGGACCCTTCTGTGAGTCTTCCCATCTTCTTACTTTGCTAATCTATTAATAGTTGCTTAGCTTTGTAATAAACTTTAATGATAAGGACTGCTATTATCCATCTCCTCCTTCTTCTTCCAGATCCTCTACAGCCCCCAACTTTCCCAAATCTACTACCTCTAATTTTCACTTTATAAAAAACATACCTCCCAAAGATTATAATCATACAGAACAATACAATAAGACAAGGCAAAAGCTCTATTGATATCAATGTATGAAAGGCAACACAATAGGTAGAAAAAAGATCTAAGACCAGGCAAGAGAGTCAGCACTACATCACTGCCTAGAGTCCCACAAAACACGAAGCTAAATGCTATAACATCTCTGTGAGGACCTGGTTACATACATTCCTGTGTTTGATACTTCAGTCTCTGTGAGACCATATATACGCTGTTGATCAGATTCCTATTATGGGGCTGTGTTATCCTTCTCTGACTCTTGCAATCTTTGTGGAAATAATAGCATAAATTAACAAGTTTTATTTAAAGACAAATTCAAAAGGAAAAGAAAGAAGCTAAGTCTAAGGAATACCCAGTCAAACCTCAGCTCCATGCTTTGAGATAGATAAAATAACACTGAGGGTTTCGTTTCTCTTTCCTGATTGTAATTCTTGTTTTTGTTTAAGATTGGTGTACAGGTTTACCTTTGTCTTTAAAAAGTGAGAAGACTATATGTACACCAAAAATTTGTTTTAAATTGATTTCCTTTTTTTTTATCTACAATCTTTTTTCCCTTTTTCTTTGGGATTTCCCAAGGTCCAAGGGGAGGAACAGGATAGGGGATCTTCAATTTAAACTATCTACAGCAGCTTCCTCCTACAGCAGATGGGAATCTAGCTGAAGTTTATATAGCAAGTGCAACCTGAAATAAAGTATATAAAGCACCAGTAACCTTGAAGTTATGATTATAAATAATCTCCTGTATTGTAATTATTCTGAGATACCTGCTCCCGTTCTATACTCTTTGTTGGCATGGGCCTCAAATTAAACTAAACATTGAGTGGCCACTCTCACAAATGTATTGTTTTTATTACTCCTGGGTATTCTTAGACTTGATATGCAGGCTCAGTAGAAAATTGCTAGTTCAACGTGAATAAATAAAATATTAGCTTTTATTTTCTTTCTGGAGCATATTTCTTTTTTTATTGGGTATACTCTGTATTTACATTTCAAATGTTATCCCCTCTGCTCCCCCACCCCTTTTTCCAGTTGCTTCCATGAAGTTGTCTGGAGCATATTTCAAAGTATCATATCTACAAACTGTATAGGTAAGGTTTAGAATTTGTGATGAGATGAATAATATTTTAGCATTTCAGAAGAAAACATCAAATACTTATTTTATCCATAAACATGAAAATGATTCTACATTCAAAAACTAAAGAAAAGATGAGTAGAGTCACAGAGAGGTCTTACTCATTCACTAACAAGAAACAGTGACATATGTAAATGTATATAAGATATATATGTATATATAATTTATATGCTTTTAGCTATAATTTTGGTAGTTGAAATTCAGAATAGCTTTAAAAAATTACAGACAATTATCATGTGGCTATATGAAACTCTTTTGAAATCACTCTTTGAAATACACTTCATTTTCTTCTCATTTACAGTTAAAATGTTTTTTCACTGTTAAACAATTACTGGGTCTCACGCTGATCAGACATGCTTTCTACCAATAAGCTACAGCCCAGACCTATATACTCCATTCAAGGTTTTACACTTGTGTTTTTATTCTCCTGGCTTTCACTTTACAAGGAGGATAATAAGATCTTCTGTAAAGTGCTATAAGTCCTTTATTAACACAATGTCTGGTCCTCTATAATCTTGAAATTAAGTCTAAGTACAATTACAAATACCTTTTATTGCATGTATTTTAATTTGCAATCACCTATTTTCATACAGAGAACCATACCTAGATAAGTTTTCTCTTGACAATAATTTGCTATTGATAATGCACATTATAATTACATAATGGTTTATCAATATTTTCTTAAATAGTCAAATATCATTTTCATCAAATAAATGTGCAGTTAAATAAATTATAAAATAATATATCAAATAGATACACAGTTAAACTGCTGCATTTAGAATTAAAACGTGAACAATTCAGAGAGGTCATCTTCACATCTGTGCTTCCTATTTGAATGTATGTAAAGATAATTGGTGGCAATGTCCCTGCTGTATTCTAATGATGTATTTTAAAATAATCTATACTTAATATTTCATAACATTTACTACAGTGAAATAAGCTGGGCTGATCCTCATGTATGTTATCCATGTTTTGATGCTCCTTGTTGAACTGTGAAGAGTTTAGATTTGCTCTCAAAGTTTTATTATATTGCTTCTGCCATGCTTCATAACTTCTCTCTATTGACCTTGTCCTGTGATCCAGCATTGTTTGGGGTTTACCTTTCTCTTGCTCTTTATCTACATTAGTCAGGGTTCTTGAGGTAGACAGAAACAATAGGATACATAAGATAAAGAATTTTTCTTACAATTATGTATATTAGAGATCTACTGTAGAAAAATCAGCAAATGAGATATATTCCATTTCAAACACAAAGACTGGAGAAGATCCATAGCCAATTACATGAAAGATAGGAAGTAGGGACAGAGGGCAAGAGGAAGGAGAAAGAGACTTTGAAAAGCAGTGACACAGAGAGGAGAGAAAAAGTTAAATAGAATGTCAAGAGAAGATGGGGGTGAATTCTTCTTCTCAAGATTAGTGTTTTCCTCTGGCTTTAGGGGAACCAATCAGGATGACTGGTGGTGAGATCTAACATTTTGCTCAGTATGATTTAAGATTTAATGTCATCCAGAGTATCCTGCCAGAAATATTAGAAATGATACTCCCTGATATCATACCAGCCAATGGTTCAATAAGATAATATAGAAAATTAGTCATCACAATGCCTTTCTTCCTGCCTAATTTTAACAGATAGGAACATAAATGAATTAGGAATAAGAACTGTTGTGATCATAAGAATAAAATGCGGGACCACTGACATTTCATTTTTTAACTGTATGCGAATCAAATAATCCTTCCAGAAAAAATGTCAAATCAATTTAATTTATAATTATTAGTTTTTATCAATCCTTTTAAATTTAAGTTTCAACAGTGTCACAGAACTCAGATCTCTGATAATTCTCAAGTTTAGATAAGACATAAAGGCTTTAGGAGGAAGAATCCTCTAGTTATTGAGGGAATGGCTCTATTTGGTCTGTTAAGGAACTTGAGTGCACTCAAGTACTAAAGCAAACATTGTTGGGTGTTCCCTAGGCACATAATGGAACTTATACAGTCTAGAGTATCAGCTGTATCCTGTTGGCAATCAGGTGAGTGTACTTTCCACCCCAGTGTTTCATTTATAGCCTACACTTGATTAGAATGAGGATCCTTTTCTGATGCTCTTTCATAGGAATAATAATAAAATAAAAACATATAACTTCATTGGAAGAGAAAAGCATTGTAACTTGTTTTAAAGGCATTTCACTATACCAAACATCTCCTATAGCACTCTATTTCACATGGGAGCCACAAACTGAAATTGTAAAAGTTACTCTACTTAATACATGGTTGGAGTAAAAGTATATACCCTACAAGCATCAATAATCATCTTCTCTAACAATAGCTAATAACTCAATGTCACAATCAAAGTATGATTTGACATAGTATCGATACCATGAAAACAAAAATGTGCAAGAATTATACTTACTTTTTAAGTTGTCTAGCTGACCCTGCTCATTTATCTTTTCTACAGTCATCTTAACTTACAACCTCTACAAGAAAACTCTTTATAATTAAAATGACTACAAAATTACACTGCAGTTAGAAATTTGTCTGATCTATTCAGAATTATCTTATACCCAATACACACCAAACTCTATTGCTTTACAAATAAACAACTAAAGATGAAGAGCAAATAAACACCAAATGTTACAGGTTAAAAAAAATATTGCTCATTTGGTTTGAAAAAACACTCTGAATCCTGACTTTGACAGTCATTTTCTCTTTTTCTTATTTTTATTGGATATTCTCTGTATTTACATTTCAAATGTTATCCCCCTTTACCCTTACTTCCACACTCCTCCCACTCCCCTTGTTTCCATGAAGGTGCTCCCTCTCCCAACCACCCTCTCACATTTCAGCACCTTGGGGTTCATTTACATTGGGAAAAGGATCCTTCACTGGACCAAAGGCCTATCCTCCCATTGATGCCAGACAATGCTACCCACTGCTACATATGCAACTGGAGCCATGGGTCTCTCCATGTGTGCTCATTGACTGTCTTTTTCTATCGTGCACATTTTTAAGTTTTTCCTAGGGAATATACACATGACTTGAGCGCTTAGGCATGTATCAAGTGTTACTTTATACTTAGTCTATAAATGGCTATCAGTAAATAATTGTTGGATGAACAATGAGAACATGGTCTCCATCTCTTGGTTTTAAATAGCCTACCAATCCATGGCTAATGTAAATTTCATTAGCATCTACTCAGGTTACTATTTCTGATAGGCTTATTATCTGTGCACATGTCTTCCTGTAGGCACATTTTAGCCACCCTTTGCTACATTAAGGACTGCATCCCCAATAATGCTTGCATAGTGTGCATGTCTCAAAAATAGTTAGTGCTTCACTCCAGAGCAAAAGCTGGGTTTGTTTACTTACTGGGAAGTTATTTAATCAGCTTGGTTTGTAACCACTTTAGTGGATTAGAGTAGCATTAGCTCAAGGTTTCTTACTGTGCTGAAGACTCTAAGCATCCGTCTGTTTTATTCTCAACAACCCTGTGGGGTTTGTGCAATAGAAACAAGGCAAATATGAAGTGCAGGCTGCCTACGGGGTGGTTAGCGTGATCATTTTGCTCTGACGTATGAATCTCAGGGCTTTACAGACTGTTAAGGTACAGAAGGTCTGTCCTTGTTTGCAAAGATATAAACCCTGATCAACATGTGACTCCATGACCAAAAGTAACTTAGAAATGGAAATGTTCTCCAGGGAAAACATGACCACAAGAACACGGAATTGCCGAAGAAGAAATTCAGGAACAGGAAATAAGACAAACTGGTCTTAAGAACTGTTGGTTTGACCTTTGCTTTTAGTGCTTTTTTTTAATTAGCAGTGAGAAACATTGTTCATTCCTGAAGTGAACATAGAATCCTGTGTGCCTTTCAGTGCCTCTCCTTCTGGGTCAGTGCATTGCCCACTGCAGTACAGAACACAGCAGCAAACTCAAAGGAGACTGTGACAGTCTTAATCATTTGCTCATGACCACAATCCATTTTTGTTCCTTCTAAGTTCAAAGATCAGTAGAATCTTCTAATAAATATAAAACAGATGGGTACTTATTTTGATTCAAAGTTTTTCAGTAACTATATTAATTTTTTTCAAAGTGAAAGATATCTGAAATTTCAGTTAAAGATTAGAAAGGTGTTCATGTTTTTGCTCATTCAATTATTTAAAACTTAATCCTAAATGTTTCCAATTTTTTTACAAAATCCATTAGTTTAGATTATAAATAGCAAACTGTGTTAAAAAATGTTCAGGCAAAACACAAGTCACAATCTAAGTTAGCATATTGTTTTTAAACTTATCTATACAAGAACCCAGGTTAACCCAATGATATCATTGATATACCTATAGTTGTTACCATAGGATATATCAGGAATATATTTTACTGACCCCAGACATGAAAAATATTAGTTATCTTAGGTAAGTAAAAGTTATTTACATTGCAATGTTCAAAATATAAATGTTGTAAATATTTGTGCCCAGAAAATGGTAAATCATAAATTTTGGTGTACACACATAACTTATTTCATGTAGAATTAAAATAAATAAGTCTTTGGTTTACAAAATTACAGTAGTCATAACAAAGGGGAAATACAAAAAATACCTGAAATAAATTACAATGTAGAAAACTTAAATATAAAATGCCTTATTTACTGCTTACTATTAGATCACCAGTTTCAATATGCAGATGGCTATCTTATTAGAAGAGTAAAGTGAGGTGAGATAAGAGGTTACTAGACATTAATGAGAACAAACATAGTCTGTTGAACTTCATACCTGAGTCCTCATGCATTTGACTCTAATATCTCATGTAATGCTCAGGCATACATGCCTCTGAGGTCCTTGATTCTGTTGTTTAGGAGTTAAGGGAACAATCATTTCAAGCTGAAAAATATGCCATTATAAAGCTTTCATTTGATTGTGAGTGTGTTTGTGTGTGTGTGTGTGTGTGTTTGTGTGTTTGTGTGCATGGTCAAGTATGTGTACATGTGCATGTGTTTGTGCATGTGGATGTCTGTATATTTGAAACAAGGTCTTGGATATGCTCAAACTCCAGCTTCTCTGAGTCTATTCTGGCCAACTATTTGTTTGATTTTCTTTAATGAATACTAAGTGTGATCTGTGTGTATACAGATGTCTAGCTCATATGTTTTAGCTTCACTCTATTTAAAGGAAAACCTTGTAAAGAATGTAGGCAGCAAATAGTTCATTAAACTATTTTTAATGTTTTATACTTTGGAAAATAAGGCCATTTGTGATATTAAATTCATATTTCAAAAGTGATTTAGTTTATAATTTATATTTGCAATAATAAATAAATAAGCATCAAATGAGTAATTTCACAGAGAAAGTGCTTCTTGAGTACAAAATTATTTAGCCATTCTTCAAAATTGCTAATCTGTTTTCAAATTGGGTGAGATAAAGATTTTTCTTTTAGATTTGCTTTTATTTTACCTGTATGAATTCTTGCTTAAATTATTTATGAGTCCCGCATATATACCATACATGCAAAAATTATGAGAAAGCATCAGGCTCCTAGGAACTGGAGGTAGGAATGACTGTGAGCCTAAAAATGGTGACTGAGGACTGACACTTGGTTCTTAGGCAGAGTAACAATACCATTATTCACTGAGCCATCTCTCCAGGTGCTTGTTTGTCTTTCTCTCTGTCTTTGTCTCTCTGTCTCTCTCTCCTCTCTCTGTCTTTTTGTGTCCCTCTGTGTCTTTGTCTCTCTCACACATGTGCATGCATGCACATACACACAGACACACACACAGACACAGACATACACACACACACACACACACACACACACACACACACACACACACACACACCATTCATATATAAACCCAAGAATGAAAAACAGTCTGCTTACAGAATTTGTTTATAACATTCTTAAGTTTGCAATTAATATGTATACTGAATTTGGATTCAGTAGATCCATTTTTCATTTTTATGACCATGTTTCAATACAATCTTAAAGAAAATAAGAATTGTTTTAGCTCACATTTCAGAAGTTGCTGCATGACTTTTGGGTTTTTCCCAGTGAAGAAGAATATCAAAGTCATTTGCTTATGTTGAGACACTCTCACTTCTTGAAGACAAGAGACAAAAACTGGGGGCTGGATGTACTTTTCTAGAGTTTGCTTCTACTGAGCAGTTTTTCTTTATATAGGCTTTAAGTTATTCCCAATACTTCTAGAAACACCATCAAATTATGGATTTATCAGTTCACCTACTGGTAAGAACAAAACCCTCTAATTATCCAAAGGACCCACCATTGAGTAGTACTTTGAATGAATTTTGAAGGACATTTTATATGTATGCAATAAATGCCAAACGCCAAATATGAAATACAGAAAAATATCATAAAAGCTCTAAACACTGACACATTGTTTCTACCACAAATACAACACCCTTAAATGACCACATGGGATCAAAGTTTACTCAAAATAGAGAATGAAATCACTTCTAAGATATGGTTATATAGGATATGGAACATTAATTGGTTTGATGTTAAAGCTTGAGTTTCATCCTTAAGATTCCATTATGTATATGCAAACATTCTAATCTTTAGAGGCTGAGTATAGGACTTCAGATTAAGATTACTCAACTGAAAATAGAAAATGATTGTTTTTTTTCAGAACTTCCAGTTTTATTCATGGACTCTTCTTTGCTTGGCATCTAGGCAAATCAAAATTTAAAAAGAGTCCAAACTTTAAACAAAAATTTTGTACCTCTCTGCTTAGGTAAAAATGACACTGTAACTTCTTCATTTTTGTTTCTGTTAGTAATATTTAGGAAGAGCTGAGGAGTCTTTCAATATATACTACAATTGCAAAACCAAGGGGAAAATTATTATCAATTAAAATTGTTCACAACACTTAAAAATCAAAATAAGACAAAAGCAAACATACAAAAATCCTGAAGCGAGACTCGATCTACATATAAATGCTAAATTTTAACCACCATTTTACATATGTTCTCTAAGTGTGAGAGTCATTTGGAATGAAAAATCTATTTTCCCATAGATAATGTGAGACAGAACATTTTTGTTCGTTTAAAAAGGAAAAAAGTACATCTATATTTTCATATCAAAAATGTTACTCTTGGGGGTAATTTTAAAATAATCATTTGAGCCAATCTTTCATAGTTTCAGTGGTGTCAACTAGAGCAAAATGACATGCCATGTCAATCTAGACACCTAAAGGCTGCAACTGAGAAATGTCCCCTACGGGTGACAAGATTGTTTGGTAAATAAAAATTTTTAGTGACATTGACCCAACAGGCTAATTGACATAGGAAATTCGGAACACTTTGTGAGTCATTTTTGTATAGACTTGTTAATGTTCCTTTTGCCCCTTTCTTCAGCAGACTTCATTACCCTGTCACATGAGAGTCTGCCTTCTGAAGAGACTCTTCTTGGCCCAAAGATCATTTTCATAACAGAGAAATCAGAATAAAGACTGAATATGCAAAATGTCTGGATTTTAAAAAAAAGGATTATTATACCTCTTAAGAAGAAATAATGCTCTAAAAGCATTCTCATGAAATGCTCATTGCCTTTGGGTATATCTCTAGTGGACCTCAGAATGCTAGTAGCAAAAGTTTCAAGTATCACATAATTTTGATCCTCTTCTGCTCCAAGTTCTGTCTCCTATAAATTCTTCATTTCTGCTGAACATGCTTATACCTCAGCTCAGGTTTTCAGGTCACACAGAGGAATGCACAGGTGTGGATGTTGATTCTATTACCAACTGGTCACCTGCTGCAACTGTTTGTACTAACAGATACATTTCAAATCTAGTTTTCTTTATCTCTCTGGTCCCTAGGTTGTACGTTTCTGTGGTTATTACCTAAGTAAATATTAACACATTTTAACCATATAGAGGGATAATTTTTCCTCCAAATTTGTTAGCATCTATGGTGAGTATCAAACACTCTATCCTACTTTCTATACCTGATTAAGTCTTATGATACCAAATATATGTTCCTCTGAGAGCCCCTGAAACCTTCTGTTTCTGTATTTCTCTCAGAATCCAAGTAGAATACACACCAATACTAAGAACTACTAATTTAGAATTTATTTTTTCTGTTTATCTATTTACATATATTTTTCTAGCTTATCAAGTATACATACATGGTGGTAACATTACATATCCTACATCACAAATACATTCTTCATTCATGTAATATATATGTTTAACACCTAAAAAACAATAGATCTATTTATTTGATTGATCTCTTTTTATATTATGTAATTACATCAGAATAAAAGTAGTTCTAAATGTAATCATGAATGTTGGGTTAAATAGTATGCTTAACCTAATATTTCTTTTAATTGGCTAAATAACAAATTCAATATACAAATACTATATTATAGTTATCTTCTCAGACTATTAATTTAATTAATTTTAAAGTTTCTAATAAGTATTAATTTATTTGACTTCTAAGCTTTTTCTTCACTTTATACAATTGCCTGTACCTATATGTAGATAATCAGTTTATTATTTGATTACCATATATCTCAATGATACAGTAGATTTATTGAAGATACCCTATGTATGAAATTGAAAAGAGGTATTTTTATCCTTTAAATATAGGCATACCTTCTTCTTAAATTCTGCATTTGGTAGTTCATGCTAGAAATGTAAAGAAAGCAAGATAGTTGCATTTCTACCCTGTAAAGTTGAAAGTGTGAGAGAATGTTTCTTACATTCAAATCTCGAATTCTTTAAAATGTGGCTTCCTAGTTTATTACCAATAAATGTGCATTAGAAAGGATTACTGTGACCATCTGGAAAGGTATTTAGAAAAGAAATGAAGAAACGTGTGAGTATATTTATAAGGATTCAGGACAAATGAAACAAATAGCAATGGAAAATGTCACTGAATCCGTACAGGGAGAAATGGAGAAAGGCGGATGTTAAGGGTAGCTGGGAAACAAACGGGACAAAAATCTTGGGACATTATAGAGATGAGCTGAACCAGAGGCTTTACAGTATGTGCCCACATGGCTCCTAAGTCTGTGAATATATTTGACAGCCTCACAATATACAGTATGTCTCAAGGTAGCGTACTGATCAACTCTCAACCAATGAAAGTAATTATTTTACTTTGAAATGTCTATGAAAATTTGATTAAATAAGAAACAACAAATACACTTGCCTTCTTAAATGTCTTTCCTCTTAATATATTGTGCCAGTAGATTATCTGTATGTTTTTGGAGTAAATGTGTAGCTTTGAATGTGGATAACCTTGGAATGAGAAGAGTTAAGTAAAACTAGCATGCTTCTGAAGCTGTAACTGAGCTAGTTCAGTGATTTAACTTGATTAAACAAATTTGTCCCTTATAGATTGAAGAAGGAAAAGAGCTTGAAGTCATCTGGGCTGACAGTACTGAGATAGAAAAGAACCTGGGATTTCTATTGTGGAAATGTGCTGTACACAGAAGTGGATTTCAAAGTACTTCAATGAAAAGAAGCTTCTCAGTCAAATTCAGGCAGTCTATTCTTCTCAAAGCAACCAGGCAAAATTAAGGTCATGATCTACAGCATCCGTCTATGTCTGGTCTGATTGGAGCCAGCTAGAACTGCCATTGGGGATGTCCCTCACTTGCTGATTTTAAAGACAAGAACAAAAGTTGGCAGTTCAAGGATCTTGATTTCTATTGGTGACTTTTTATCCTAGTAAAGGTGTCTTTCAGAAAAATCTATACTGTACTGTGCCATAACATTGAATGCAAGTATTCTTAGAGGAGAAAATGAATTTTCTTTTCTAATTCTACCCACCTCCAAACTAGAAGAACATTCCTCATCCACATCATCAATAGCTACCTGGACAACTTATTTTGTTAACCAAATGCCTTCTGAGTAATCTGTTCCTTCAATCTTTTAACCATTTCTTTTTCTTAACTTTGATTTTTTATTATATTTCATAAGTTTAACATGCCCTGTTTTCATTAAATTTATTTATTTGTTCTAATTACAACCCAATATCAGACTTTCCTCTCTTCCTAGTATCTCCCCATATAAGTCCTATCCCCAATCCCCATTGTCCTTTTCTTTTGAGAAGGGAAAGACCCCTAGGTGGGTGTCAAACCTCTTCCTGAACTCAAATCCCTGACAGACTAGGCACACCCTCTCACACCAAGGCCAGATAAGGCTTTCCATTTAGGGGAGTGGCTATGTGCTCAGAGAGACATCCCTTGCTCCAGTTGTTTGTGGGACATGCCTGTTCAACTTTAATAGCTGAGTTTTCAACTTCTCAGTCTCTAAGGTAACAATATTTCCATTTTTTTCATCTGTTCCTAATATCCCCATAATACTTACATAAGTGTTAATGTAGGATTTGTTTCTTCATGCATTGTCTATTTATGTACACCTAGCAGATGCATGTCAAAATTTACTATATTATAGTGGTGAGTTTGTTGCTACTCCACTTTGAGCTCCCATTGGATAGCACTTGCAAACTCTGCTAGGAGTTATCTTTGGATCCATGAATGAAAGACACATACACATTAGATTATTTTTAAATGCTTTGTCCAACTCAAAGACTTGGTACTCCTAAACCTTCTCCTCTACCTCAGGCCCAATCATGGAAGTGGTCACTGGCCACTTACCTGAAATCACACATGGCAGGTTGGCTTTATGTTTTCTGTTCCTGTGTCCCATCCTTCTTCCTCGAGTCATGGTGATTCTGCATCTCCTCCACCCTGCATGCTGTCCCGTGCAACTTTAACAGCTCTGTCCCCTTATTCCTTTGTCCAGCCATTGGTGTTTTTCTTGATCGAATGAAAATGAACTGGAGAAAAGAATCATTAAAATCTGGACATGAATATTCCCAATAGAATCAAATTATTAGAACAATTCTCTAACAACACACCTTATACTGATTTAAAAAACTATAGTTTGGGTAAATTTAGATTCTTTGGCAAATGGATTGAACTTGAAGCTATCATCCTGAGTGAGGTAACCCAATCACAAAGGAAAACTCACGGTATGTATCCACTTATAAGCTGATACTAGCCCCCCCCCCCCCGAAAAAAAAGCAAAAAACAAAAAACAAAAAATAAAAAAAAAGCTCAGAATACCCAGGGAACCATTCACAGAACATATGAAGTTCGAAAAGAAGGAAGACCAGAATGTGGATGCCTCAGTCCTTCTTAGTAGAGAGACCAAAACTGGGAAGGAAATATAATGCCAAATAGAGGAGCAGCAAGTGAGGAAAAGATCTACAGAGACTGCCTCACCTGGAGAACAACTACATATGCAGCCACCAAATCCAGGCACTATTGCTGATGCCAAGAACTATTTAATGGCAGGAACCAGACATGTTTGTCTCCTTAGAGGCTTTCCCAGAGCCATACAAATAGAGGTGAGGATGCTTGCAGCTAAACATCAGAATGAACACGGGACCCCAATGAAAAAGCTAGAGAAAGGACTGAAATAGCTTAAAGGTTTGCACCCTCATAGGACGAACATTAGTCAAGGCACATAGGTGGAGAGGGTGATTGATTAAAGGAGCACCTTCATGGAAACAAGTAGAAGGGGAGGAGAGAGGGAAGTGAAGGTGGAGGCCATAATATTTGGAATGAAAATATGGAGAATGTCCAATAAAATTAACAAAAATATAAAAAATAAAAATAAAAATACTCCATAGTTTAAAAAAATGTAAGGATGGTAAAGCTGTAGTAAAGTCAGGAAAACCCTGTTCTCCTGATATTGTGGAAAGGTTTAACCTAAAGCAGAGTGGGGGTAGCAATTGGAGTGCAGGTTCTGGACCAGGTAAAATTTGGTGTAAAATACTATTGCATTGGTTAATGTGAGTTCAGAACAAATTTCTTCATCATCCTGAGGTTTGACTCCATTGGCATTGTGTGCTTACCTCAACTCTCCATTTTTCTTCAATTCAGAAAGTGGTTTAGTGAGAACTAGTTAGAGTTATTATTTTCTATTATAATATTATTTATTTTATTTTATTTTATATATTATATCATTATATAATATATTATATAATAATATTTAATATAATAATAAAATATTTTATTATTAATGCTATTAAATTATTTATTATAATAGAAAATATATTAAAATTATTGCAAAATATCTGTAGCAACTTTAAACACCATATACATATATGCTATTGATAGATTTCTACATATGGTTGGAATTGGTAATTATCTTATTTTTCAAAAACAGCTCAGATACATTATATAAAAGATAATAATTTCCATATTCAATCCTAACGTATTTTTCCATACTTACAACATTTGTCAATAATAATAATATCAATAATCCTAATAATAATGAAGTCCTTGCAAATTCCTGGTCAAATGAGACATTCGAGTGTTTTGTGAAACCTTTTCATGTTCAGTGTTTAGATAGATTAGTCATCCAGACCTTAGTTCTGGCGAGGTTTTAGAGTTGCTTGTTGTAAATGTAGGACAACAAACAAGTAATAATTAAGTTTCAGAGCTGTGAATAAATTGTACTAAAGTGATTCTCTTTGTATTAAATTTGGTCAGGCACATTTTAACCTTTATATATTGCTTACCCACACTTTTCTCATCTTTTTACAATGACCGTATGGATTACACATTAAACTTCATTATCTGCATCTTGTGCTACTGGTAAAAAAACAGAAATTCTTTTCATCCCTTGTTTTCCTATATCCACCAAACCACCTATTGCTACAAAGAGGCATGTATAAAGTGTGTGGTTAATTCTCTTTCACTTAATATGTGTAATTTGCATAATTAACTGTGGCTTAAAACACATAATAATTGCTTCATCATTTCCTTTATACCATTGTCTCTTCGGGCACCCGCTGATCTTAACAAGCCTCAGGAATCATGGCACTGTGCCCTCAGCGCTGATCAGCATCGCCCAGTCCATTACAGGCCTATTATCTTTACAGCATAAATAATGCTGCTCACACACTGAAGAGTCTTTTATAGAATACTAATCACTCTACTCAGAAAGCCTCTCGGGCAACAGTGACCCAGGGTGATGCCCAGGTGTCTATTTTCAGTGGGAAATTGGATGAGAGTGAAGTTCCCAAATGAATTCCTCACTTTTATGATGTAGTCAATAGAGACAACCGTGTATCCAAAACCAATTTGCATATCTGATTTTAGCCTAGTCTAAATAAGTGTGTTTTTGTATGTCATGTTTCCATGTGAGATAGTTAACTTTTTACACAGAAAGATCTTCAAGTTTCATAAGTTCAATATAACAATATTGTATCATTATAGATAGACATATACATACATGAAAAATAAAAAATCATAAGAACATAAAAACAGTCATAAGAAAAGTCTTGTTGCATGGTGTTTATGTGCCTATATCTGTCTGTCAGTACTGACATACTGAAACAAACAAGCTCACAGCTTTTTGTTTGTTGACACTGGAGAGAGAGACTATTATCCTTTTTCATTGACAAGTAAATAGATAACAGAGAACTTATTGCAGCATTAGCTCATAGGTCTGATTCATCTGATGTTTGGTTGGTATCATAAAATATACCACTTTTGTGCCCAAATCCATGAAATGTCTATATAGAAAATAGAATATTTCTGGAACTGAAGATACTATGCTTCCAAACTCCCAATTCACCAACACACCTAATCATCAATATATCAATTGAATTTTCTTATCACTTAAAATAGTAATTTTTATCTTTGGAAAAATGTGGTATATCTATTTGCATAAACACAGTTATTCACAGATGAAGATGCATATGGGTATAATATGATATATATATATTAACTTCTAAATGCATCTTTATACAAATATATGAAGTCTATAAAAAGGAAAATCATGTTCTTCCCTTTGGATCACTGTGGTGTGCCTAGTGCTCTAAGCATATTATCTACAGAGTACCAAGGTTCTTATATCACAGTACCTGTGGTGAGTGTGTGCATCTAGTACAAGGAGTCTCAAGACTTATTGGGCACATGCTATTCTTAGCTTAGTCCATCACAGATAATTAGAAACGCATAGGTATTCTTGGCCACATCATTTACCTTCTCCTGTACTTGAATCTGCAGTTGCTGTTGCAGGGAGCAGGGGAAAAAATGAAAAAACAGAACATGAAAGTAAAGCCCTGAGGTAAAACTCAAAAATAAGCAAGCAACAAATAACAGTAATCTTCTACTTGTCCCTTTAAAGTTCATTTCTATAAACAGTTTTTATACGTTAAAAAAAAAGCATCTCTCACTTGCAGCAACTGCATAGCAAACTGTAACTATTTCTACTGCCCCTTTTTAAACCCATCCACAGATTATTACTGAACTCTGACTGCAAGAAGAGAATCTGTGGATGAAGATACTTCTGCTCAGCCAGACTGGCATTTTCTACCACATGACATCCTCATCACTCTTGACAGGGCTGTGTGAAGACTGAGAAAGGCAGAGACAGTTTTCTAAAATGGCAACTTTGTACAACAAGTGTTAAGTCCATTTCTTACAAAGGTAACAGCCAGGAATCTGTCCAACATGTGTTGTCTGTTCCATTGTTGACATGGCAGTCTTTTAAATTTTTATGGAAAATACATTCTTCCCACATACATTATACCCCCAACCAGTTTGTCCTCATTCCATTCCACCCAGCTCCCCAGCTGCCCCTTCCCACCTTCCATCTCCCACTGATCCAGTACCCTTCCCCTTTCTATTTAGACATGAGTCATCCTCCAAGAGATGACAGCAAGCAAAACAGGGGGAAAAAAAAAACAGTTACAAAAAGATGGGATAAGAGGTCATCATATCGAGGCTGGACGAAATAATCCAATAGGAGAAAAAACAGTCACGGGGCAGATTTTGAAGAGTCAGAGACACACCCTCTCTCACTGTTAGTACTCACACCGATACACTAAGCTAACAGCTATAACGTACACAGAGAACTGGGCACAGGTCCATGCAGGACTGGTGTTTGCCATTTTAGTCTCTTCAGTCCTCATGGACCCTGCTTAGTTGGGTCTGTCCGCCATGTTTTTCTTGTGTCCTTCTGACCCTTCAGACTCTTATAGTATTTCCTCTTCCTCTTCAATGGGGTTCCTGATCTCCCAGAGGAGTGACCCAATGGAGACTTCCAATTTAAACTCTGTGTAATAACATGGCTGCCTGTGTGTCCTTTAGTGAAATTCATCTGCTTCCAGCAGAAGTCTGATAGCAACTAGGCATGATACCAATCTATAGCAGAGTAGAATATCATTAAAAATCTTTTCATTGATCTTTTATTTTTTCTCATAATAGGTGTGTTTGAGTCAACACTGAGTCCCTGGCCTGTCCAGTCTTAGCTTCCTGGCCATCAGAAGAGCTAGGCAATATAAGTCACCAGTTCTTTCTGTCCTGGACTTCAATTTAATCCAGACATTGGTTGGCCATTGTCACAAGCTCTCTGCTACCATTGCCTCTGTCATTATGCAGGCAGGGGAGATTGTACGTCAATGTTTTTGTGGCTGAAGTCGAATACAGGTTTCTCTTTCTGTAGCTTACAGAAAACCTTCACCAAAAAGGCTAGCACAGCAGGTAGAGGTGAAAGCTGCAAGCAGGCACCAGGTCAACCTCTGAATTCAGTGAACTCTATGAATGTGTTATTTGGTAATAGGGCCCCATTCTCAATTTCCAGAGGGTAACCTTCTGTCCTACTATCAGTCTGGGTGTTTAAGTATCTCCACTGCATCATCTTAGCTAACAAGTCAACCAAATGCAACCCACTCCCTCCAATATAGGTCTTTCCCAGCTATGACCAATGGCTAGTTGAACCTCCATGTTGTCTACTACTAGGAATGGAGATCTCCTTCATGATTTTAGGAAGATTCCACTGCAGTATGTTTTCAAAGCACCTCTTTAATGCTCTCAAGTTCTAATTGTCCCTCTGCACTCTCTCCCAGGACACCGCTATACCTGTTCTTTCCACTCTATCTCCATTGGCCTCTGGCCCACCTATAAAACATATTCTATATCTCTTTCCCTAGAAGATCCATGTGCCACCCCTTGTCCTGGAGTCCTCATCTTACCTAAACTCTCTGGGTCTGTGAATTGTAGCTTCCTTATCATTTGTTTAATGGCTAATATCTACTTATAAGTAAATGCATACCTTATTTATATTTCTGGGTCAGGGTCATCTCACTCAGTATAATTATTCTAGTTTTATACAGTGTTGAGGGCCGAAGGCTGTGCCCTTACAAGATGGTGCTGGCTTCAGGTGTCATGAATCAGCTAAAGTGTGGTAAATAACCACTGGGCACATGTGCAAAGAGTGGTGCAAGCCAAGTCACCGCCCATCCTGGGGCGTCACGATCAGACCACTGGTGGGCAGCCAATCACACAGCGACACGCCATCCTTGGGGGGTATAAATTAGGGTGCCTTTTCCTGCCCTGTGTCTTTCTCTTCAACATACAATAAAGGTTGTTCGCAGAAGGATCCTGGTGTTGCACGCCTTTTCCTGCCGGCGGGAAGTGGGGCGCGCGACAATCCAGTTTCTTTCCAATTTCATGAGGCCATATGTTTTAACAACTGAGTAATTCTACATTGTATAAACTCACCAAATTTTCTGTTCTTTAATAGACATGTTGTAAGTTGATGTTGGCTAATGATACATATTTGCTATGTTTTTTTGCATTTTATCAGATATTTTATGTATTTATATTTCAAATGTTATCTGTTTTTCCAGTTAAGATATACTTTGCTTTATTTTTAACGTGCAAGTTTAGTCATTTCCTTTATTAGTAATTTGGTGGCTATGTATATACCACATATTACTAGTTAAAAGCAGAAAATGTCCATTAAAGAAGCCTGTGTTTCTCCCTTGAATCTAGCTAAGAAAGATTATGTAGTTTATCTATTAGTTAGTTTGTACCTCATATGTTAACTTATTCAGAGAATAACTGTTGAAAATATAAGATAGAATTTTGAATAACACTTGAGTAATTTTAACAATAAAACAAATAGTCAAACCTAGCAATATTATTAATAAGGAATTTGTTGCAAGAAGAAATAAACAAAGAAAGACAAGGAGTTTGAGTATTCACAATTTTTTTTTCTGTGAGTCTTCATCCTTTTGTAATGAAAACTAACCTATTTCAGAATGGTTAACACTTCAACTTTCTGCTTCATTTCTGAGTATGTTATCGAATTTTGAAAAATGGTATGTCTGTATACATTATTCCAGAAATGAAGATGTGTTCATTTAGGACTATGCATTTTGAGGTTTCTTCTACCATTTTAATTTCTGTTCTAACTCAACAAAAACAACAACAAAAACCATATTCTTGTTTCAGTTCCTCATTATTAAACGTCCAGTTCTAATTGACATTTCCTTCTTTGAAGGGGATCCTCTGGCCCTTAGCATTATATGTGTCTAAGCAACTATCACTTCAGATCATATCAACTTTGGTAATGAATGGTTCTATATAGCATTAAATGAAAAGTCAAAGGTTTCAAAGGTAGCTAACTGCATCACTTCATAAAAGCCAGTACAGAACGGAGTTCTACCTTCTGGTCACGGAATGGTCTACAGACTAAAGCACTATGTGTGAGACAGATAGCCTTTGATCCCTCCACCAATCTACAAAATCAAGTTCTTTGTTTCCATTTACTTACAAATATCTATGTCATGTAACAGCCCTGGGCCCTCAGAGTCTTAGTATTGAACACAATTTCATATGCTAGAACTGACTGTGATTTAGAAAGACTTGTTATGGAACTCTAAATTGAAATACCTTTCTTCCTATCTTGTGCTTACATGGGGACAATGGATGTATAAATGAGGACTTGTGCTAATTTTAGATGAAATAAGGGAATTCTCTCAGATATGCTGTCAATCAAAAAAATTCAACCAACTTATATAAGCATTTATGTCATCCTTGCTTCTCAAATGTCTCCAACACTTAGTAATATTCATCTTCACTAAGTATCAATGTCAGTGAGTTAATGTGCACTCTTCTACATATCCAGAAGCAAATAGTATTTCTTGGTATACAATTAATATGTGTTTGTTAAAACAACTAGATTGTTTTTTAGATATTATTGAACAAAAGAATCTGTAAAAGAAGAAACCAAAATACGTTGAATAATTTTTATTTGTTAAGACAATATTTGTATGTCTGCATTTATGTACATTGAAATGACTATATTTTAGATACTCAATATATTGTTTTTCTTTTAGATAGTCTTTTTAAAAATTAGTTTCTTCACTTAGAATACCTTCATATTGACAATGATATATGCCCATGTGTGTAACTAATTACTAACTCTAAGTCCCTCACAGTCCCCCAAAACATTGCTGTCCCACCTTAGTGTCTTTGTTTATTTCCTCGTTTTCATTTTTTTGAAAAAAAAATACTTTCCAACTAGTGCTACCTATGTGTGCACAGGTATAGCATCATCTACTACAGCAGTGGCATCTTACCATTGAGTGAATGCAAACCAACCTAAACCAAAACTAAACAAAACAAAATTCTCCCTTCTTCAGAAACTATCAGCTGCAAACAATGCCTCAACTGGATGAGGCATAAAGATGGTCTACCCTACCCATGTTTGATTTGATCTTATGTAGTTCTGTAGATCCAGGGATGGTACCCATGGATGCTGTAACTCTATAAATTCATTTTATGTTGGGAAAATAGCCTTGCCAGAACACCTCCCATGCTCAGGCTTCTGTATGCTACTTCATCTCCTGAGAATTTGTTTCAGGAATATAATAAAATCTGACCTAGTTCAATAACTAATGACAACTTACATATATTGGCATTGTCCACAGATGATTCCACACACCACCAATAATTTTTCCAGTAGGAAAATTTGCCTGATTTTCACAATTAATATAAAACTAAAACTGTCCTTGTTTGAAATCAACAAATGAATCAAATTTACCTGTGTTTCAAGAGTAAGTTGGCATACTAGGTCCTTCAATACAATAAATAAGGAAGAAAGAGTTAACACAACTGAAAACGCATACTATAGACTTTGACCAAGATAATCAGGATATCTTAGATCCCACCAGGGAAAATACTAAAACATAAAAAGAAATAAATTATGGTGTTATTTAATTAAATGGGAAGCTCAATGTGCTCTAGAGGCAATTTATTACAATAACTGGAGCATCCCATCCTTGCAGTACATTGTAATGAATATAAATCAAGGAATCCTCACTTAGATTAAAAAAAAAAAAAACATTTACCGATTGCTTATAAACTATACCTGAGGGCCTCGTTAGATTAATGTGTTGCTAGAACACTGCATTATCTTAGCAAACTTTGTTTAAAGGCTCATTCTACCTTCAGCATCTCTCAACTGCTGTTTCTTACTGAGCACAATGCTCTGCTGCCCTGTTCCTAGGGCTGGCTTACTTGTCATTTTCTCCCTTGGTTTCACTTAGCAACCACCAGGCTTTTCTGTATTTTCAGAGCGGCCTCCACATGATACATATTTCCAGTCATACCATACTGTCAATCAGCCATAGTTTCTCCTACAACTATCATTTTAATACTGGATCTTCCTTATGTGTTAATCTAATCACTTATTGTTCAAGTTAGAACACTGTGGAGAATTGCCAATTCTTTTTCTCATCTCTTATTCCCTCTCGCTTGTCACTTAATAAAAATCTTCTAATGCTTATATAAAGCTGTGCTCCTCATTTTTCTACTATACTATTGGATTTTAGGCATGCTTATCAAGCAGGTGACTTGCCACTACAAATCTTTAACCATTCGCTTATATTCTCAAAACAGGCAACTTTCCACAATTGTTCAAAAATAAATAGCATCATCATATCTGCATGAATAGCACAACACAGCGAGAACTGATACATAAATGCTTGCATCACACATACCTATTTTTATTACCCCAAATCAAAATCATTTTACACCAATCATCTCGTCAAAATATTTTATTTTCTGATTACTGTTTCTCATACTGTATCTAGCTAGCTATTCAAGCACTGCCATGTTCCCCACCCTATGTTTTAATCGTATCCTTTAATACACTTCCATGCAATATCCATCCCAATGAAACCGATTCTCATCCCCACATTCCTGCATGCTTTTGGTTTCTATGGCACTCCTCATTTTCATTCCTGTGCCACCAAAATCCAATTTTATTTATTCACCTCTATAGAATTTCCAAGTCTAATACACATCATAACATGTTTCATGAAGTTGCCCTCAAACTAAGTCAGTGTCCTGGGCTTCACTCTTTGCCTATCTCAGGAACTTATTACATGAAAATGTACCTTATCAATTATATACAAACCTTTGTAAATGGTATTGTTACAAACATAGAAATAGCATTTTTTCTCTGTGTCACTGTGCTTTATAATTAAGGGTAAAAGCTCCCACTCACAATTACTCACCATGTATTTAGTACATCTCATGATCCAGATGTATTAAAGTACACATTAACTGTACTTTAAAGTTAAAGGTTTAACCTGCACCATTAAAGCCATAGATCACTTAAGTATGTTTTTAACTGATATGATAGAACAAAAGGAGGAAATGCAGACAAAGATCAATAATGATGAAAAAATAGATGGGTATCACATTACTTTATATTTACTTAAATTTGCATATGAAGATACTCACTTAAGAGTGGCAATATGCCATGCAAAGATTATAAGTCATCTAACAACAGAAACAATAACAACAACAACAACCTAGAAAGAGGGTTTTGAGTTCAGAGTGCAAGAAACTCCCTACATAATATAGGTTACAGTCACCATCCACACCATAAATTGAATGGTAATAGGACACAAAATTGACCAGATTTGACAAGACATCAGTGCATTAGTGGCATGTATGCTCTAAGGTTTACCAAAAAAGTTTCTCAGATTTGGATTAAGGCTGCTCAACAGAGAAGATTTCAAGCCTGGCCCTATAAACCTAGTCTTCTCCACAGCTGGTGAGGCAGTGAACCATAGACAAAAAAACCTTCCTCCTTTGACTTTTAAAATTCAGCATGTCATTTTATTGCATTTAAAATAATTCCTCTTATAATCATAGATCCGACTTCTCTCATCAAAGAAGCAAGAAAAGCATTTTCTTTCTCACCAGATAGCATTATGGAACTCACAGCTGTTAAAATGGAAAGAATCTAACAGTGATCATGGGTTGTCTAGCCTCCAGTGATATATTTACAGGAATACTCCAACACTTATGGCTTAGGGATAATTAGGAAAGCAAAGGAGGTAGTATTAGAAGAGTCAGAAGACAGAGGCATATTTTCAAGACAGTAACTTCTTTCTGTATGCTGTAGCAAAGCTGCATCTATTAAATTCTAACAGCAGAGTTACCTACTGAACAGCAGTTACACCACTTGACATGTCAGCATGAATGTGACAAACCTCACAAAGCTCCACCCTTAAGATAAGAGCTCTAAGTCATTAATGGATGCTAAGAGGAGAAATCAGTTTTGGCATTGCTATGGATATACCCTGAAAATTTCCTCAGTTCCAAGTGAATATACATAAACATATATGCATATGATTAAAATATAGATTTACAATAAGATTAACGTTATTACAACTACTCTGTAAATGATGTCTTAGCGACTACACAAATATATTTATTTTAGAAACATGTGATAAATCTTTAGTTAATGACAGTCAGGAAATGAACTAGACAAGAGGAGTGTAGAAAACCTCTCACCATTCAGCCAAACTGTACTCTTGAAAGCTTTCTCCATCAATGAATAACATACCAGGGTAGAGAAGATAAAATATTCTTTCACTGTTTGTTGTAGTTTTTGAAATTTGGAAAAGTGCTGGGTAAAACAGGTGAAAAATGGCAGTAAAATATTCTGATAAAATTTTTATTGTATTGAGTTTCAATGTACATCTATGGTGCTTATTAAATATGCCCATGCTTTTCTGACCCCTTTTATTTAAAATATAACAGAATACTAATACTTGCAACACATACATACACATATATATATAGACATACATATACACATACACATACATATACATATATATTATATACATATATATAATCACATGACTGGGATCCAAGTATGTCATTATATTCAAAAGGCCCTGTCAATGGTTTTGGAAAAGTAATCACCTACATAAGTTTAGGAAATTGGCTGAAACTTTTGAAATGTTATTTATTTGATCAAGACAATGAAAAGTAATTTCAGAACTGGACGATTTATAAATTTTTTCAGTCATCAAAATGTTTTAACCTACTTAATTATTATACTTTCGACACTGTTTAAATTAGGAAGTACTCAAATTCTTAGAAGAATGAGTTTTTGTTAATTCTTGAGCCCAGGTTTTAAAAGTCCCTGGCTTCTCTTAATATTTTTTTAAAATTATTGACAGAATTATTTATACAAATTAATGAAATATATTTTTAAAAATAAATCCATGAGCTATGCTGAAAACTATCGTATATTCCTAAGAAATATCCATAAGAAAATAATCTTAACATTCTGTGGAGACAAGGTACTGAAATTATGATACAATTAATTATTCAAAATTTAAGCAATTTAATGATAATCTGATACCTGTAGTTTGCTGAGTAGCAACTTGGAGAGACTATTACTGCCACTTAATAAAATGGCACTTTTCTATGTATTAGGTCTTGGTCGTAGAAGACAGAGTCACTTACAGTAAAATTTACAGTCACTTTAAATAACTAGAATTTAACTACTATTTATTGCAGTTTAATTTGGTATAAAAAACAAATCATTACTGGAGCTTATTTTATCCACATACATATATTAAAGTTTTACTAATAAATACAGCTATATAAATAAAGTAAAACCAAAAATAATGACATTTATTCATAAGTCAGTCTTTTAGCTTATATCTTTCTGCTGAATAAGTGAACAATAAAGTCGTAGCAAAATACATATGCAGCTATAATAAATTTACAAATGTGCTGTCGATATAACTTCTTATGAGCATTGTGTTATTGCTATAAAAATTTTTATTCTCTGTCTCTCAATATTTTTATTTACATTAAATGCATCATAATTTTCACTAATATTAATCATCCACCAGTAATGAAAAATTAAATAATATAAATAAGATCAATAATTTTATAGCACCCTCTCAGAGTGGGGTACACCTAGACCTTAAATCATCAATAATTCAAGAGCTAAGAATGTAGCCTTGTGGCAATTTTTGGTATTTAAAAATCATTATGTTTAATCTTTACATTGGGAAAAAAACTTTGATTATTTCCATGGTACATTTCGTTTTACATGTACTTTATGCTTACTGTAACTAGTAAGATTTCAATGCATACTATCAAACCTTTAAAACATCAAGTACTGACAAAAAATATTCATATAGCTTTATGCAAAAATGCTTTTTAAATTTGCACATTTATCTGTTTTTTTTAAAATAAAGTATTTTAATAAAAATTATGTCCACTTTAGTAAAACTTCTAATAAAATATAATGTTTTATCACAAAAATATAACTAAATAAGATCAAACATTGATTCTTTGTCAAGTTTGGATTTAAAACACTGATAATATGCAGTAAGCTTCTTAGAAATTATTCCAAAATGTAAAGATAGAAAAGCGACTAAAGAAAAGATTATCCAGAGACTTCCCAACCTAGGGATACATCCCATCTGCAGACAGCAGACATCATTGCTGATGCTAAAAAGCACTTGCTAACAGAATCCTGGTTCCCTGAGAGTTTCTACCAGGACTTGAACACTGCAGATGCTGATACTCACAGTAAACCATTTTACAGACCCCAGGGACCCTAATGCAAGAGCTAGGATAATTCAGACTGAACGAGTTGAAGGGGATTGCAACCACATAATAAGAACAATATCCAATAACTGGACCATTCAGAGCTCCCAAAAACGAAACCATCATCTCTCCAGATACACATGTGCCAGAGTATGGCCTTACCTCACATCGGTGGAAGGGGAGGAGGCTCTTGCTCTTGTGGAGGCTTGATGCCCTAGCATGGGGGGGTGGCTAGAGTATAGTGAAGCAGGAGTGGGTGAGTAGGTGGAGGAGCCCAGTCACAGAGGCAAAGGAGAGAAGGGAGGAGGTTCTGATGGGGTTTTGGGGGGTAGCCTGGAGGCCCCAGGGAGTTTAGAGGTCTTGGGGGGTGGGTGGGGTGGGGACATCCTCATTAAGACAGAGGTTCTGGGAAGAGGTATGGGTATGAAACAGTAGAAGGGCAGAAAAGGGAATAAAATCTTGACTGTAAAAATTTAACATCTCTATAGAAATAATATTGTATAGGTTGAGTGTGTATATTGGGATCTCAGCCCTTGAGGCAGAACCAGGAAGATCAGGAGTTCAGGGTCACTAGTTACACTAAGTTTGGAGCCCGCCTGGCTACCTAAATCTCTGTCTCAAAAAAGCAAATAAATAATTATGCTTAATAGTTTTATTGAAGTTTATTGTAGCTTATCTCATGTATTCTTTTACAGTGTATTTTGTATAATAAATTTTAAAGTTAAAAACCTAAAAAATTAAAATGCAAAAGAAGAAATAAATATTCCCCTAAAATATCTGCCTTGGTCCACTCACTCCAGTGTACACATCTGAACTCACTAAGCTGCACTGAGAATTTTTAACTTCCTGTTTTGGTGCTGGATGCCTTTCATCCATAAACATAAAAGAAGGATGCAGGCAAATATCCGTGCCACCCTCCACAGCAAATCTAACTGAGCCTGCTGACATTTTAAAGCAAAATATTCTTCTTACTTTGTAGTGAGTTCATCTTTAGAAAAGTTTTAAATTTAAACAAACTCATGGTATAAGTACAAATGTCTCTCAGACCTCTTCATAACTACTCAAGCATGGGTCTTAATGAGAAAACAAACATCATTGGCTTTATCATAATTTGCTATCATAGGTTAAGTTAAGCACCAGCCATTGTGATGAGAATTCATTGGGTTCAGACAAATTCATGATGCCATCTATATACCAAGATAGTGTTGTGCAGTATGGTTTCACTGCTATCTCTGCTCTCCAAGTACTTACACGGCCCATTCAAACCCTGAAGACTTCATGGATTCCAAAGTTTTGTCTTTTACAATATGTGCTGTAGCTGTAATTGGACATATGCATTTTACTTTGGACAATTTCTCCTTTCACTATACCTTTAAAGTCCCATCTTTTCTTCCAAAGACATGATGTGATAGCTTTCTCATGGTAATAGATTCTACAGACTGAATATACCTCAAGAACATCATAATCACTGCTTAATTTGGAAAATATGAATAAAGCTGCTATAAATATTTGTGTTAGGGTTTGGTTATGTCTCATGCTCTGATCATTGGGATCATTTGAGGAAGAGTGAGTACTGGAACACAGGGTGCAAGTTATTTTAATTCTACCAGAAATGGGCAAACTGACTCCTAAGTTGACAGCATTCTGCGTTTCTACAAATAATGGAAACAGTTTCTTATTTCTCTTACCTGAGTTTCTTTTCCCATTGCTGTGACTAAAACACCTTGAATAAAAAGAACTTAATGGGGAAATGGAGTATTTGGCTTATATACCCAGGATACATTCTGTCATCATGGGATAGTTCCTGAGACAGAGCTGTATACATCCAAACCACAATCAAAAAGCAGAAAGTTTGAATGTATTGAATGTATGAGATAATCTATTTCTTTCTCCTTTAATTTAACCCAATGCAATAGAAAATATCATGGTACTACACATGTGCAGGCTATCTATTTCCACACTGATTAAAGTAATTGACACCATCCTTATTAGGCACGATCATAAGCATATCTCCCTGGTAATTGATAGCAGGTTTGAGGAAGTTGATAGATAACACTAGCCATTACATTTTCTGTTTGTCCCAGCGCATTTAGTGGAGTCAATCTTCTAACTTTTTGTTTCTGAGGAATAGGTAAGTAGTCAATTGTAAAACTCTTAAAACCCTTTTGAAAAAAAATATAGAAGTAACTAACATAAAGTGTGTCACTGCTACTGCTGTACATATTCACAAAGAATTCTTAGTTTCTAAGTTGTAGAAGTGGTGCATCAGGTAAAGAAGATGCTGTGCAAATTCGAATTAGATTTTATTCTTGGATTCCAAGGTGAAAGAAGAAAACAAGGTACTGGAACTTGTCTTCCTGCCTCCAGTAGAGGGATGGGCCCACCTACCCATCTCACAACTTTTAACCTAAAAAATTTCCTGTCCAAAGGAAAGACAGGGACAAACAGTGGAACAAAGAATGAAAGAAAGGTCATCCAGAGACTGCCCCTCCTATGGATCTATCCCATTTATTGACAACAAACCACCCAACTATTGGTGATGCCAAAAAGAGTCTGCTAATAGAAGCCTGGTATGGCTGTTTCCTGGGAAGTTCTATGAGGACCTGACAGATACACATGCAGATACTTTCAGACAACCATCAGACTAAGCATTCAGACCCCAATGGAAGAACTAGGGGAATCCAGACAGAAGGAGCTAAAGGGATTGTAACCATATGAGAATGGTATCAAATAACCAGACCTCCCAGAGTTCCCAGGGACTAACACACCAAACAAATGGTATGCATGGAGGGAGACAGAACTCCAGATATATACATAGCAGAGGATGACCTTATCTGATATTAATGGGAGGAGAGGGAGGCTTGATGCCCCAGCATAGGGAGGATGCTAGAAGGATTAGGCTAGAGTGGATGAACGGATGGAGGAGCTCCTTCATAGAGGTAATGTGACAGGAATATTATTTGAAATGAAATCAAATAGACTGATTAATAAAAAATGTTTAGGAAGAGCACAAACCATTTATATGTTCAGATTAAGTATAATTCAAAGTGTGTTGTTTTGTATTTTCAAAATCAATATATAAGTAAGATTATGGAATAAAGCAATGGCCCAAGTGTATAAAATTTTTTAATGCTTGTGCATAAGAGTCAAAAGCAATCTGCATATTTGAAATATTAAAAAAGCTGATGATTAGTGAATAAACTATTAAGATATCTGCCAAGACCCTAGCAACTTCAGAATTCCATTTTTTCCTTTGCCTTTTTTTGTCTTCAATTCTTTCTCTTCATTCTTTCTTTCTCTCAATATTTCCACTAGGTGGTAACTGGAAATATTAGGCTAGTTCTAAGAAGACATATTTTATTGAAGTAAATTCTGTGGATGATATAGGGTAACTGTATAAAATTCAAGCTGCCTCGAACCTCTCTTCATTTCTAAGGCAACACAGAAGACAAACTCAGCAAATGGAATCATGCAATGTCTGTTCTGATGTTAGTAATATTCCAGTCTGCCTGGGGTAAGTAAGGGATAAGAACACTTGTTTAATGGAAGGGCAATAATTTACTCTTTGCTCATATTGAATCTTTATTAGTGACTAAAATACTGTCATGTTTTTGAGACTCTAACCACTATAATATCCATGAATGCTTCCCAATCAGGATGGAGAAAAATTAGAAAAAAAACAAGCAATAAGATTTTGCTGTTGGATAGAATAGGAACAAGAATGGAAGAACTAAATATAAACAACAGTTCCTGGACAGAGGACAAAGGGAAGACCCCACTGTAGAGCTATTAAAACTGGTAATGTTAAACAGACTCAGGGCAGTAAGGTGGGTGTGGGAGCACCCTCATAGAAGCAGGGGGGAGGGGACATGAGATAATAGGTTTGCAGAGGGGAAGCAGTGAAAGGGGATAACATTTGAAATGAAAATATAATATCAAATAAAAAGAAAGATACAAAGAAATTATGAAAACTACCAGAGTATAAAATTTATCCTCTATGATGAACCTAAATATTGACTATTATGCCAATAATTACAAAGGAGTGAACCAATTATATTGTTAATGAGAGGCAAAATATTATATGTTAAAAAAGAAAGTCAAATGCAAATATCAAAATTATTTTAAAAAATAAATAGCTGACAAGAACTATAATAGACTCAACAGAGTCACAGAAAGAATCACTCTAAAGTCAAGAATGAATCACTAAATCATGAAACTCAAGAGGAATAAAATTAGAGTGGTAACTGAAAAGAATCAGGACCCTTGGGGGTGACATCTGTTTAATGCATGAAAGATAAAATGAATCAAGAATGACTAGCAAGATGGTATGGGGGTTACTCATTGCAGCAGGAGGGTCACCATGGGGACTTGACTCTATCTATTATGGGCTGTATACAGCAAGCTCCAGACCAGGGTAAAGGAGGTCTTTAAATTCTGTGTCAAAAAAAAAAAAGGAACAATAAAAATGTCTTAGGTGTTAGCTATCCTATTGTGATCTTATCAATTGCAGCAGAAACAGAGATGCAGAGTATTATCAAAGGTCACTTTGAAAGCACATCTGGAAGGGAGGCCGTGGGGATGAGGAGGAAGTAGTATAGTACACACACAAGAAGGAAGTTACACTTGGGATTATGATTCTTTCTTAGATGCCCTTGCAAGAAGCAACTTCATTTCTCACATGCCCATATCCCAGGTATTTTCATTGTGAAGACAAATTTGTGTATTCCTTGGTTTGACCTATATCAGGAGTTCCTGTTTCAGCATTGCTCATGAATGATCTAGAGAAAAATGCCATGGCTGGTAATCTCATCACTGTTTGTGCCATTTCTCATGAGCCACTGTAAACACAAAGTATTCTAAGGTTGTCTCTTCAAGCTCATTTTGCTCCCATATTTCCTTTCCTGAATTACCTACATCCTTATTCCAAAAATTACCCAAGAACACTTCCTCAAGTACATTCTACAATAAAATCCTTTCCACGGAGGGACCCCAGTCTGTCACAGAAAGGTGTAGAATTAATTCTTTTTTTTTAATTATTTAATCTCTTAGCTCTCAGGGATTAAATGCATTGCTATAATGTTCATCATATGTAAAACATTATCTATTCTTATTTATTGCAAAGTGCTTAACACTTTTCTACGCTTAGATTTAAATTCAGTAGTGGTTAGTTCCTTATCTTGCACACTGTGCTCTTTATCTTCATCAATATCATCTCATATTGACCCAACTCAATTTTCTCCACACATTTTTCCATAGATATTGGAAATGTAAGCTAAATTTTTGTGATCCACTTGAATTCTATTTTCTGATGTCATTTATGCAAGTCTAACAATTCCTTATTTTACATCCTTATAGGTTGGGAACACCAAAATAAAATAGCCCTTTGTGTCTACATTGTGTTAACTTCTTAAACCCATTTCTCATTCCTGGCACATTGAAAACAGCATTCCCCATAACCAGACCAATGAGATTTTCTCTTTCACTGTTGTGTGGGAAGGCAGCTCTGATTTCCTCTGTAGAAAAGAAATTCTTTGATTTATGTAATAATTTTTTACATTTTCATTATTTTCAACCACTCTTAAATTTTCACGTTATCTACTTTTAAAAATCCATTTAATTCTTTTCACTTCATATATGAGCACTCTTGTTTTTGTTGATTATTTATGTGTATATATGTGTGTGTTCATGATTATTGATGTGGCAATGATAACATTTAGTTCAGCATTGTGCCTCCCCATCCAGAGAACTGGAATTTCAGAGCAGTAGCACCATGTCTATTGTAGGAACTGTTGGAGGATTATACATGGTCTTGAAAAATTAGGAGAAACACTCTGTCCACTGCTATAAATCATAAGACCAGGTTAAGTAATTTAATAATTTTATCTATTAAATTTTAGAATAATTTTAATTATCTTAAAATTATTTAATAATTTGTATGCCTCTCATTGTGGCAAACAGCTTTACTCCTAGCACCCAGAAGGCATGGGTAGGCTGATCTCTTTGAATTCAAGGGAGCCTGGGGAATTCTAGTACATCCACATAGTTACATTGTGAGACCTTGATCTGAAAAACTAACAAAACGAGACAATAACTTTTATATAAAGGTGCCAAACTCTTCCTCTTTTACTAGATGAACCACTTATAACAATTCAAAAGACACACACATAAACACACACACACACACACACACACACACACACACACACATATTCAAACATTATTAGTATTATTTAACCTCTGTCCCCACTTTTTTCTGCATTCTAAATATTCTACCCAAATATAAATTTAGCTCTTACAACTGATCACAGAAGCTTCTTTTTGCAGGAGACGAAAAACATTAAGTAAAGCTACACCTGGTCACAAGACAAAGAACAATGACTGTAGCCTGACCACCCACATGGATAAATCTACAGCACAAATACACCTAAGGTATAGAGAGCATCTCAGAAGAGAGAAGGATGATTACAATAACCAGATGTGAAATCATGCCATGTACATAGTTCATGAAAGCTGCACTGAGGAAATCTTAACAATACCTAGTTTACTCTAAACTAAATATGCCCAATGACAACACCAGTTAACATGGCAAATTTCGGGGAGAAATGATCCACATCCTCACACCCCTAGAGGCACTTTAGCTTCCTCCAGAGATAATACCCCAATTTAGTTATCTCATACTTACACTAAAATTAATATAAATAGAACACTCAATAAACTCAGCGTATTGTACTTATATAACTATATGCAAGCATATACATAACAATAGCAGTTAAAAACTAAGAAAATTTGAGATAAAATAAGAGCAGTGTATGGTAATAAAGATGGAGATGGTCACAGTATACTTTGTGCATTTATTATATGTAATAATTACATCCATATTTTTGTACAATTATCAAATACCAATTGAAATGAAAAATAGTGTACAAAACTGAGTAGAAGTATTATTTGTGAGTAATGAAAAGAGAGATTGACTATGCAAATAAGCTAGAGACTGTAGTATGTATATTTGTTATAAGAAAGAAAATATTTTGGTAAAACAAAAAAAATTCTAACATTTTATTATTTTTTTGGATATTCTTTGTATTGACATTTCAATGTTATCCCCTTATCCTTATCCCACTACAATATCACTTCTCCCTCCCTATTCTTTCATGAAGATACTCCCACTCCCACTCCCAACCATCCACTCCTTCCTGAGCACCTTGGCGTTCCCCTACACTGGGAAAACAGCCTCCACTGGACCAAAGTCCTCTCCTCCCATTGATTCCGAACAATGCTATCCTCTGTTACATATGTAATTGGAGCTATGGGTCTCTCCATGTATATTCACTGGTTGCTGAGTATTCTGTGTTTAGTTCTGTACCCCATTTTTAATAGGATTATTAGATTCTTTAGAGTCTAATTTCTTGAGTTCTTTGTATATATTCAAGACTATCCCTCTATCAGATGTAGGGCAGGTTAAGATCTTTTCCCAATCTGTTGCATGTCATTTTATCCTCCTGAAAGTGTCCTTGGCCTTACTGAAGCTTTGCAATTTTATGATATCCCATTTGTTGGTTCTTGATCTTAGAGTATAAGCCATTCATATTCTGTTCAGAAAAATTTGCCCTGTGCCTATGTTTTCTAAGTTCATCCCCACATTCATTTCTATTAGTGTCCCGCGCAACCATCTCGCCTGCAAGAACGACGCGGCACACGAAATAGGATCCTTCTGCAGTAAACTTTAATACTCTCGAGAACCAGCACTTGCTACACGTGACGAAGAAGACGAAGAAGACGAACAAGACGAACGAGATGAAGGAGACCAATGAGAGGGCGGAACTATCTAGCCCGTCCCCTTATAAAGGGATCAGTCCTTGCCTTGGACGTGGAGCCCCCTGATTGGTTGAAACTCATCAGGCCCTATGACGCCACGGGAGAGGCAGAGCTCAAGGAGTGGAAAGTTACCCAGCACTTGCGCACATGGCTTGTTTACTGCTAACTCCAGCCGGATGTCAGCGCCATCTTGTAATGGAGAATGTGCAGGCGGCGCCCCACATATTAGTTTCAGTAAACTTGGTTTTATGTGGAGGTCTTCGATCCACTTGAACTTGAACATTGTACATAGAGATAAGAATGGATTGATTTGCATTCCTCTACATGCTGACTGACAGTTAACACAGCACTATTTGTTTAAGACACTGTCTTTTGTCCATTGAATATTTTTAGCTCCTTTGTCAAAGATAAAGTGACTATATTGTGAGGGCTCATTTCTGGTTCTTCCATTATATTTCATTGATCTACCTGCCTGTCTCTGTACCAATACCATGTGATTTTTATCATGATTGTTTTGTAGTAAAGCTTGAGGTCAGGGACTGTGATTCCCCTGGAAGTTCTTTTATTTTTGAAGATAGTTTTCACTATCTTGAGGTTTTGGTTTTTCTAATGAATTTGCAAATTGTTCTTTCTAACTCTATGAAGAATTGAGCTGGAATTTTGTTGGGGATTGCACTGAATCTGCAGATTGCTTTTGGCAAGATGGCCATTTTTACTATATTAATCTTGCCAATCTAGGAGTATGAAAGATCTTTCCATCTTCTAAGATCTTCTTGAAGACCTTGTCATACAGATCTTTCACTTTCTTCATTACGTCACACCAAGGTATTTTATGTTATTTGTGACTATTATAAAGGGCGTCGATTCCATAATTTCTTTCTCAGACTGTTTATTCTTTAATTAGAGGAAGGCTACTGAATTGTTTAAGGTAATTTTATATCCAGCAACATTGCTGAAGTAGTTTATCAGCTCTAGGAGTTCTCTGCTGAAATTTTGGGGGTCACCTAAGTATACTATCATATCATCTGCAAAGAGTGATATTTTGATGACTTCCTTTCCAACTTGCATCCCTTTGATGTTATTTTAGTGTATTGTTTTTGGTTCAGTTGTTAAGAGCACTGACTGCTTTTCTGGAGGTCCTGGGTTCAATTCACAGCAACCACACTGTGGCTCACAACCATCAGTAATGGGATCTGATGCTCTCTTCTAGTGTGTCTGAAGACAGTAACACTGTACTCAGACGTAAAAGAAAAACAAATCTACCTTTAAAAGGAAAGAATTTTGTTACCTTTATAGAGGAGGATTACTTAAACATCCTTGATATTTAAATGGAGTGACAGTTATAATAAGAACACAAAAAAAAAAGAGTCTGTCAGAAGCATGGTAAGTGAATGTGTTTAGACCTTGAAGCTAAATTATTAATGATGTTTATTTACTAGATAGTTTATATCTTATTAGTTGCTTCTAAATATGAGACATATGACATGTGAAATATCATTGTTTAAAATGTGAATGAACATTTTCAAATTTTTATTAATTTTATTTTATTATTTTCATTATTTTATTTATTATTTTATTAGTTTTATTATTACTTTATTTTTTACATTCACTTTGTATCACATTTTACATTAGCCATGATTAACATTATTTTTAACAGTTTATACAGTTTACTCTTAATCAATATGATAGCTAAATTAATCAATATTTTTATTTCCCTTCTGTCATTAACATTCACATAAAGATGTACGCAGAGCGGAGCCTGGCCCAGCTGCCACCCGGAACCTGGGCTGCCAGGGAGTAGAGAGATCTCTGCGGAGTGCACACGGAAAGTGTACCAGGGACACAGACCAGATACAAGGGAAAGGCAAGAACATATCACTGACAACAAAATGGCAAGAGGAAAGAGAAAGAGTATATCCCAAGGAAACCAAGACAATCTAGCAACACCAGAACCCAGCTCTCCGATAGTAGCAAACATCGGAATTACTAACACTCCAGAGAAAGAAGACACAGACCTGAAATCATGCCTCAAGACGCTGATAGAGTTACTTAAACAAGAAAGGGAGGAAAAGCAAAAAGATTCAGAAGCTTTTAAAGAAGAAACAAGAAAAACACTCAAAGAACTCAAAGAACGAGACGAAAACAGAACCAAAGAAATAAAGGAATGGAAGAGGGAAATTAAAACAGAAATTGACACAATAAAGAAAGCGCTAAAAGAGATAACCCTAGAGTCAGAACACCAAAAAAAGAAATCAGGAGTCACAGAAGCAAGCATTTCCAACAGATTACAAGAGATCGAGGGGAGAATCTCGGGGGCAGAAGACAACATTGCAAACATAGACAAAACAGCCAGAAAAGATGCAAAAAACAAAAAGCTCCTAACCCAAAATGTCCAGGAAATACAAGACACAATGAGAAGACCGAACCTAAGGATAATAGGAATAGAAGAGGGAGAAGAATATCAACTAAGAGGCACAGTAAATATCTTCAACAAAATCATAGAAGAAAACTTCCCTACCGTCAAGAATGAGATGACCACGAGCATAAAAGAAGCCTTCAGAACTCCAAATAGGTTGGACCAGAAAAGAAATACCTCCCGACACATAATAGTAAAAACATCAAGTGCCCAAAGTAAAGAAAGAATACTAAAAGCAGTAAGGGAAAAAGGTCAGGTAACATATAAAGGCAGACCAATCAGACTCACACCTGGTTTCTCAACAGAGACTATGAAAGCTAAAGAGCCTGGACAGACATCATGCACTCCTTAAGAGAGCACAAGTGCCAGCCCAAGCCTCTATACCCAGCAAAACTATCAATCACCATCGATGGAGAGACAAAGATATTTCAAGACAAATCAAAATTCACACAATATCTGACCACAAACCCAGCACTACAACGAATTATAGGTGGAAAACCCAATGCAAGGAGGGAAAATACAGCCTAGTAAAAACAAGAAAACTCCTAAACAAGAAAACTAAAAGAAGAAAAAAACACAGACACAACTCAACCCAAAAAAGCAAAAATGGCAGGAAACAGAAACAATTATTCCTTGATATCTATTAACATAAATGGTCTAACTCCCCAATAAAGAGACATAGACTATCAGACTGGATACATAATCAAAATCCAGCCTTTTGCTGCATACAGGAAACTCATCTCAGAGACAGAGACAGACACTATCTTAGAGTAAAAGGGTGGGAAAAAAACTTCCAAACAAACAGCTCCAAAAAGCAAGCTGGAGTGGCTATTCTAATATCGAATAAAGTAAACTTCCAACCAAAAGTTATCAAAAAAGATAAAGAAGGACACTTTTTACTCATTACCGGGGAAATCTGTCAGGAGGAACTGTCAATCCTTAACATATATGCTCCAAATAAAAAATCACCCACATTTATAAAAGAAACTCTACTAAAGGTCAAAAAATACATTTCACTCCACCCAATAATAGTGGGAGACTTTAACAACCCACTCTCTCCAATGGACAGATCAGGGAAACAGAAACTGAACAAGGACACTGCAAAACTAGCAGAGACTTTGAACCAACTAGAATTAATAGATATATACAGAACATACTATCCTAAAGTAAAAGAATACACCTTCTTCTCACCACCCCATGGCACCTTCTCGAAAATTGACCACATAATTGGACACAGAACGAGCCTTCATCGATATAAGAAGATTGAAATACTCCCATGCATCCTCTCAGATCACCATGGTCTACGGCTGGTCTTTAACAACAACAAAGACAACAAAATGCCCACATACACATGGAAACTAAACAATGCTCTGTTAAAGAATAGCCAGGTCAAAGAAGAAATAGAGAAAGAAATTAAGGACTTTCTAGAATTCAAAGAAAATGATAACACAACATACCCAAACCTATGGGATGCAATGAAAGCAGTATTGAGAGGAAAACTCATTGCCCTAAGTGCTTCCAAGAAGAAACTGGAGAGAGCTCACATCAGCAACCTGACAGCACAGCTAAAAGCCCTAGAACAAAAGGAAGCAGATATACCCAAAAAGAGTAGACGGCAAGAAATAATCAAAATTAGGGCAGAAATAGACCAAATAGAAACAAAAAAACCATTGAAAAAATCAACAAAACAAAGAGTTGGTTCTTTGAGAAAATCAACAAGATTGATAAACCCCTAGCCAGACTAACTAAAGGGCAAAGAGAGAGTATCCAAATTAACAAAATCAGAAAGGAAAGTGGTGACATAACAACTGAAACTAAGGAAATTCAAGAAATCATCAGATCCTACTACAAAAACTTATACTCCACAATATTGGAAAATCTGGAGGAAATGGACGAATTGCTAGAGAGATACAAGGTCCCAAAGTTTAACCAGGACCAAGTAAACCACCTAAATAACCCTATAACACCTAAAGAAATAGAAGAAGTCATCAAAAGCCTCCCAACCAAAAAAAGCCCAGGTCCAGACGGGTTCAGTGCAGAATTTTATCAGACATTTATTGGGGATATAACACCAATATTCGCCAAACTATTCCAAAAGATAGAATCAGATGGAATATTACCCAACTCATTTTTTGAGGCTACAATAACCCTCGTACCTAAGCCACACAAAGACCCTACAAGGAAAGAGAATTTCAGACCAATCTCACTTATGAACATTGATGCAAAAATACTCAACAAAATCCTTGCAAACCGAATCCAAGAACACATCCAAACCATCATTCATCATGACCAAGTAGGCTTCATCCCTAGGATGCAGGAATGGTTTAACATAAGGAAATCCATCAATGTAATCCACCATATAAACAAACTTAAAGACCAAAATCACATGGTCATCTCACTAGACACTGAGAAAGCATTCGACAAAATCCAACACCCCTTCATGTTAAAAGTCCTGGAAAGAACAGGAATCCAAGGCCCATATTTAAACATAATAAAAGCAATATACAGCAAACCAACAGCCAACATCAAACCTAATGGCGAGAAACTTGAAGCAATCTCACTAAAATCAGGGACTCGACAAGGCTGCCCACTCTCTCCCTACCTATTCAACATAGTACTGGAAGTCCTGGCTGGAGCAATTAGACAGCAAAAGGAGATCAAGGAGATACAAATCGGAAAGGAAGAGATAAAAACATCACTCTTTGCCGATGACATGATAGTGTACTTGAGTGACCCCAAAAATTCCACCAGAGAACTCCTACAGCTGATAAACAAGTTCAGCAAAGTGGCCGGATACAAAATTAACTCAAACAAATCAGTAGCCTTCCTATACTCAAAGGACAAACATGTGGAGAAAGAAATTAGGGAAAAGGTACCCTTCACAATAGTTACAAAAACTATGAAATACCTTGGTGTGACTCTAACTAAGGAAGTGAAGGACCTGTATGACAAGAACTTCAAACCTCTAAAGAAAGAAATTGAGGAGGATCTCAGAAAAGAGAAAGATCTCCCATGCTCATGGATTGGAAAGATCAACATCTTAAAAATGGCCATCCTACCAAAAGCAATCTACAGATTCAATGCAATCCCCATCAAAATTCCAACCCAGTTCTTCATGGAATTGGAAAGATCAATGTGCAATTTCATATGGAATAACAAAAGACCTAGAATAGCGAAATCCATCCTCAACAACAAAAAAACATCTGCGGAAATCACTATCCCTGACCTCAAGCTATATTACAAGGCAATTGTGCTGAAAACTGCATGGTACTGGTACAGAAATAGGCAAGTGGATCAATGGAATAGAATAGAAGATCCAGAAATGAGCCCTCATGTATATGGTCAACTGATTTTTGACAAAGGAGCAGTAAACATTCAATGGAAAAAGGACAGCCTATTTAACAGATGGTTCTGGTCCAACTGGCACTCAACATGCAAAAGAATGAAAATAGACCCATTCTTATCTCTTTGTACAAAGCTCAAGTGTAAGTGGATTAAAGATCTCCACATTAAACCAGATACACTGGAACTATTAGATGAGAAAGTAGGGAAAACCTTAGAACACATAGGCACAGGAGAAAATTTCCTGAACAAAACACCAATGGCTCAAGCTCTAAGGTCAATGATTAACAAATGGGACTTAATGAGATTGCAAAGTTTCTGTAAGGCTAAGGACATCGTCAAGAAAACAAAACGGCAACCAACAGAATGGGAAAAGATCTTTACCAACACCACATCAGATAGAGGCCTAATATCCAAGGTGTACAAGGAACTCAAAAAGCTAGTCACCAGAGAATCAAATAACCCTATTAAAAATGGGGTACAGAGCTAAACAAATAATTTTCAGTTGAGGAACACCAAATGGCCGAAAAACATCTGAGGAAGTGCTCGACATCCTTAGCCATCAGGGAAATGCAAATCAAACAACCCTAAGATTCCACCTCACACCAGTCAGATTGGCCAAGATCCAAAACTCAGATGACAGCAGATGCTGGCGAGGCTGCGGAGAAATAGGAACACTTCTCCACTGTTGGTGGGGTTGCAAGCTAATACAACCACTCTGGAAATCTGTCTGGCGATACCTCAGAAAATTGGATATAGTACTACCTGAAGACCCAGCTATTCCACTTCTGGGCATATACCCCAGAGACACTTTAATACACAACAAAGATATATGCACCACAATGTTCATAGCAGCTCTATTTATAATAGCCAGAAGCTGGAAGGAACCCAGATGTCCTTCAGAAGACGAATGGATACAAAAATTGTGGTACATATACACAATGGAATACTACTCAGCCACCAGAAACAATGACTTAACCAAATTCTTAAGAAAATGGCTGCATCTAGAGAAGATCATCCTGAGTGAGATAACCCAGTCACAAAAGAACAGACATAATATGCAGTCACTGATAGTGGGATGCTAACCCCAGAGGCTTGCACTCCCCCAGAAACAACTCACAGACTGTATGAAGTCCAAGAAATAAAGAAAACAAAAAATATACATATATTCACAAAACAAGAAGACTTTGACTATTTCCATGTTGCGTTTTGTTTTGCATGTACTTTACGCTTATTGCAACTAGTACGTTTTCAATGCATACTGTCAAGCCCTTGAAAAAAGTCAAGTACTGACTAAAATCATATTCACATGGTTTTATGTAAAATTTATTTTAATGTCTGAAAAAACAGTACTGACACAATTGTATAATTTTAAGCAAAAAATGTTTAAAATCTTTACATTTATCTTTGTTTTGCAAAATAAAGTCGTTTAAAAAAATAAAAAGAATTAAAAAAAAATAAAAAAAAAATAAAAAAAGATGTTATCTTTATAGGTAATCTAAATACTGTATATGATTAATGCTATTTATTATGAGGAGTTAAAACAATGACAGTATAAACAAACTGAAGAGATGCTATAAATATTCAGAAATCTATACTATTTATAATTATTTTTCTGACATTACCTTATGGTGTAACTCCAGATAGCCTCAAACTTAAAATTCTCTTTTCTTTTTTTAATTTGATTACTTTATGTATTTACATTTTAAATGTTATCTTCTTCTTTCCATTGCCATTTTCTGTCCTCCTCTCCCTACTTCTATGAAGATGCTCACACGTCCACCCACCCACTCCTACCTTATCACCCTGGCATAAGCTTTAACAGGACCAAGAACTTCTCCTCCTTTTCCTTAGGCCCCAATCAACAGACTTATTGTCATGAGGCACCATAGCTAAACAAATATTTATTTTGAGAGAATGCAGTTTGATTTTGTTAAAGATGTGTGGGAAAACTAAGAAATATTTACCTTTAAATGTCCAACATTCTTTAGTAATTTTAAATAGGGATTATTTATCGATGTTAGATTTAAGCTAATGCATACAGAAAGATATTATTGTATGACTTTTGGTTAAGAATATAAGTTATTCAAATATCTTAAATTAAAATAAAACAATAACATATTAATTATTTGTGTGTGTGTGTGTGTGTGTGTGTGTGTGTGTGTATTTGCACATACTCATGCACATGTTCACATATGCCATGATATGTTGTAGAGGCCAGGGAACAATTTATAGGAGTCCATTCTCTTCTTCTAAACTGTTGGTCTCAGTTCCTGAACTTAAATCCCCAAACATAACACTAAGTGCTACCACCAAAATTATTATCTCATCGCCTTTTGAATTATCTTCATGACGTAGTGACAGCATCTTCTTCAGGCTTACATTGTGATAAGTTATCTAAAACTGATACACAGCAATAATCACAAGTTGTATGCCATATGTACTGGCCCAAAATAAGTAATTTTTAAAAACAGATCTAAATAGAATCAAAATAAAAGACTTTACATCTCATAAGAAATATAATGCCTACAAACAGCTGTCATTTGTCCACACACAGTAAAAATATGTAAATGTAATTATTGGTGAGACTGGAAAAAGTATACAGATTTATATATAACTGGGAACAGGGGTAGGAAGTGGAGAACTGAAGGTCATATGAAAAAAGCATGTTATACAGAGCACACCTTAAGATGGAAAGTAAGCAAAAGATACTCTCTACAGAGTGGGACAGAAGAGAACCATCCAAGCCACTTAAGAGGTACACACCAAGGATCTCAGAGTAAGACATAGAAATTCAGTTAACTCAACATAGTTAAGTTCAAGGCCAGCCTGGGCAACAAGATGAGGCCAAGCTTGTTACTTGAAATGTAAAACACATCAAAACAATAAGAAAAATTGCTAAAGTAACAAATCCAACTGCTAGTCATACTAGGAGATAATTGTTTGACATCTTGGCTTCAATTATCTTTCTTAATATGTTTTTAACAGACTTCCTTTCACTGGCTCAATGCAGGCTATAAATGGAGTCCTCAGGAAAGAGGAAAAAGGCTATGCCTGAGAGGAGTACATAAATATAAGTGAATATGTGGACTGAATATTGTTCCATTTACTCTTAGAGTCACATATACACAAGACAAGAAAAAGAAAAGAAAGAAACCCCACAACATATTCATCATGCATTAGCAAAATAGTTTCTCTTGTCCATTAAAATCTCAAATCTTTTCATTATTTGATATGGTCTTATAGCCAGTGGAATAATGTTTATCCCCTTGAAACCAATGAAGAAAAGAACCAAAAAGCAATAAATCTCTGTTAGTGTCAGGTTAGTTCTTTGTGTAATGGATTAAGACATTGAGATTTCTTGTCTTCTCTGCCCTTCTGCAATCATATGTCTTTCTTCATGAGTGAACTGAACAAATACAGGATGGAAAGTACCACTGTGTTAAATCTGACATGGACATAATCTTCCCAAGAGTAAAAAAGTGATACTGCCACCTACTGATATCACTTGGATCCTGTATCTCATCTTCTCCAAATGGGAAAACCTAAAAAGATAATGTCATATCATGGTTATCCATTACATTGGTCAACTGACCTCTGAATATCTCTGGATATCCTGGAAATGAAAAGCATTTTCTTGATGAAAACACCTACAGCACCAACAAAAACAAATCCTTCCCCCAATTAAAAAACCACATCAATCAGTAAAAATAAGTCTGTTCATCCAATCAACATCACAAGATATGAAAACTGCTGTAGGGAAATTGAGAGAACATGTAGCCTACATTTTTTTTTTCTGAAGCAAAAAAAAAAAAATAAGATAAGTTGTACAAGATAATGGAAATAAATGTTTTATCATGCTTACTTTGTTTCTTCTACCTTAAGATAACCTGATGTTTTCACAATTAGACACCATTAATATCCATCAAGTATGCAAGATGCTTGTCCAGTGTTATTTTATCTGAGAGTCCAACAACAGACAGAATTGAGAACTATATATGTGCACAAACCAATATCTGTTTATCAGTGTACCTTACTGGTTGCCACTAATGTTTCTTAGCATTTGCCATTTTATTTTATAGATATCAGAATACTGTATCACAATCTGTAAGATTTATATGAATCTGAGCATAATGTGCTATGGTAAAAATGCATGTATGGCTCTGTGTTTAATTAGTCATTTAGGAAGATTGCAAGCACCTCTACTTACCAACACCAAATTAAGGGTTAATTTTCTCAAGGTGTTATCGTCAGTTACTATTTAAACATTTAGTAATTCCATGTGATTAGAAATTTTATGGTGCTAACAAGGAAGATTTGAACTCATGTTTTGTTATCTATATCATCTACATCTATTTGTAGATAGACCACATTTTTATAAGCAGAACAGAAGACATGTGAAAAGAACATCTCTCCAGTTTTCATAAAGCAGGATAGAACACATAAAATTCATGGCACGTGGAAAGGGAGATAAGCCCCCACTCTCTATATTTTTAATCTAATTAATACCTTTGAAGCTAACATGCTATTTTAGCATAAAAGAAATATATTGCTATTGAATTTTCAGGCACCCTGTATCTTTTTATTAGAAATTAATACTATTAATATTTGAAGATATTATTGTAAGATATATGCTATTGTTTATTATTGCTCGTAGTGATTCTGGTCCTAGTTGCACTACGTGCTTTAGTAATTATAACTTTATTTTTTTTCTAGTCTCTTGAATTTCCACCTTCCTCTGAACAGCCCATACTGCTTATTGTAATTTCTTTAGGGTCGGTTTGTATACTAATGTTAAAATTATTTATGCCTCAAAATTTTTTATTTTATTTCAACCATGAAGGATTGTTTTGCTGGTTATATAGTTATGTGTAGTATTCATATTATAGAAAGATTTTATTTCCTCATCTTTGAGGACAGTTGTGCTGTTTATAGTTGTCTAGAATCTGTCTGAAACTACTTGTTCTTGGATATTAAGATGGTTAGACTTAATTCTTTGGTTCGATTGAAAAAAAAAAACTAACATTGCAAAACTAACAGAAATTTTACTGGAAATAAAAGGATGTGCTTGTGTGTGTATGTGCACATAAGCCTGTCTCTGTGTATATGTGTACATGTATCTTTCACTCCCTCCCCCCCTCTCTCTGTGTATGTATAACTTAATGTCTTTCTCTTTCACTCTACCAAAAATATTCTGAAAAATAATTTCTTCTTTCCAGTAAGCTAAAGCACATATTTTCAGCAAAAACAAATATATTGGTTCCTTTTCCTGTTGCAGTGAGAAAATACCCTGACAAAAGCAATTTCAGGGTTAAATACTTTACTATGGATCACAATTCAAAACATCACTTCATCACAATGTGAAACTTATAGTAGCTGGTGCTTGAATCAGCTGGTTACCTGGAGTTCACAATTAGGAAGCACTATTCCAGATCAGGACTCAGTCTTGCTAACAGGTATAACAGGTCTGTGGAGCTCCATTAACCCAATGACTCCTTCATAGGCATGCTCAGAGACAAACCAAACCTACAGACCAGTAACATGTGTGACTGGAGGCTTGTTACCTAGGTGATTCTACTTCCTGTCAAGTTAATAGTCTGTGCTAAATATCACAGCACTGTTATTTAAAGCCAGGAATGCTAACTGGCACCAATATTGCAAGATTCAACAGACACACTGTGAATAAACTTCAGTTTTCCTCAATATGAAATACATAGTCAGATCCTACCTCAGTAGTCAAAGGCAGAATCTAAGGCACATGCGGAAAGAACTAAAAAGATCATTCATTTGCAACCAGGGGAACTAAACCTGGAAAACCCAGCAGCCATTCAACACGCAAGAGAAAAGAGGTAATAAACAGTCATTTCAGGAAGCTAAAATTAAGTCTAGCTGCTGTAAACAGTTAAAACTATAGAACTTCTCTTTGATACACAGGTTAGAATTAGTGTGAGGCAAATAAGGTACTTGCCCTTTACTCAAATTTATTGTGACTCAGAGCTCAGCAGCTAAGAGCACTTTCTGCTACCATAGAGGACCAAGGATCAGATCCAGGCACTCAGGATGGGAGGATCAAAGCCACTTCTAACTGTAGCCTCCATGAGAATTAATGACCTCTGAATTTTGTCCTCTGAAGGCACAAAATTATGTGAAGACAAACATATATATACCTGCACGCTCACTTACACTCACAAAATAACATCATATTTTCAGGTCAGGAAGATTTCACGAAAGTGGATAAGTCATATCTGAAAAATCTCTAGGAAAAGATAATTGTTTCCCAAATTAATATTATGGACGTGACCACCCCATTTGTATCTCGCATATGAACACAGTGATTGTATAAATCCCTCTGTACTCTGCTCTAACAGTCTTACCCTGCATACCTTTGGATGGATGGTGATTAAATATGAAGAATTTTAAATGCTCATGCATCCCTTTAAACATGTTTTTTTTTATAATTCTTGTTATGGTATCTCTGTAAGTTATAAGCTATGAGTCATTTTAAACACAGATTTCCCCTGAGTGTAATCAGTGCATAGAGTATATTTAAGCCCATTACAGCACTCAACCCTACATTTGAATCAGTATGTCATTTAAGATTTCAATTTTGAAGAATTTTATCACTTTGGTTGCCATTTTTTAATTCACATATTTTCTAAAAACATCATAATGTATGAGGTTTTAATTTTTTTTTTTTTCTGGCATTTGTCATGACAAAAAGGCAGCAGCAGCAGCAGCAGCGACATGATAGATAAATAAAAGCGACAAACACAGATCATGGTCACGATGACTCTTTATAATTTAGTTTATTTGTAGAGAACCTACATACAACATGTGTGTCTACCCTGGCTCAATGAAGATAAACAAGTGTGAGTTCCTGGGTCTAAGTTGCAGAGACTCTCTGTTGATTGCATTTTGCCTAGGCGTTGCTCCATTATAAACCCACATAACCTGTGTGGATAACGGCCCAGACAAGAAATCTCAGAAAGGGCAGCTTTGTAAACAAAAAGAGAGGCCTGATAGTTTTCTATTATGAAGGATTTGTTACCTTTAATACTGAAAAATGTCACTGCACTAATACAGGAGAAAGAATATCCTTATGAATTCTTGTTTCTAAAATGGTCAGACTCTACATGTTCTCATTCAGAGTATTACATTTATATCAGAGTGTAAAACACCCTTCATGGAGACAAGTAGAAAATGGATACTAAAGCACAAAGACTTATGTTTATATGTCAAGAGATCATATTCAGGCACAAGAATCAAATTCTAGCTGCTATGCAAAGGAATGGAATTTTATGCTAAGAAACTTGCCAACAAGCTTCACTATAGTATTAAAATATATATAGTTCTCTTCCTCTGAAAATTGCCTTTATAAATGATCCATAGGTAGCTACTCCAGAGTTCCCGCTTTTTCTATTTTCTAAGCCTCCAGTTCTGTTTATTCCATTTGTTTATGGATATACAAGATCTAAGATGGAGAGAGGATGTAACTCTAAAAATATAGCAGAGTTGAAACTCCAACAAAATTCTTCATAACCTTGAGTTACATGGAGTTGTCCACATATACCAGTGGGTAGAATCCTAATTTCTCTGTCCTTTCTTCCTGAAAACTTCATGTACAAAAGAATAAATAAAAAATGCAATACATAAGTGAAAGAATGGGCTACAGCAGGTTCCTGGAAATTAAAAAAAAATTCTGTACCAGACTAAAAGTGTTACAAATACGTAAGGCTCAAATATATTGAGGTATACAGTTCCTAAGTATAAAAGGAATAAAGATGTTCTTCAAAGACAAACCCATGCAGAATCCATTTCTTGGTGGCTTGGTTTCAGCTTTTCAGGAACGGATATCTGCAGAAAAAACAGATCCTCTTGCCTATTACCTACTAATATAAGTTCAGACCATGTAACACAGAGCCTGACAACTCTAGCTTTAAAGAACAGTGTGATAGATCTGGGGATACAATAATCAGTAAAGGCACATGCTGCTGGCCCTAATGACTTAAATTCCATCCTTAGAAAGAATATGGTAGAAAGAAGTCATTCTCACAAGTGGTTTGCTGTATTCCCTATGCCAATGCATGCTGTGCTCAACAATATAAATGAATGCAAAGAAAATAAAAAAAGACTGTATATCATCTTTTAAGATCCATAGTAACTATACACACTCAGGAAAAAAAGCATAAGCTGTCTCCTCATTCAACAAGCAAGCAGATTATTTCCATTTCTGTTTACTTTCGTAGCTGTAATCAGAATGAAACTCTTCTCAACAAGCTCTGTGCAGTAGAATCAGTTTCTCTAACAAAGTAAATATTCATAAATAAATGTTTATATCTTTAAAATAACAAAGTGTGTTTTAATATTCTCTTCAGGTTTCTGTGTGAGTTATGCAGGCATAGTTCACATGAAAGGAAAACATGAGAGCTAATTGTCAGCATGAAAAACCAAGAAAAAAATTCAAGGTTGGAATCCATGTCAGCCTCCTGTAAGGATCTGAGGTTGTTGCCCATTTTATTGTTCTTTTTTTTTTTTCAAGAGGAGTGTTGACAATGACATCAAAATGTTCACTGAATATACAAAAAAATGGAAGGGGGATGAAGAACTATAGTGGAAGAGAGAAAGAGGTCAAAAAGGAGTTGGGAGAAAGAAGAGGAGAGATTAACCAAGGAAGAGATAGGTAAGGGTGAAGAGAAAGGGAGGGAAAGTGATGGTGGAGGAAGAGATGGGTAGGGAGTGAACTGGAGAAGAGGTAGGGAAGGGGAAGGCAGAAGAAAGGAGGAATGTGGGGGGGAAATGAAAAGGAAGCGAGATTATATATTCACAACTTACCTGGCATTTCTTGTTAATGTGGTAAGCATAAGAAAACCTCCTGGCTCTTTTGTTTACAGTGGAGATGTGCATTATTACATGGCCTGTTCCACTGGGAACTCTCTCTTATCCTGTAGAAGCAAAGTTTAATGGTGTTAAGGAAAACAGTTTTGTTAAAAAAAGATTTTTTTTAAAAAACTGTAGTTTCATACTTACATAAAGCACTCAACCCACCAGGCATTCTGTGCAGTGAGTCAACACTGAATTATTGAAGAACTACTAGGTCCCAGATATTTCTCTTGGTCCTATCCATCTTACAAAGAAAAACAAACACCTATGATACATGCATAGTTAAAGCAAACCTCCATTCTGAGGAAAAAGTATTGGTTTTCCAGTTCATTCACAGAAGTGTTTGTTTTAAATAAATGCCTTCATATAAATGTTTGGAAATTAAGTTATTCACAAAGACATCCAATATATGTGGCCTGTGAGCAGAAGGGAGAGAGGGCTGCTTTTGTGAGGAAAACTGCTATCCCAAGACTTCTACACTTAAAATTTTCTCAAATTACAATTGTGTGTCTGTCTAGGTGAGCATTTTAAAACCAACCCAAGTACTATTGGTGATGCCAAGAATTGTTTACTGACAGGGATCAGATATGGATGTCTTCACAGAGGCTCTCCCAGAGTCATAGAGATATGGATGAAGATGCTTGCAACTAAACATCAGACTGAACATGGGGACCCCAATGAAAGAGCTATAGAAAGGACTGAAAGAGCTAAAAGGTTTGCAACCTCATGGGAAGAATAGCATCATCAATCAGCCAAGGTACTGAGGTGGAGAGGGTGATTGGGAGAGGGAGTACCTTCCTGGAAGCAAGTTCAGGGGGAAGGTATAATATTTGAAATGTAAATACAGAGAATATCCATTAAAATTGAAAAAATATAATCTGTGGTCAAAAAAAAGGAGACTAAATCCTATGGATACTAGAATACTTGTGAATATCTGAGCTTTTAAAGGGAAAAGTGAATTCTACCAGCCAACCCATCTTCTTTCCTTTATGCAAGCACCTTGCTCAGATAGTTTTCTCTGTAAGTAAGAGATTGGCCCTTTAACAGTAGCCAGTCTGGGGTTCAAATAAATACCTTGCACATCAGGGGCTTTAGTCCATAATTCTCCAGGCATACTGAACATGGGAAATATATTTCTATATAGTAACCCAGTGTTTTTTTAAAATATTCTGCAAGAAGTAGAGAGAAGTGAATGTCTCCTTTAGTTTTTAAAAATATTTTATTGGATACTACAACCAAAATTGATCCTCAGGGATGACTACAGAGGAAGGGTATCTATGAAGACCTCTAACAAAGGGAAAATGTGGTTAATTTCATTGAAAAATTTAAATGATAGTAACTGAGTAGGAAGATTCATGCTTACAGAGATTCAAGATACACAGGTTCAATGTTGTGATCAATATACAATGCTAAATATAATATATAATTAAAATTTGGAACATCTCACATTCCCATGCATAAACACACACACACACACACACACACACACACACACACACACACACACTCACTCACTCACAATTGTCAATAGAATGACTTGATAGGGCTTGTACATGAGATAGTTTAAAATCACTGGCTTCTAGACATTTATAAAAGCTCTACTAGACCAAGCAACTTATGCCTCTTTGCCAACATCTACGAATTATTAGGTTAGATAAATAATATTAAGCACTACAAGGAGAACCAAGCCTGAGAAAACATATCATTAAAATAAGTTAAATTACACAACATATTTTCTACTCATAGAGGTCTCTAGTTTGAAAACAATAACAGAAGAACAGCAGGGAAATTTCTCACATATAAACTAAATAAAATACTTCTTAGTAATCAAGGATCAAAGATTCATTCACCCAATAAAAACTGAAAAAATATAAAACAATGAAAATAAAATTATAACAACAAAGTAAAGGACACCCAGCTTGAATCATGACAGAAAAATCTACTGTTTCAATCCTTACATTAGTCGAAAAGAATACTTTAGATGTTTACCTTAAGAACCCAGAAGTTTAAGAGAAAGCCAGACAAACAGATAACATAGAGATGATTGAGAAAAACTCAATGATGTCAAAATACACAGCATAAGAAAACCACAAACCTGCCTCACCCAAAAATCAGTAATAATATTGAGAGACTGTGTTATCCAAGCACCAAAATATTTTTTTAATTCTTAGAAACTCAAAAAAAAATCTGAATATTTGGGATAATCAGATTTCAGTTTAATATACATGTACAGTTGACTCAGAACCCAGGTGAGCAAAGCTTTTGGGTTTTGAGAAGAAATAGGTGAAAATTTTAGAATTCTCTCCAAAGCACCAGGATTGAAATGCTTCTGATGTTGTTATCCACACTGTAAACTGAAACATATGGTAAATAGTTTGAGAAACTTCCACTTCCTGTTGGAAACCTGAATGATTTATATGAGATAAAATTTTACAAGAAAAGAAACTGAAAACCAAATATGTACAGAAAGTTCACAGCACACTCACAAACACACACACACACACACACACACACACACACAGGTATGCACACACACACACACAGGTGCACACACACATGCACACTTAGTTTGTATTTTACAATATAAATACTTAGGATTACCATGGCTCTATATGAACATACAAACATCTCCCCTATGTTCCCCTATGCTTTCCTCTGGATCTATGTTATTAACAATGGGAGTTTATCTTTTAATACTAATCATCCCAATGCAAGATGCTTTGCATCATTGCAGCAGAGTTTATATGCGGTTAGAATCTTTGAAAGCATTTTCAGGTTTTGCATAATCGAAAACTAGGTATGTAGAAGTATAAGAAATGGGAAGAAAGATCAACTTCTACAGCATTTAGCACTGTGAGAAGTGGCCTTTGCATTTCCTTTGTAAACAAGACTTACAGGCAAGTGCAAAGTCAGTGAGGTCCAGTCCTGGGAGTCAGGCAACAATACAATTCCACGTCTGCCCAAGTTGCCCTCTGGTCACAAACCATCAACTTTTTTGAGTTGAAAAGACAGATAGAGTATCCACAATTTCAGTGTCCACAATTAGAAGTCTCCAGCTGATATGGTACAATACCAGACACCCCAGGGCTTCGTTTTCCCTTCAGTTAACACATCTTGAGGAAATATTTGACAGATTTTTTTTTCTAAGTCAAACTTACAGTGTGGTATTTTGGCTTCTAGAATCTGTGGATTGTATCCTTTTTTGTTTCATATTTTCTCTGTGTATGTTCAGCTATGTGATTTATAATTTATGAAACCTGCACACATCTTTACTATCACTTGGCATTGTGCAGAGCTGTCTGCTCGCTGTAAGAATGATGTTAGAAATGTTTCTGGTAGTCCTGTCAGGATATTTTCTAAGCCTAGAGTTAAAGTGGGGTATTTTTTAAATCCACATTTAATAGTGACTTCCTTCACTGAACTGTTTTGCTCAGCTTCTTGCATTTGAAGATAAAAATGCCTTTAGTTTACTTCTTTGTGTAATAGGAATTTACAAGCTCTGAGATTTTACGGGAAAAATACAGTAACTTAATATAAGCCATAGATTCTGCAAGCACAGTTGGAGAATAGACAGCAAGTCTTGTAAACAAGTTTTTTTATCACATTTAGATATAATTAATGATGACTGTGTATATATATTTATGTATGTATGTATGTATGTATGCATATGAGTATGTGTATGTGTGTATTAAGTTTTTGAGTGTTTATGTGTGTATGTCTGTGTGTTTCTGTATGTGTGTATATGTGGGTGTGGGTGTCTGACTGTGTGTGTTTGTGTGTGTGTGTCTGTGTGTGTGTGTGTGTGTGTGTGTGTGTGTAAGTCAGGAGTTCACTTTCTGATTGCCATTCATAAATTCAAGTACTGAATCAGAGAAGAAAAACTAGGCTCATGGTGAATTCAAGAAGAGACTTCTTTAAGAGGATGCTTTTGTTTCTAGTAGACTTTGTGACAATGAAGATCAGAAAGTAAATGCCTGTCCAAGGAAGAATAAAAACCAGTAATGAAATGGGAAATAGAATCAAAAAAGGGGAGGGACTTGAAGCCCTGTACATCTTTGGGAGTTCTACCATGTGATAAGAGCTGTCTGCTTAATAAAATCTCATTTTAGACATCTTCACTTGCACTGCCTTACCTTTCTCCACATCTTTATTTCATACTTTATCTAGATTTAACATTTGTTTTCAACTCAAAGAACAAATCTGGCTGCTTATCTTGATGACCATGACAATTTTCAATATCCTTGCAACTTCTTTGGGAACTCATTTGTGATTTTCATAAAATACTTGCCCCATTCAACTTTCTCACTAAATATTTTCAGCTAAATTATATGCTTATCTTCCCCATTATTGTATTTTATTTTTATAACTTCCATTTAATAATTTTACGGTTTCTATTTTCATGAGATTTCTTTTATTTCTATTAGCTGAAAATCCCAATGGTGTACTTGATTCTGGGATGGCTATGATTATCAGATGCCTTCATGGAGTGAAAATAACCAATTACCATAGCTACAATATGTTATAGTAAATATAAAAAAGATAGAAGAGTCTTATCTTTTTATCAGCGCCATGCCTGCCTCACTCTGAGAGTATCTCTTCTAGTATAGAGCCATGGTCACTTCAGTCACTCAATACAAGTCCAACTTTTTCCATGCGACTCCCTTCCCTCGTGGTTTTCTACTGCCTGTTTTCTGCCTCTGTTCCAGTGTGTTTCTTTATCCCAAAACTCAACACAAACACAACTCTATAGCCCGATAACTTTCGTACAGGTTTATGTATTCAATTCTCAATCCATAATCTCTCTACATAACATGATTACACCAAATAGACAAAGATACAAACTGCCCTCTTATATGAGATAGTAGACCTATAAAATCCTTAAAAGTTTATAGCAATTTAATGCCAATTAAGCTCACCTGGATCAAACTCATCCATATGAATTTGCACCTTGGAATTTCTCTTTCTGGTCCTCCTTGCTCTGTCTTCTCTCTATACCCCCTTACCCCACCCAGTCACTGGCTCTCTTTTATTTTACTAATTAAAATGGGAATGTTCAGATGAAGTCATCCTATGAGTAAGTGACTAAGCAGCCCTTCTCAGGAAAGTGGAAATAACATTAAAATATGAACAGTTTCAGGACAATCTACAAATATAGCTGAGTCTCATTAGTTGCTCTTTACTTTCTTTGGAAAAATGTGGAGAATAAAGGGTTTAATAGGAAATAACATTAAAATATGAACAGTTTCAGGACAATCTACAAATATAGCTGAGTCTCATTAGTTGCTCTTTACTTTCTTTGGAAAAATGTGGAGAATAAAGGGTTTAATAGGACCTGATAGGGAATGAAAGGATTTGGACTGGTATAAATAAATTTTAATTTCTCGGTTGTTACAGTAAGAGATCGGGGGAATGTTTGTACTACCACTCCTGAGCTAAGAGACAGTTAAGAATTCAGTCATTTCTCCCCAATGACAAGGCTTCATTCTATCCCAAAATTCAGGTAGATCTCTTTGTGATCATGAAGTTTGGATGACTCCTATTTTTGGAATTCTGGGCAAAATTTATTTTAAAATGTGCACTCTTATGCTTCCTAAACCGTGACCTGATCATAATGGATGCTCCTCTTAGATTTCCTACTTACTGTTCTGACTAGTTTTTATGTGAGCTTGTCAGAAATCAGCATCATCTTATCAAAGAAATACTTAAGTTTTTAAAGAAGTGCTTCCTTAGAAATGACCTACAAACAAGGTCATAGTGCATTTCCTGGACCGTTGACTGGTATGAGAGGTCCCAGCTAATTCTGTGAGGTGCTATCCCATAGATTCTAGCCCCAAGTACTATATAAAAAGATAGAACAAGCACTTGGTTGTGTTTCTTCATGGCCTCTGCTTGGGTACTTGCCTGCATATTCCCTTATTGAGTTCTTTTTCTGACTTTACTCAGTGATGGAGTGTTATCTAAGAACTGTGAGATTAAAGTATCTCTTCTGCATGGTATTCATGCTGTTTATCCACAGCAACTGAAACCCTAATTCACGCCAAGTTGTAGCATAATGCTGTGACAGACGTGACCATGAGTTTTGGGAGGATTATGGTGGGATTCTTGCACTTTAGCTGGAAAATACATCTTTGTTCTCAAAGCTCAGCAATCTATTCTGTAATCCCTTGGAAGACAGGCATGCTGATGGCAAAGTAGATGATGAAGGTCTGGATTGGTGTTCCAAATAAAGTTTTAAGAGTCTCTTAAAAACACTAGCAGGGTCATTGTTGCTTTGAATTGTGAACAACTGAACTGAAACTGTCACTTCATTGAGCCACTGATAATGGTGAGCTGGGGTTGAAGAATTGGCTGTGGTTAAGGAGAGACAAGTATGACTGAGGTGAAGACTTCTGGGAAGTGGTTTCTCAAAAGGAACACATCAAACATGAATTTCAGAGGCAACTGAGATTTTTCCTCATGTAGGCAAAAGAAGCTGAAATTTTAAGTGTCTCCAAAGTTGTACTGCTTTAGAAGGCATAAAAGGGCCATGGAGAGTAGCTAAGGCATAACACAATAGTTCAGTGCAGCAATGCCTTAAGTGCCAAGGGAATTCTCTGGTGAAAATTCAGATGATGTTCAGAGACCCCAGCATCTTGAATATCAAGTACAACCATAATAATGCCAAGGACAGCAGGAGCTGTAGAGTGTAGGGGTGTTGGCCTGTGATGCTCTTTTTCTGCTGTGGTAAGTTCTTTGTAGCATATAAGATCTGCATGGGTTCTAGATGTCAAGAACTAATCATTTTAAAATACAGACTGTTAGTTTTGCTTTGTTTGATCTGATTGTGAATATGTCCTGATTTTCCCCCTAAAAAAGAACCTATGTAGCCTAATTTAGTTTTTATAAGAGCACACAGTTTAAAGACTGGAACTATAAAGAGACTGGTTATTTTAGAGACACTTTGCATATTTTAAGAAGGCTTGTAACTTTGAAATAAACTGCATATTATAAAGAGACTAAACTTTTATATTATTGACATTTTTAAATATCATTGGACTTTTAAAAGTTGAAGTTACATGGATTGTATCATTAATGTTAATAAATCCTCTTGGGAAGAAATGAGAAGAAAAGACTGTTGTTGAATAATGATGTGGTTGTGTGTCAAATTGCCAAGGGATCTGTTGTGCTGGATAGTTTTATGTCAACTTGACACAAACTAGACACTGATAAAATGCCCCAAAAAATTTGCATGTGGTACATTATCCTGATTGAATTTTAGTGTGCTATGTCCCAGATCACTATATGTGGTATCACATATTCTTCTTCTGAATGGCTTAAGAATTTTGAGGATTAACCTATAAGGACTAAACAAGTAAGAAGCATTTCTTCACAGTGACTGCCCCCATGCCGCTTCCCTATTTAAGTCCCTGTTACGATTTTAGACTGTCATATAATGTAATATGGAACTGTAAGCTAAAATGAATCCTATTTCTCCTCAGGCTTCTTTCATCACAGCAAGAGAAACCCTAAGATGTCAAAATTCTTGCTCTCTTTTTATTAATGCCTTTTGTTTCTCACACTGTCTTATATGTTCTTTATACATCCTTTTCTTGGACAATGTGTCCTAGAAAATTTAAATGCAGAAGAGCTATCTGAATATATAATAGTTTATTTATTTATTTTAATTCTATCTGCAGTTCCTGTTAATAGTAATGTTATTCAAGGCCATGATTGCCATGACCAATATGAGCATCACAGGGTCTTGGAAAAGAAGGTAAAGTGAGGAAGAAACACAAGACACTGGCTTCACTGCAAAACTGAACAATGCTTATTATTTAACTTCTGTATATCTATTGTTTAGATAGGTACTAGGGAGTATTATTTGAAGAACTCAAACAATAGTAATTTGTGAACATATCATTGTGAATTCATTTGCACTTTCCTTCTCTTTTGGCCCTGTTTGGCCACTGGGGACATTTCTCTTAGGTTTTTTTTTTTTTTTTTTTTTTTTTTTTTTTTTTAACCTGCATTAGGTTCTTCTGTAACCAAGGACCACATCTGGATCAGAGTTTGTGCTTGAGAAAAGACCTGCAGACCATCCAGACTTAAACACATCTCTTAATTGATTAACTTATATATTTACTTATTATTTTGATTTGCATTAGATAGCTCTGAACTGAAACAGAAAGATTATAATGCTCTTTGAGGAAGACTGTAGCGAATCTAAGATTTACAAGTATTTTTCAAAACATAGGATTGCAAATAATTGGTTTGAATGATGGTACTTCTAACGATATTTGGATTATATGAGTAATTACCAGGTATCAAGTCTCAGAACACTTGATACAAGAGTCTAGAAGCAGAAGAAACCAAGGAGGAGAAAATGAAAAATTCGCAGAGGGTAGGAACAGAGCCATCAGTATTTGCAAAAAAAGTCTATAGCTTGCCCTGATTTCTTTATTGAAACCACCTAACTTTCTCTAAGTGATTTGTATCATTGGCTCTAGACACTCTTCTAAATGAGCCATTATGTGAAAGAGAAAATGTTAAACCATTGCCTAGACTACATTTTCTTCCTGCATCTCATTGAAAATAAAACAAACCAGTTTCAAATTTTATTTGAGATCATCAATCAACTTCCATTTTAGAGAACTAGACAAAATTATACTCCCAAGACTTTAAACAGTCAACTTTTATCTTTACCCACCAAGAAACATGGCCTTACCACTCTACTGGAGGAAAATTATAAATGGCTAACCCAGGGAATTCTTAATTGTGGCAGCATCATACAGATAGAACTCTGTTGCATAAAGGAAAGAAAATGATCAGAGATGACTTTTGTGCAAAGTTTTCTACTTCCCGGTTTACCAGGAAATAACCAGGCAATGCCAAAAGCAATGCTATGCTAGCTGATTTCCATGTGATTAAAAGTTGAGGATTCCCCGACACAATCCACTTGCCCTCTATTTCTGCCTCTTATGTCTTTCCACACATTCTCAACCTTAACATCATTTTCTTACCACTTTTAGGGACAAGTCTTCAATATCCTAAGCATCCTCAATTGATTCAAATAGTTGCTCCTAGACCTTCTTCTAAGTGATGAAGGATGTTCCTTATAAGGAAGTTAGAAGGGGTAAAGATGCCCCTCGTTTGGACTTAGGGTATTGGACTTTCTGATTTAAAGAATATTAAAAGGAAACACACACACACACACACAGAGAGAGAGAAAGAGAGAGAGAGAGAGAGAGAGAGAGAGAGAGAGAGAGAGAGAGAGAGAGAGAGAGAGAGAGAGTGAGAGAGAGAGAGAAAATTTTAATTGTAAGGAACACAAAGATAATCTTACTGGAGGGTTTGGAGGAAGAAAATAAGGCAATTAAATTATTATATTACATTATAATCTCAAAATATTTGTTTGAGAATAAACTATTGAAAATAACTTGTTTGAAAAAGGAACTCTACTGAAAATCGGGATCAATATTTACAGGATTTTGTACAGTCAAATATCCTTTATGACTAAATTTGTAGAGATATTATGCTAATACTAGACCAGAGCAGACCTCAACCTCTATAGAGAAGGAGGGGTTAATAATGGAAAAGATGACATCTGCTGGCAATTACTTTCAAATATCTTTCAAAAAGCACTGCAGTGTAATATCCACTGGTTCATAATCAGCATCATTAATAGTGATAATGATACTACTATCACTATGCTACTTCATGGAAGTACGGAATAGTCATATAGCATAGAAACACCTTTTTTCTTGTATAGTATAGGGCCTAACAGGCAAAAATAAAATTCAATAACTATACTCTACTGGTTCTGTTTTCTCAAAGGAGAATATTTCTGCTATTGCCTTAATCCAGAGGTAATCAGAAAACACAGCAGAAGGCCAAAGGACATCATTGGAAGAAGTTCATTTGAATGACAAATTTCTAACCCAATCTTCCTCAGATACATGAAAACTGGCTAAACTAAGCTGCACCTTTGCCTACTCATCTATACTGACACATCAGTGCCTTACAGCCAAGACCTAGAAAAGTTGTAAAAGAACAATCATCAACAGGATTTAATGGACATCACAAAAGCCACTCAGGGAGGGACCATCCTAAAATTCTCCTGTGAAATATATTATCTCTGTGAATTTTTAAGGATATGTTAAAAAGAAATGCCCATTAAAGTAAAGAGCTACAGAGGATATGATGTCCTATCTCAAAATTATATCTTAATTGCTCAAGTAATCATTTGAGAGTCACATGTCCCTAGAGGTTCAAAGCTAGAGGTTTTCTGCCTCACTTGAATACTGACCATGCCTCAGATCACCCTCTTTAGGTTTCTAACTCATTGGTCCAACTTGAGAAGCCCTATGTCATTTTACAATTTGGATAACATATGATCAATTTCTCAGTGGCCATAAAAACTCAGTTCTCCATATTGACTTTTTTTCCTGGTGCATAGTCCAGCCAATTCTATGGATACTGGGGAAATACATAGAAGATGCAACCTCTGATATTTCAATGAGATAGACTATTCTTTTCCAACACCTTTTCCCATGGGCCATATGAGTTCCATATCTCTAAGGAGAAGAGGTATTTTTCTTCCGGTGCCAAGTAGAATTAGTTTGGGAGGTAGGAATAGACATATGGAAAAAAGATAAACCTAGCCACAGCTATCATGCTAGTCCTAATAATTTGAAGAACCTATTCTTTCACTCTGAAAGCAGTACCCATTCAAACCTGAGATAACAGAGAGATTCAATTCTATTATGGTGTCTCTTAAAATGCAGGAAGTCTTGAGAAAATACTTTAAACCCCATAACATACCATTTTTTGGTATCCCAGAAAAGAATTTGTAAATAGTAGTTAATGGTACACCACCTACCAGTCCGTGTCGCTCTTATTCTCTCATTCTATTGAACAGAACACTATAATCCTGTGACCCATACCCTGCCTGTGACAACTTGCTATCCCTTCTTAGATATGCCTTTGCCCGTATTACCCAAATTCTGACAGACTTTATTTGCCTTCAAAATTCAACTCATTGAGAACAAGTCACATAGTTTTCTAGTGGACCAGAAGCAATCCTCTTCTGTTTCAATAGATTGGCCTTAACCCTGGACTTCAGATCTAGCCTCATTTCAGTTTGCATATGAATTATTGTTTGAGAGAATTCTGAAAAAATAATTTCAAAGGAGACCAAGTCCCATCTTAATATTATAGTTTAAAGTGATATGTTTATCAAGAAAATTCTCAATCATGACAAACTTATCTATTCCCTTAGCCTGGTAAATAAGTAATAACTTTCTAAGGCCTGTGGGCTGGTAGGGAATAAGGATTCCCATGTTTTCTGTACTTTTTGTATCTGATAATGTTCCTTATCAACTTTTGTAGGACCCACAGAAATAATCCCCAGATTTTATGGTATGGAGCTGTTATTTTTTTCCAGTAATTCAAACAGTCACTTTCTCCTGTCTGAGGACTACAAACTAACTAAATTCAGGCTTTCTCTTTTTGTAATTGAAAAATAATGGCTGCCATGGGGGAATGGAAGAATTTGTGCTCCTACAGTTCTATGCATAGCATCTGATCAGACCAGCAACTCAGCAGCGGGATAATTTAGCCAAAAAAGGCTCAATTTTGTAAGCCTGAGTGCAACTGGAACAGCACAACTTCTGACCCATAAAGTTTATAAAGTCAAACCTGGAAATCCCCTTAATATGAATACACACACACACACACACATACACACACACACACACACACACACTTATTCCATGATGTCAGAGGAATACTTATCCTCAGTGGGAAGGTATAGGAGGTATAGGTATTAGATAATGTAGTGATAAAATAATTGGATATCTTAATGGAAACTTCTGGACAGACCCTTGAGATCTTCATTGTTTAACACTTCTCCTTACTATTCTGATGAGGAAAACCTTGAGTATTCATAGTTAGATGTCTTTTTAGAAACTTCTGCTGCTAATCCTGATCTTAATGACCACACTCTGGAAAATCCCAACCCCACTTTTCATTCCTGTAGGTTCATCTGTAAGAGTAAGATTTGGAAGCCATGATAAACACTCTAGTATAACCTTGGTCCTGTTCGCAGAGTCTAGATACTACTAAAATCTTTGACCCATAGTGAAAGAAATGGATAAATATATACTAACTCCAAATCTGTATGGTTGATACTACATAGAGCCATCAGGAACAAAGAGACTGCATATCACATTGAGCACAGTTACCAAGCATAAAATAGGCAGTTCAGCTGATCTCTCCTTTCCCAAGGTATTAAAGTAATGCACTGCTGAGATAAAACATGGAGAGGACCTGATGAGCAACCAGTTATGACATACTGATGCCAATGTAGTGATACTTAGAGGAGAAAGACTATTTCCCATCTTATGGAAAGACTCCTATTCACAGACCTATTCTACTCACCTTAAAATGTAGGATGCTCAAGGAAAGGCCTGCATTCTTTATCACTGAGAGGAGACTCAAGTCTAAATGTTGCTTATGGTTGTTTTTGTTTATACTTAGAAATAATTTTCCCTTTATTTCACCAAGTATACCATCTGGCAAGAGGAAACTCTTCAGCTAATTGGGAAGTTGCTAAGAGGAAATAAAATATTAAAAAAATGAAATATAAAAATATGTAACCCACTGGTTTAGGGATGTGAAATCTGTTGAAAGAAGACCTTTGTAACAATCACCTGCCTAATAATGGCATACAAGGACAGAAAATACCCAGAAGTAGATTTAAAAATATATTTATGTAACTAGAACCAAAACCATTTACTACTAGTATGGATAGATACTGGCTAATCTTGTTAAAGATTTTCCACAAAAAACAGAAAAGGCACTGGATATGATAAAGTCCCATTAAAGGAATTGGATTCTAGGTTCAGAATAAAGAAGATCATACAAAATGACAACGTCAAGGCCTGCAAAACTGAGTTCCCCAGACAGACTCTGGAAATTACATTTTAACCTCCTCTGTCACTGATATGTTTTCAGGAAAGACATAGAAGATAAATATCATAATGAAAAGATACCTCACTGTATTGGAACAAGAATCAAAAATCCTCCAATAAATTTACACCCTTGATTTAACTGTGGTCTATTAAAGGAGGTTACAGGGGACAATTGGGACTGACTTCTTCAGGAGTATGCAAGATAGACCTTTTCTTATGAGATATCTGATGTATGAGTGCAGAATGACTCTTGTGGTATATCACCTGGCTAGATTTCAACAAGTCCTCTAGCATTCCTTATTTAAGTACTTATGTAACTTCCACCTTTTTCTTTTTTTTAATGATTATTTCTAAGGGTCTAATTTATGTTATCTGGAAGTGGAGTTTATTTTATTTTTTTATTGAACAACTTTATTTTAAAAAACAGAGAAAAATGTACAGATGTTAAAAGAATTTTTGCATATGAGTAAATGAATACATTATTGTCAGTACTTGAGTTTTTCTTTTTTTTGAAAACCTTTATTTTAAAAAACAAACATAAATGTACAAATATTAAGCATTTTTGCATAAAAGTATGTGAATATATTTTTTCAGGTTGTAATTAAGTATTTGTGGAAACATATACATACACATAGGTATATATAACAATAATATAGGAAAAGAGGCTATTAATTTGAGGGGATAGGAGAGAAACTGGGAGGGGCTTTAGGAAAGAAAGGGGGATTTCATACAGTTCTATTTTAATTAAAATATATTTTTTTCTTGAACTTCACACAGTCTGTGAGTTGTTTCTGGGGTATTCAGAGCTTTCTAAGGCAGAGTAACACGTTATCATTGACTGCATATTATGTCTGTCTTTTAAGACTGTGTTATCTCACTCAGCATGATATTCTCTAGATGCATCCATTTTCTTAAGAATTTCTTTAAGCCATTGTTTCTGATAGTTGACTAGCACTCCATTGTGTAAATGTACCACAAATTTTGTATCCATTAATCTACTGAAGGACATCTGGGTTCTTTCCAGCTTCTGGCTATTATAAATAAAGCTTCTATGAACATTGTGGTGTATGTGTCTTTGTTGTATGTTGGAGCGTCTCTGGGGTAAATGCCCAGAAGTGGAATAACTGGTAATTTAGGTAATACTATGTCCATTTTTTTTCTGAGGAATTACCAGACTGATTTCCAGAGCATTTGTATAAGTTTACAACCCCACCAGCAGTGGAGAAGTGTTCCTCTTTCTCCACATCCTGGCCAGCATCTGTTGTCTTCTGAGTTTGGGATCTTGGCCAATCTGAGTGGTGTGAGGTGGAATCTCAGGATTGTTTTGATTTGCATTTTCCTGATGGCTAAGGATGTTGAGCACTTACTTAGATATTTCTCAGCCATTTGATATTCCTCGATTGAGAACTGTTTGTTTAAGTCTGTACCCTATTTTTTAATAGGGTTGTTTAATTATCTGGTGTCTCGCTTTTTGAGTTCATTGTATACCTTGGATATTAGGCCTCTATCTGATGTGGGGTTGGTAAAGTTCTTTTTCCACTCTGTTGGCTACCGTTTTGTTTTCTTGACAGTGTCTTTAGCCTTACAAAAACTTTGCAATCTCATTAAGTCCCATTTGTCAATCTTTGACCTTAGAGCTCAAGCCATTGGTGTTCTATTCAGGAAATTTTCTCCTATGCCTATGAGTTCTAAGGTTTTCCCTAGTTTCTCATCTAATAGTTTCAGTGTACCTGGTTTAATGTAGAGATCTTTGATCTACTTACACTTGAGCTTTGTACAAGGAGATAAGAAAGGGTATATTTTCATTCTTCTGGATGCTGAGTGCCAGTTGGACCAACACCATTTGTTGAATAGGCTGTCCTTTACCATTGCATGTTTACAGCTACTTTGTCAAAAATTAGGTGAACATATATGTTAGGGCTCATTTGTGGATCTTCTATTCTATTCCATTGATCCACGTGCCTATTTCTGTACCAGTACCATGCAGTTTTCAGCACAATTACCATGTAATATAGCTTGAGGTCAGGGATAGTGATTCCCAAGATGTTTTCTTGCTGTTGAGGATGGATTTCACTATTCTAGGTCTTTTGTTAATCCAGATAAAATTGCACATTGCTCTTTCCAACTCAATGAAGAACTGGGTTGGACAATTTTCATAGCAGCTCTATTTATAATAGTCAGAAGCTGGAAAGAAACCAGATGTCCTTCAGTAGATGAATGGATACAAAAAATGTGGTACATTTACACAATGGAGTACTACTCAGCCACCAGAAACAATGACTTAACCAAATTCTTAAGAAAATGGTTGCATCTAGAGAATATCATCCTGAGTGAGATAACCCAGTCTCAAAAGAACAGACATAATCAGCAGTCACTGATACTGGGATCCTATCCCAAGAGGCTCGGACTGCCCCAGAAACAACTCACAGACTGTGTGAAGATCAAGAAAATAAGAAAACAAAACAAAACAAAACAAAACAAAACAAAACAAAAAAACAACAATGTCATGCTCAATTCTTACACACCAAGAAAACATTGACTAATTGCGGGTTACATCATGTTTTACATGTACTTTTTGCTCATTGTAACTAGTAAGACCTTAATGCAGAGTATCAAACCTTAAAAAAATGAAAAAAAAAAAAAAAGCCAAGAACTGACACAATTGTATTTGTATACATTTATGCAAAAATGTTTAAAAATTTTTTTTTCTTTTATGTTTGTTTTTTAAAATAAAGTTGGAAACAAAAGAAAAAAAAAACCAAAAGTATTAGCTTTTATATATCTTTAAAGAAAAAAAAAAAACTGAGTTGGAATTTTGATGGGTATTGCATTTACTCTGTAGATTGCTGTTGATAAAATGGCAATTTTTACAATGTTGATCCTTCCAATCCATGAGCATGGAAGATCGTTCCATTTTCTAAGATCTTCCTCAATTTTCTTCTTCAGAGATTCGAAATTCTTTTTATACAGGTGCTTCACTTGCTTAGTTAGAGTCACACCAAGTTATTTCAAATTGTTTGTGACTATTTTGAAGAGTATCTTTTCCCTAATATTTTTCTCCGCATGTGTGTCCTTTGAGTAGAGGAAGGCTACTGATCTTTTTTAGTTCATTTTATATCCAGCCACTTTGCTAACTTGTTTATCAGCTGTAGAAGTTCTCTGGTGGAATTTTTGGGGCCACTTAAGTACACTATCATGTCATCTTCATATACTGATATTTTTACTTCTTACTTTCCAATTTGTATCCCTTTGATTTCCTTTTGCTGTCTGATTTCTCTGGCCAGGATTTTCAGTACTATGTTGTATAGGTAGGGGGAGAGTGGGCAGCCTTGTCAAGTCCATGATTTCAGTGGGATTGCTTCATGTTTCTCATCATCAAGATTGATGTTGGCTATTAGTTTTCTGAGTATTGCTTTTATTGTGTGTAGATATGGTCCTTGGTTTCCCGTTCTTTCCAAGACTCTTAACATGAAGGTGTGTTGAATTTTGTCAAATGCTTTCTCAGCATCTAGTGAGATGACCTTGTGTTTTTTTTCCCTATGAGTTTATTTATATAGTGGATTAAGTTGACGGATTTCCATATATTAAACCATCTCTGCATCTCAGAGATGAAGCCTACTTGATCATGGTGAATGATCGTTTTGATGTGTTCTTGGGTTCAGTTTGCTAGGATTTTGTTGATTTTTTTTTTGCATCAATGTTCATAAGTGTGATTGTTCTGAAGTTCTCTTTGCTTTTACGGTCTTTGTGTGTCTTAGGAACAAGGGTTATTGTGGCCTCGTAAAATGAGTTAGGTAGTGTTCCATCTGACCCTATATTTTGAACAGTTTGGAGAATATTGGTATTAGGTCATCAGTAAATGTGTGATAGAATTCTGCACTGAACCCATCTGCTCCAGGGCTTTTTTTGTGGAGGCAGAGGGAGGCTTTTGATGACTGCTTCTATTTCTTTAGGTGTTACTGAATTATTTAGATGGTCTACGTGGTCCTGGTTTATCTTTAGTATCTGGTATCTGTCTAGAAATTCATCCATTTCCTCCAGATTCTCCAGCTTTGTTGAGTATCCATCTCTTTCAACCAGAAAATAGCTTTCAGTAGAAGAATTTGGACACCAATCCAGCCACAGAACTTTATACCAACTATTTGTCCTGCCCACATTCTGTGCAGAAGTGAATCATGGAACAGAACTTAAAGGAGGGTCCAAGGGATGACTTGCTTAGCTTGAGACCCATGTCATGTAAAACAGCCCACCTCTGATACTATTGATGATATTCTGCTATACTTGCAGTCAGGAGCATAGCATAAATGTTGTCAGAGGGTTTTACCAGCTCCTATTGAAATCTGATGCCTATACCTACATCCAATCATTTAGTGAAATTTTGGAAATATATAGAGAAGGCAGGGAGGATCGACTAAGCCAGAGGCGTCAAAGACACCACATGAAAACCTGCAGACTCAATTAACCTGGGCCTCTGGAAGCTGCTGAAGACTGAAATGCCAACCAGAAGTGTGACTGGTAAACACTTAGGCTCTCTGCACATATGTTTCTATTGCTCAGCGAGATCCTCATGTGGGACTCCTAACAGCTGGAGCAAGGGTTGTCTCTGTCAATATTGTCTGCTTTTAGATCCCTTTCTCCTAACTTCCAGCATTCTCATCTCAGGAAAAGAAGATGATCATAGTTTTACTTCAGCTTGATATTGCTAAGGCAGGTTTATATCCATGGGAGGCCTGTGTTTTCTTAGAGGAGAGGAAAGTGTGATAGATGGGGAGGGAAGGGGAGTGGAAGCAAGAGGGAGGGAGTAGGAAGAAGGATGGAGGAAAAACTGTTATATTGATGTAAATAAATAAGTAACCACTACATTTTTTTTGGAAAGCAAGTAATATCCATAACAAATAAGAAATTCTTTGGTTGCTTATTTTCTTTTCATTTTACTTAATTTTCTGGTTAATGAAAGGCTACTTTTTCTTTCTTTTACTTTTAGCAAGTCATGTTTTTCCTATTTTTGTATCTAAACCTTGATAGCAACATTGAAAAATAATTTAAAATGATATTTTGATTTTACAATTGTTTTGAAATCTTCACAATTTCCATACAAATATGTTTTACAGTAGGAAATAATATTTCTGTGAAATTGCATTTACACAATACATAGTCTACCTTTCTCTGAGGAGTTTCCTGTCTAATTAAGCAGCTCCCTGTTTGTCCTTGGAAAGATTGCTTGGGAACATTTTGCTTGAAGCTGTGAAGCTATCTTTGGCCCCATTCTTCCCTCTTGCAATATGTTAGGAGAGTCTAACTTTCCTTGTTTCATTTATAAGTGTAAATAAGTGTTCTACACAGTTGTACCTATTCCACAACATATATATATATATATATGTGTGTGTGTGTGTGTGTGTGTGTCCTAGACTTTTCTGTCATTTCTATTACTTCTTAAGGGACCATCATCAACTTATTTTGAATCATACTGCAAAGCCATTTCCTAGTGTCAAATGAGGCACCAGTCTGCTCACACAGAGAAGCATTTTGTAAAAGCCTAGTTGCTGCTTGCAGGCCATTTACACGAGTGCCCCTGGAAAAGAGCTTTTACTGAAGTTTCGTACAATAAAAGATCCAAAAAAACATTTTTGCATTTATTTCAAGTGTGGTCAGGTTTGCTTTAAGGGTCTCCTTCAATTTTATTGGAGTAATCTAATAGCTCTGATGGATTATAATTACATTAACTTATCAATAATAGTCAGCTATTAGGCCTGTAAGCTATTATCCCTGTTCTTCAGGTTAACTCACTATCAAATTGTGATTCTCCAAGGATGATCTGAAGGAGAGAGGTTGCATTTAGTAAAATTATAGAAATTGAATAATGATGGGTTTACTCTAATCATCCTATTCTATTTATGTAAGTTTTATGTTGCTGCTACAGCATATTATCACCAAATTTGTATCTTAAAGTATACAAATATATAATTTTATAATTGTGGAATTTCACCTTCCAAAACAAAGACTTCATGGGAAAAGCACAACTTATATAGAGGTGCTCTTCAAATTTCTTGCTTCTATGCGTCACCCATATCCATTAATTTATGGAAACTTTTCAGAAATGGCAACTTCTGATACATGGTATAAGGCTTCCAACAGTTGCCTTTACTGAATCCTTCTTAAATAAATTTTCACAAGATCAAATTCTCCAGTAATAGCTTAGAAGTCTATTTCTTCAAGAACCTCTAGCTTAGCTGTATCTCCAAAGACTCCTTGACCTAAAATTATAAGAATATCACAAATGTAGACTTTAGGAGTAGTCATTATTATTTTATTATTATCTCTACAGCACTAAATAATATTGATGTTTCAATATCTATTATATAGAGACAGGGGTAGCAGGGAGGGTAATAGGATAGGGAGGTTTCAGAGAGGAAACTGGGAAAGGAGATAACATTTGAAATGTAAATAAAGAAAATATCCAATTTTTAAAAAGGAGAGAATAAATGTAGATATCTAAGAGAAGGATGAATGTTCCATTGAGAAACTCCATGGGCAAATAGACACAACAATTATACATGGAAAGTATAAGTAATCAAGTCATAACTGAACCTACAGGACTGATTATAAGACCTTAATAGCATAATAAATAAGAGTATCTTTGTTGTACCTCATAGATCTGGGAATTATTTCCCAGCATTGTAACCAGTTTTTTGCTAAGATTATTTGTACATATCTTAAAAGAAACACAACAATGCACTCACTTGATAATGTATTGATAAAAGTATGATAAGAATATAAATTCTCAATAAGTCTTTATAACAAAAATTATGGACAAATAAACAGAAGTCTAGAATCAGTGAACTCCAAAACAGTATAAGGGACTTTTGGAATCCATAGTAAATAATAAGATAAAAGGAAAGACAGAATATAGCATGTTGAATAGGGTCTTTCAAAGTTATCATTTGTTGATTTCCGATCTGCTTCATTTTTTTTTTTTTTGAGTTGCTATTTAATAATCCTTTTAAGGATTTGAGTCAGTTGGTCCAGACTTAGTGACAAACCTGAAAGTAGTGGGATCCAGAAAGCTGAAGAGAATTGAATGTAGAGAAACAATACAGTATTCTACATGTGTGGTTTCATTTTAAACAAAGGAAAGAAATGAATTAGCTGTAAATGAAAAAGATCTCACACAGTTCATAATAAGGAGAATTTTGGAGAATATATATGCAAACCTGAAATAGTCTAGTAGCATAAAGGAAAGAATTTTGTATTGAAAAAATAGTGAATATGGTAAAGGGTTGTGTCTATGAAATACCATGTGACTAATTATATGAGCAGAATGCTAGACATTGGTCTATCTCAGGGTTTCCACAGGCAAGACAAATGTGGCATGGAAGATGGACTTAAGCAGGCAGCATGTGCAAATTCTTCATGTATTTTTCTTATTTAAAAACATAATAAAAGTTCTAGATTTTCTCAGAAAACCAGAGACTGCATTGGGTTGGGTGATTTTTCCTATGGGACTTTCTGTTTCCTATGGGACTCTGTGTTGCCTCATCCTGAAGAATTTCAGTATACTTACTCTTTTCTTGTATTCAAGACTTTTCTTTGGCACTTTTCCTGTTAAAGCCATATTTGTTCATGATCAATAATTAATCATGTTTATACTGTGTCTTCTCCTATTCTCCTCTTTTGCCTTCATCTTGTTACTCAAGTAGTTGATTGTAATCTGTTGTTTACCTGCATTGCCTACTGAAATTAGTTTTCTGTTCTTTTTTTCTCTTTTTTTAGTATAAATGATATATTTAATTATCGAATATTTTATTGATTTACAATTAAAAAGTAATCTCCTTTCCCTATTTCCCTTGTAGAAGTCCCTATCCCACCTCCCTTCCCTGTACTTCTTTACTGGTGCTTCACCTCCCAAAAACACACTTCCACTCGCCACCCTGGCATCTCTCGACATTGGGGAATGAAGCCTTAACAGGACCACAGGCTTCTTCTCCTACTGATGGCAAATAATTCTGCTACATATGTGGCTGGAGCCATGGGCTTCTCCATGTGTATTTTTTGGTTGGTGGTTTAGTCCCTGGGAGCTCTGGGGGAGGGGAGAGCTGGTTGGTTGATATTATTGTTGTTCTCCTAATGTGGTTGCAAACTTCTTCATCTCCTTAAGTCCTTTCTCTAACCCCTCCATTAAAGTTCCCATGCTCAGTCCAATGGTGGGCTGTGAGAATCTGCCTCTTGGTCAAGGAAGAAAAAAAGAAAGAAATTAAAGACATTATAGAAGTTAATGAAATTAAATCAGTTTTCAATTGCATGAATTGTTATCCAGCTACAAACTATACAGTATAAAATTTAGATTCTGTAGTTTTGGGAGTACTATTGAGTGCTTGGCAGTATTCATGTCAACTTCAAGTCAATGTTTCCTTTATTCTTTGATCATCATTCACAAAGCTTCCCTCTCCTTTTTCTGTTCATCTGTTCTCAAGATTCTTTGTGGAGATCAAGTGTGTCTTTCTTTCCTGTGTCCTTCTATGTTTGATCCTGTCTAATGCTTTTCTTTTTCTGCCAAGTTATTGTGACAGTCCATTCTGTGGGTCTTATTTTATCTCTGAAAGGTTTTTAAATATACAGCCAGTCTCAACTTTTTTTTCTTGATTTTAGACATATGTCCACTAATATCTCTTACAAAAAGAAGAAAGGCTGAGAGTCACTTATTGATTTCTGCTTATTGTACTTATACTGCACAATATGTATAGTCTAACTAGTTTCGAAATCACCAAGATTCACATCAATATCTGACAACCTTTACAAGGTATTTATATGATCATTTTTCTGATTAATACTTTTTACTTCTTATAATGTGTTTAATTTCTTCTTTAATGCTATTTCCAAAGATGCTGTTCAGCTGATAACAGAACATTTTATATGTGATTTAATCATTCTACATATAATTGAATATTTTCATCACAAGATAAATTTATTTTATCCATATTTTCTCTATAAAGGGAACATATACCCTAACACCCATAATTAATATGTTTTAATTCAAATTATAAGTGATGTAATTAGGAAATAGAGGCCTTTAGGAATAAAATAGGTCATTATAGTAAAGTACGGATAATAAAGTTTATATACTATATGATCTTTTTCTTTCACGTGATTGAGTGTCACTGTGTGAATGTGTTTGTGTGTGTGTGTGTGTGTGTGTGTGTGTGTGTGAGAGAGAGAGAGAGAGAGAGAGAGAGAGAGAGAGAGAGAGAGAGAGAGTTCTCCACTGATCTCTTCCTCCCTCTTTTCATTCCTTGCTCCCAGGAATGCTAAAACAATGCAGTAGAGTGACTAAAAACTTAGCTGAACTAGAAGATCAACATGTTGGTATACACCTTCAATTTCAGCACCAGGAAATCTGAAGCAAAAATCCCAGAAATATACTTGCAGTTTGGGTTATATTATAGGAAACTTGAAGACAACCTGATATAAAGTATAAAACCCATCTCAAACAAACAGTAGCTAGCTAACCAAAAATTAGATAAACAAACAAAAATTCACCAGGAATATGTCCCTACTAAACATATAAATTATTTTGTATCATAATCAATAAGTTCCCAGACCCTGGATACACCAGAATCAAACATTTCTAGATCAATCCTCTCTTGGGAACCTTAAATAAATTCTACACAATCTTTATAACAACTTTGTAATAAACTGAATTATGATTTTTACAAATATCAAATTTTGAAACTGAGATTATTGTGCTAACTTAGAGAAGATGGGTAAGGGGCTATTAGCAAAATTTTGGATGACTCTCCAAAAAAGCCGTGCTGGACCGTCTTTACACAACCTGGTTGGTGGCTTTTCAATACCAGCAGAAATACACTTATCAATTTAATTTAACTTAAAAATATCATTTGTATCTGCTTATATTACTTCTTTATAGGGAGGACCCTATTCTCTTTCTTCATGTTGGCAATGTCACTATTTATTATCCTATTTAAATAATATCTCCTGGAGCATTTCCTAAAAACTCAAATTATGCTGCATTTATTATCTTCCCAGGGATATTTGCATTTATGTAACTGACTCCTCAACTAATAATTATGGTTGTGCCCTATTTTCCCCACACTTCAGTTTATGTCATCGTATTTAACAGTGTATAAAGTAAACATTATGCTAAGTCTGTTGAATCTGGATCTTTTTTAGTACATTGCTGTTTGTTGAGTTGTATGCTATATGAAATCAGTAAGGTCATATCTGTTCAAAGAAGGCTTCTTTTGAATATAGATACATTTACACAGCCTTCAAATTAAATAATTATGCTTAAAATATTAGCAATTGTAACTAGAACAAGCAAGTATTAATAACACAATATTTTTGACAGTTATTGACATTAGTATATGCTGGACCCAGGGAGTGTCAATATTAGAAAATGTGGCCTTGTTGGATGGAGGAGTGTCAGTTTAGACTTGGGCCTTAAAGGCCTCATCCCATTCTTGCTGCTTTGTTTCAGTCTTCTCTTAGCAACCTAAAAATGAAGATGTAGAACTCTCAGCTCCTCCTGCACCATGCCTGCCTGGATGCTCCCACCTTAATGATAATGGACTGAACCTCTGAACCTGTAAGCCAGCCCCAATTAAATGTCCTTATAAGAGAAGCCATGGTCATGGTGTTTCTTCATGGCTGTAAAAGCATAACTCAGACACTCACCATAATGTCACAAACATTATGTTTCCTTCTAGAAGCCTTTCCTGAAATTTCGCAGAGACATCTGCAGTGGTATAACTCATTCCTTGATTAATAATTATGGCTGTATACTTTTGACAATACTGTGCTATCTCTTCTCATCCTGTAGTGCTTTGCATTGTGATTTCAATTCCCATCTACCAGGGCTCAAGACCTTTGCTAAAGCCACAAAGCTAGCAAGCCAGAGGCAAGCAGCAAATGTGACTTACTGATGTATCAAAATTCTAACTCACCTTAAAAATCATTTCAGACATCTTGCTATGATGATGTAAAGTAAAAACCACTATTGTTCTTGATCCCTTCTATTTTATATAATTTTGTTCCAAGCCCTGCTTTCTGATTATATAAGATACACTCACTCTCTCAGACCATGATATTGGTTTTTATACATGTGTTGAAGTCTCTTCTGAAATCTCACAGGGTCAATTCAACTGATTTTATTCATTGTGTTTGTTTTTCATTATTTAAATTTAATTCAGAAAATTTTATTTAGGTCCATGGCTAGGCTCGAGTTGTCATCAAATTATCCCAGGACACTTGTTCAATGATTGAGAAGCAAGTATCTAAAAAGAAAGAGGATCTTTAAATTCCCAGTATCCAGTATAAGCAGCAACAACAAAGAAAATGTAGAAATATAGGAGTCCAGCTAGGGGCCTGCTAACCTACACTGGTTTTATGTTCTTGTCATTCAAGCTTTTCTCCACTGGGAAAGAAGAGCATGAACACCAATCTGTTTCTTGTCAATTCCTTAGAAAAGGGAGAACAAAAGAGATCCATAGAACAACCCTGGGTTACAAAGAATTATTGTCTAGAATGAATTATTTAACTGATCTAGGTTTTGGTACAGAAAAAAAAAACTAGGTATTTTTATGTTTCATTTGTTGACTTTTTTTTGAGACTAGAGAAAAAACAAATGGAGAAAATCTAAAAGCTGCTAGTTCAGTAAAATGACTGGAACTTGGGTTAGAAACAGCAGATAAATGAGGCTGCAGGCAGCAATTCCCTAAGACCAGTGTATATGTGTGTGTGTGTCAATAGACAAAAGGCAGAGATCAGGAATCAATGCTTGAGGAGAATGGAAGTTCTTGATCAGAATAGCCCTGTACTTGGCATTAGGGATAGGAGCCCATCACATGAAGCTACTCAGTACCCCATATCTAACTGCTAAGGTGAATGAATGCTGAATTATCCTCTCGCAAAAGGCACCATTTTGAAAAATAAAATTGAGAGAGGATGATTTTAAACCAAGTGAAAAGCTCACTGCCATCTTCTGTTGTCAAACCATCCTGTTAGATGGAGCCAAACAGAAAACAGAGCATCACAGTTGCAGACTTTACATAAACTTCAAATGTATACATGTATCCAGTTATGCCCGGTTTGGGAATTTTCTTTAAATTGGTCACTTTTCACCCATTAGTAAACATTTGCTGAAACCTTATAATGCTGAACATAAGGCACACATTGTTAAGGTGGTTCCTAATTTCAGGAAAACAGAGCATAAGAAAAATGAACAAAAATCAACAAATACACATTTACCTATAGTGATTAGATGAAGGAAGGGTAAGTAGAGCAAAAAAGGGGAGCTATCCTGAAGGGAGGGGTTGGAAGATGAGCAGCTAAGATTATGTGGATGATACTTGATAAAGGCTCATAGGACATGCACAGAGCAAGTCAGCTAGGGCACAAGCCCTCTCAGTGGCAGCATTTGGTTCTATGACCCACCAGAGGCAGGAAAGAATTTATATGTGTTTCAAGACATCAGAAGTAAGGCACAGCTATACAAAGGGCTTAGCTAAAATTTGGAAAGGAAAAGGACTTATACAGCATACTGAAAAACACTGTAAACAATCGAAAATGTGTTGTTTAGTGTGTGGAACGTCAGGGAATTTATTTTTCTGTACTTTAGATTTTGACAGCACCTCAATACTCGGGCTGCTGTAGGTATTATTGGCGGTAATAAAGGTACTAAGGAGGGTGATAGAAATTGTGTTCGAGATAAATTTGTGGTTCAGGGGACCAAATTTTGGAAGAAGAAAACATACTCACAGACACCCTTAAACTGACACATATAAGTCAAGGGATATGCACACATGCACATTCAGAGGAAATAAATAAACTTAACAGAATTTCGAGAAAATAAGTAATTAAAAGAAAACAATAAGGTGAACTGTAGGTCTGTAAAACAGGCTGAGGTGTTAAATATCATCCATGAATTCTTCAGTATACTTCATCCTTGCTGTAAATACTTTCTTGCTATTAACTGTTTCAAAATAATTGTAGTGTATCTGACTGTTTTGTATAATATTCTGGTAAGTATGCAGTAATATAATATATATATATTATAAAAGTTATAGATGTATATATGTGTATGTAACTTTTGTTATATAAAACAGAAGGCCATGCCATTTTCAGGAACAATAAGTGATAACTATAGATTTATTGTTTATCAAACCAAGTAATACTATTTTCTTTATTTAACAGAAAATCAAATTTATTTATTGAAAACCAAATATCTTTTTACAAATTTTCTAGTGATTTGAAAGACAAGTAAAATAAATTCTTGTTTAGGGGCTATTAATGTTTTATAAAAATTTGAATTAGCAAAAACTTAAGTGCTTATAAGTTAATTGCCCCAAAATGTAAAGATAAATTTAAGTATGCGTGAATATCCTTTATAAAAACTATGTAAGCAAGTTAGCTTTAAATTTCTCTATCTTGACTGAATTCTAGAAAGGTTTGTAGGACATTCTAATATGTGACCGCTTTAAAAGTTTATATTAGATAAATTGCAATTTTAGGTTTTCTTTCTGCTCCTTTGAAATGTAAATATTACTGAGAACTTTCAGTCAGTTTTTTGATCTTAAGAACCTGGAAGCCATTGCCATGAAAGAAATTCTGTTACAGAAGACAGTACGCTGTGGATGTCCTGGTCTCCCCAGTAACAACAGAAATTCCTGAAATCTGTTTTTAATTTCCAGAAGCACACAGCAAACCCAACTCACCTCCCAGGTTTTCTCACGGTTTATCTCTAAAGAGAGATGTCTCTCTGTTTTTCTTTTTCAGATAGTAAGTACTCAGTAGTCTTTTATTATTATTATTATTATTGCAATGGCCTTATTAAATTACCTTATTTACCTGAAATAGTTATTCCTTGGCACTGTTAGACGTATTCACTGTATGATAAACAATTGTCTTCAGAATTTTCTCTATGTATCAAAGAAGAGAAGAAATGAGTGTGTTAGGAGATAATTCCTATGTCCATGTTCATGGTACTTTAAATGAGAAGATACTTTTTTTATATCTGGATTATACAGAAACAAATAAATGACATTAATGACTATTATTCATTGTTATTTAAAATATATTTTAAAATAATTATTTAAAACTTAATATCTGAAAAATAACTAAAGAAAGAACAGGTGATCTCAAGGAAAACTATGTTCACAGTATATCCACATATGTCTATGCATACAAGACTTGTGAGTAAAAACTCAAGAACAGTATTCTCAACCTGTGGCTCATGATTTCATTGGTCATTGTATATCAGATATCCTGTATATTGAATATTTACATTATCATCTGTAACTAGCAAAATTAGAGTTGTGGAGTACCAAGAAAATAAGTTCACATTTAGAGGTTATCATGATACGATGAACTTTTTATTAAAGGGTCACAGCATTAGGAAGTTTGACGACTGGTGATCACCAGATTTATCTCCTTGGATTCATGTAAAGCACGTATAATGGAAGTGCACTGTGTAAATGATTTCCCTCTGGGAATGAGGCTATTCCAAGAAATAAAAATAATTTCAAATCTGTGCATTTTCCCAAGAAGTAGGCAATATGAAAAATTAACTGTGAAATTCATGCTTATTATCTTAATGTAACATGAATTCTATCAACTACTTTGAACCAAATTATCATATATATTAGAGTCATTCTACACACTAGACTAAACAAAACAAACACACAAATAATAAGTTTTAGTTGCTTGGTGATTTTCGGGATCTAATGCTTTTAGCTCAAGATAGATAATGTGCCTCTATAACATGTACTTTAGGTGGTGATGGGTAAATAAATTTTAGTACCCACAAAAGAAATCCAGCCCATTAAACAATACTCATCATTTTTCACAAGCAGGCAGTTTGGCCAGAATTGGTACCAGCTAAAGAGACAAAAAAAAAAAAAAAAGAAAATACACATAAGAAATCTAAAGCTGAGTTTTCCTGTCTTGAGCTAAGTGAGTTGCCTTGGCAGCTGACATCGGTGATTTACTATCTAACAGACATCTCAGGAGCTACAGTGATTTATCCCCCACATCACTGGGGAGGGGAAGAAGGATTCCATTACATCTGTATGACAGTGATAAGCACAGTTCAATTTCCAAATTTATGACAGGAATAGAAAAACCTGTTTAAAACTAAAATTACATAAATTTACCTTCTCTCCTTATAAACATAAGGTAGTCCTCTACCTCACTTTGTTCTGATAACTTCACTGAGAAAAACTCTGTGGATTTGCAATCTTCATTTATTTTTACTTTCAAATTTTGCAATTCAATAATTAGATGTCATCCAAACAAACTGTAGAATCAGACTGTCTCTGCTATCTAGATAATCATCAAAAGGAATTAAAGATGAGGTTGAGATACTTCATTGTTATTGATATTAAACAGTAACTTACATATAAATAAGAGAGGAAAAATGTATCAGTGGTGGTCTGTCACACCTATTACATATTTCATCATGGATATTTGCCCTATTTTTGCAAACTTGTTGCATGTTTTATTTACATCAAAATGTATTAAGAAGACCTACCCTCCTTTGAGAGTCTTGCCTGGCTCCAGGCATTGTCTACTTCAAGGCACCATATCCTGTACTGTTAGGAGTCTCAACTAGAGTCACCCTGAGGTGAAATCCCTGGGCCCTGCCTTAGTCCCAGGTTTCTGGCATATCTAGAGATGCTAATGCTACCCTACCGCACTCCCTCTTCCATTTCCATTCTCTCTTTCCTGCTCTCTCTGTGTCTGATCCCTTTATCCCCACTCCCACTATCCTCCCCATCCATTCTCCCATCCACTTCCCTTTTTCTATCTGCTTTTTATGACTATTTTATTCCCCTTTCTTACTGAGATTCAAGAATCCTCACTTGGGCCCTCCTTCTCGTTTAGCTTGTTGGTTCTATGGACCTGACATGGGTATCTTGTATTTTATGACTAATATCTCCTTATAAGTGAGTACATACCATGCAGGTCTTTTTGGGTGTGGATTACCTCACTTAAATTGAGTGGAGAATGTCCCTAAACAATTGCCTGCCTGTGGATCCCATATCCCTAACTGCATAGTCACCTTGATTGGCCACATTGGGAGAAGGTGAGTGTAGTTCTGCAGTGATTGACGTTTCAGAGTGAGGTGATACCCACGAGGCTTCCCCATTCTCAGAGGAGAAGCAAAGAGGGTAACAGAGGGTTCTGCATGAGATGGGACTGGACGGAAGGAAGCTGATATTGGGATGTAAAGTTAATAAATAAACAATTTTTTTAAGGAGGGGGAAGAGCTCCCATCAGGGTCTAGAAAACATCTCAATAGTTAAGAACATTTGTAGATTTTATGAACCAGAATAGAGCTATAGTTTGGTTCCCAGAACCTATACAGAACAGCTCATAATGCCCTCTAATTCCAGCTCTAGCGCATACCCTTGTCGGGCCTCTGAATAGATTGGACTCACATACCCATATATATTCTCAGACTAACACTCGCATACATACACTTAATTAAACATAAGAGAAATTCTCCAAAGTAAAAAGAAGATTCTGCATAGACAGTTTAGTTATTAAAAGCATTGGCCGTTCTTCCTAAAGGCCCACATTTGATTTTCAACACATACATGAAAGCTCAGAAATTACATGTAATTCAATTTCCTGGAAATCTGATGCACTCTACTGGCTTATGTGGGGAACAGGGCACACACTTGGTGCAAATATACATGTAGGCAAACCACATCAAGGGATCAAATATTTTTTAAAATATTAAAAATAACAAGAACCTTCATTTATAATTATATGTACTTGTTGCACTATTAACAGCTCTGAAGGTATTCATCATTCTTAAAATATTTACATTGGCTCTGAACTGTAGGAGTTTTATATTAAGCTTCATAGATTTAATTGGATTATGCCAGCTTAGCTTTAAAAACCTAAAGCCCATTAGATTAGTTTTTATATGTGAGAAAAGTTACATAGAATATAAATATGTGTTGCTAATTAGGTGCCTATTTGGGGGATGATAGCTAGAAACAGTTAATCATTGACCATAGAACAGTAGTAATGTGATACTTTCTTAATTGATTCATAAAATGAATGGAAAAAAAGATTCACAACTAAACTATGCTTCTTTGTGAAACATAAACATACTTCCTTAATGTTATTCTTTGATTAAATCATTTTATGTGGTTAGTTTTGGTTGTTATATTTTGTAAATTTGAATTTGTTGAGAATTAAGAGCTTGGGAGATAATTGCCCACCAAATATGAAGTCACTTTTTTTAAATAAAGAACTTTATTTTAAAAAAACAAAGATAAGTGTACAAATTTTAAGCACTTTTGCATAAAAGTATACGAATACATTTTTGTCATTGCTTGGCTTTTTTTTAAGGTTTGATAGTGTGCATTAAGATATTACTAGTTACAATGAGCATAAAGTACATGTAAAACAGGATGTAACCTGGAATTAGTCAAAATTTCTTGGTGTGTAAGGAGTAATCATAATGGTTTTTTTCTTTTCTTTTCTTTTTTTAATCTTGAACTTCACATAGTCTGTGAGTTGTTTCTGGGGTGTTCAGAGCTTTCTGGGGTGCATATCCAATTATCAGTGACTGTATAGTATGTCTGTTCTTTTGTGACTGGGTTATCTCACTCAGGTCAGGTCACTTTTAATTTTAATCATGTCTCAATATTCTTTTGTTTTGTTTTGTTGTAAATACATAAGCAAGTTGGCTTTAAGGTTCTCTCAGCTTGACTGAATTCTAAAAGGGTTTGTAACACCTTCTGAGTAGGATTTCTCAGTTCTTTAAAGGTTTACATTAGGAAATTGTAGTTGATTTTTATATATGATATCTTGCATATCATATATTTGCATGCTATTGCATAGCAATAGCAAAATTATAGTTCTGAAGTATCAGGAAAATCATTCTTTGGTTGGAGGTAACGTCAGCATGAAGAACTGTATTGAAGTGTCATGGCATTAGGAAGACTGAAGCGGAAGTCATGTTTCTTCAGTGTCCTCGGGGCTTGGAATACCAACATTCCTGATCCCACACTGGATAATAGCAAATAAAACAATGAAAGGAAGGGCTCTAGTTATCCATCTCTGAATATCAATCCAGCATTAAATATACATTTATTGAATTTTATCCATTTTACAGGGTGTGATGGTTTGTATATGCTCAGCCCAGGGAATGGCACTATTCAAAGTATGTTCCTGTGGGCATGGGCTATAAGACCCTTATCCTAACTGCCTGCAAGTCAGTATTCTGCTAGTAGTCTTCAGATGAAGATGTAGAACTCTCAGCAACTCCTGCACCATGCCTGCTTGCATGGTGCCATGCTCCTGCCTTGATGACATTGGACTGAACCTCGGAATCTATAAGCCAGCCTCAACTAATTGTTGTCCTTAGGATCGTTCTCTTAGTCATGTCTGTTAAGAATATAAAAATTTCAAGACAAGGGGATACACTTTGAGTAATAAAAATTAAAGGAAAATTTATTCTGTATACATCATCCTAGTAAAATTTTATGATTGGCACAAGAAATAAAGTTTTGTTTACCTCAGTGACACAATTCGTTCTTTGTTTTTAAGTCAATCAATAATTTTTCTATGATTACTTAAGTTAATATCGAGCAGTTGTTATTCTCTGGGTTGTCGGCATGTTCAGCTATAGAGAAAATGACTGGATTCAATAAAAATTTGTCTTTGTTGATAGATATAAAGATACTAAGGGCCTTAGGTTATATGTGACTACATATAACATTATAAAAAAGCTATATATTTATTTTATAGATAACTCTATAAACAAAAGAATTCAAAAGCTGAATTAGGAAACAGAAGTCATATATCTAGTCAGTAAACCATAAGCAATAAAATCTGGATGCCAAACATGCAGGTGGACGTGGCTTTGTGTACATTGCGGTCCCGTGTTACTGTGCTCCTGATTGTTCAGTGTTTTGGTGAGTGATCAATTGTCTTTCGTTAGTATTTGTAGATAGAAATGGTGATAAGACACAGCTAACCCATGTAATCTGGAAATGTCATATGATTACATTTAATCATTAAATCAGAGATGGACATATTATAAGTTAGAAAGCTAGAAGTGAGGAAAATAGGGAAGGAGAGCACACAGAAAACACAAACTGAATAACGGCAATGAAATTATGCTATGAAATAAAAATTTCAAAATATGGAATCCCAAGCAATTATAACAGGTGCTTAAAGAAGAGAATAACTATGGAGATGTGCTTACATCCATGGGCACATGTCACTGAGACACTGGTTTCACCTCAATACTCATATAATGAGTTTGTTCAACTCATAGATTGAACTTCACAATTCAAACATATTTGGCCAAAACCAACTATCTGGATTGAACATGTCCTGAATTCATTTCTTTAATTATTTCCCAACCAGTGCAAAAACTTTTTTTTGTAGAATTCATATTTTGAAGCATAGGAAGTTGGAAGCTTCTCAGCAGGAAGAGAGCCATGAAATAGAGGGTCTAGGTATCTTAATAAAATTGATCAATGAAATAGTTAATGTGGCTGATTTTCTGCTTCTTCTCCCTGAGGAATGATGATCGGTTATGAGGGAGAGGCTTTAGTGGTGGACAACAATCGACTTCACGTTTTTTGTACATATTATACAATCTTCTCTTCAAATCAGGAAGGGAAGAAGGGAATTCATCCCACACCAACACATAAAAATGTTGCCTCTGCTGAACACACTCAGACAAAAGTATTACATGAAATATCTATCTCTTTAAGTGATTTGTTCTCTCTCTCTCTCTCTCTCTCTCTCTCTCTCTCTCTCTCTCTCTCTCTCTCTCTCTCTCTCTCTCTCTCCCTCTCTCTTTCTCTCTCTCTCTCTCTCTTTCTCTCCCCTCCTCCTTCTCTTTCTCTCACTCTGTTTTTCTAAAACATGGCTGAGTGTTGAGGTCTTGCTTTTCTTGAGTTCTTATTCACTCCTGAAATAAGAGCTCACCTCCCTATTGAAGCAGAAATTGTAGTAAGAGAATAGCATTTAGAAAACATTGTCTAGAAGTTACATGCAAATCCAATTTTGTCTGAATAGCAACAGGTTTTGGAAAAATAAATCCTGCACAGACAGTGGATTCTCTGAGTGAAGGGAGTGAAGGGAGTCCTATCACTCAGATTGTGATTGACAGTTTTTTTAGTTTAAATGGTTCTTATCATAGGACTACTAACCACTCCTCTTTATCAGCATGGCCAAAGGCTATAAAACACCAAAAGGCATTGGAAAGTTAATTTTATAAATATATAAAAGACAATTAAGTCCAAAAATATGCTATACAAATTCACATCCTGGAAAGGAACTTTTAATTATCAGTTGTTTACTTTTCTAAATTACCAAGTGATGTTGCTTGGAAATTCTCATTCATCTGTTTGCTTAATTCTGACTCTTACACAAATATCTGTTTTTCATGCTGTGAGAAAAATTCTAGAACCTGATTTTACTCTTCCCATAAGTAAGAAATTGAATCATATTTTTTCATAAGTGATTCAAATGACACTTATTTTAGCATTTCGCTCAAAATAAAAAAGCATTTAAACAGATTAGTTGAAATTTGCATGTCATAGGACAGATGAATTATAAATCATAAAAAATATTTATAGTTTTATTCATTATTTTTTATTATTGTTATTCATATTGCTTCATATATACACAAAGATTGTTCAAATTTAAATTTTAATGCTGAAAGTTCATTACTCATTTTTTGTTATGCACAAAACGAAGGTCAATGTGTAATGTTTACTTCCAACGTCACACACCCCTTAAGCATTAAAATTTTGTCTAAGTTAGATACAATTATATACTTTACATAAGATCATAAAGAGTTATGAACATTTTAAGTGACAAAAAGCAGTTATATATCACTTCCTGTGAAAAAATATACTGGGTGGGAGCGTCCTTCCCAGTAAACAGCTGCCCTTCCCTTGAGTGAGCTGCAAGTTATCCTTGCAGATGCTCAATAATACACAAAAATAAAATGCTACTTAACAGCCAAACTTCATGATTCAGCTTCCTCAGAGGTACTATCTATGTTTAGGAAGATTTTCAGTGATACAGATATTTCTGAGTAATCTATACTCCTGGAAATAACACCTCACCTGTATTGTATAAGAAAGACTTTGGTGAAATAGGTCTTTGGTATATCATTGGTATCCATTTGAATAAGTGGACACTTCTTCTGCCCAAGAAAACTTTATAAAACAATACTGATATGAGTTTGACATGTGTCATTAAAACTTCTATAACCTTTTCCACAGGACCATGAGAGACATGACCCTTACTGTAAACTCTACAGGATTGCCTGACAAAGAAATGGTCAGACACACACACACACACACACACACACACACACACAATCATAAATAATAAAAGAATGCCACATTTTTCCTCTGTGAGGAGGTAAAGGAGCATTTTCTTTCTGTAAAAGCACAATGAGAAAGAATTTCCTATGATCTATGATCCTGTGCATCCCACTCTGTTGTTAAGCTACTTAAGTTATGGTATTCTGTTATAGCAGCTTTAATTCATTGATAGAAATCAGTGGGAAGAGCTACAAGTTAGCCCATTGTGTGACAGGATTTCAATTGACCCCCTGCTTGTAGTCAAGAGCACAACTGGATTACTGAAAGGGAATAAAATACCAGGAGAGATTAGTGCATTGCAATCCCAGTGACCAGAGATGTTCAGAGAGGAAGAGTCAGACAGGTAAAGGAGGGAAGGAACACAGGGACCAGCACACACATACCTGATGACAACAGATTGTCAACCACTGGCAACATAAGGCCAAGAACACAAAATAGCAGTTTTAAAATGTCTGCTTTGGAGTACCATGAATGACAGAAAATTGTTTTACTTTATGTTTCTCTGCTTTCTTCAAAATGACCACATCAACCTGCTGGCAATGCCTGACTATACGACAAAATCTTAGGAGAGAAATCAGAACACAGAAGTTAGGGAACATAGGACTGAGCGGCTCCTAGCCCCTAAGATACTCCCCTCAGTTGCTGCTATAAGACCATTAAAACCTTCACAGACTTGCATCTTGAAGAAGTCCTGCTCTCATGGAGCTCTGAACTCTGCATGCACTTTAGAGTAAGTTTATTCTGCTTGAAATTTCACCTATGAGTTGTTTTGGTTTCTATTTCCCTGATGACTAAGGATGTTGAACATATTCTTAAGTGCTTCATGAATATTCAATATTCCTCAGTTGAGGAATCTTTGTTTAGCTCTGTATTGCATTTTTAATAGGATTATTTGGTTCTCTGTAATCTAAGTTCTTGAGTAATTTGTTTATATTGGATATTGGCACTCTATCAGATGTAGGATGGATAAAGATATTTTCCCAATCTGTTGGTTGCCATTCTTGTCCCATTGACACTGCCCTTTGCCTTATAGAAGTTTGGCAATTTATGAGGCCCTCTTTGACAATTCTTGATCTTAGAGCATGAGCCCTTGGTGTTCTGTTCATGAAATGTTCTCCTGTGCCTATATGTTTGAGGTTATTCCACATTTTCTCTTATATTAGTTTCAGTGTATCTAGTTTTATGCAGAGGTCCTTGATTTATTTAGACTGAAGCTTTTCACATAGAGATAAGAATGGCTATATTTTCATTTTTCTACATGCTGAACACCAGTCAAACCAGCACCATTTGTTGAAAATGCTGTCTTTTTTTCAATGGATGGTTTTAGCATCTTATTCAAAGAGCAAATGACCATAGGTGTGTGAGTTCATTTCTGGGTCTTCAATTCTTTTCCACTGATCTACCTGCCTGTCTCTGTACCAATACCATGCAGCTTTTTGTCATAATTGATCTATAATATAGCTTTAGGTTAGGGATGGTGATTTCCCCCATAAGTTCTTTATCTGTTGAGGATAATTTTCACCATCCTGAGGTTTTTTTTTTTATTTCAAATGAATTTTTAAATTGTTTTGTCTAACTCTATGAAGAATTGAGGTAGAATATTGATGGAGATTGCATAATCTGAAGATTGCATTTGGCAAGATGTCCATTTTAATTATAATCATGAAATTCTTAGCAAATGGATGGAACTTAAATATATCATGGTGAGTGGAGTTATTCAGTCACAAAATAACACACATGGTATGCATTTACTGATAAGTGGATATTAGAACAAAAGCTCAGAATACCCAAGAAACTATTTACAGGGTATATGAAGTTCAAGAAGAAGGGAGATCAAAATGTGCAAGCATCAGTCCTTCTTAGAAAGGGGAACAAAATATTCGCGGAAGGAAATTCATGGACAAATAGTGGGGCAGAAACTGAATGAAAGGCTATCTAAAGACTGAACCATCTGGGGATCCATCCCATACCCAGCCACCAAACCCAGTCAGTATTGCTGATTTCAAGAAGTGCTTGGTCTTAGGAGCCTGGTATATCTGTACCCTGAGAGGCTTTTCTGGAGTCTTCCTGATACTGATAAGGATCTTGCAATGAAAGAGTTAGAGAAAGGACTAAAGGAGCTAAAGGGGTTTGCAACCCCATAAGAAGAACAAAAATATCAACCAACCAGACACCCCCCCACATGGCTCCTCGGGACCAAACCACCAACCCATATGTACTCTGTGAGGTATTTTATAAAAATATTGAGATGAAGCATATGTTTTATGGAGTTTTATGATGTATGGGGGGAAGGGAGATGCCTCCTGCAAACCCATGTTGAGGCATCCCTTCCCACTGAGGGCATAGAATGGCATAATCTAGAATAGAGTGTATTTAGGGCATAGGGAGGGGTGTTGAGAGGTTTGTAGGGGCAAAGAGAGGACGAGGGAGAGGGAAAGGGAGAGGGAGAAAGAGAAAGAAACAGAGACAAAGAGAGAGACAGAGAAACAGAAACAGAGAGACAAAGAAACAGAGAAACAGATGTAGAGGAGTAGAGGCTGTCCATGAGCACATGGAGAGAGGTGGTATAAAGGAATGGGGAGAGAGCAGGGGCAAGAAGGCAAGAGCAAAAGAGGGGTGAGCGCGGAAGAGGAACAAGAGAGTGAGGAGGTAGCAATCAGCCCCTTTTATACTGTCAGCCATATCTGGCTCCTGCCAGGTAACTGTGGAGTAGAACTTAGACAGAATGCTAACTCATATGTTGGTACCCATAACTCCAGAAGCATATATAGCAGAAAATGGCATTTTCTGGCATCAGTAGAAGGAGAAGCTCTTTGTTCTGTGAAGGCTTTTTGGAAGAATGCCAGTATGCTGAGGTAGGAATGGATGGGTAAGAGGGGGATCCTCCTCATAAAAGAAGGGCAGGTAGGAGTGGGGGAACAGGAAAAGGGAATAATACTGGAAGTATAAAAGTTTTAAAACTAAAAATTAATAATAAAAAAGAAAACTTACAAACCTTTGAAGTGATAAAAGACACATTGTTTACGAATTCAATTTAAAATCATACTGAAATGTAGATTTCATTTTTAAATGAAATACAAGAATCCAAATCTTTAAAAAAAATATTTCACTTCTGGATTTAAAATCAAAATCTCACAAAGACTCACCTCTGTGGTCTTTATATTTCATTCTTCAAATTCTCAAGACAAGAACTGCTCTGCCTTTGGCTCCCTGTGGCCATCATAGTCAAACCTTGGTTTGCTCGGGCTCTAGTTTCTCAGGAAAGACTTTAGAACCCTCGAAGAGGAGATTTGATGTGTATTACTGATTGCCAACTTGACACACAAAGGGAAAAAGAACCTCACTTAAGGAATTACCTCCATTAGATTATCCTTTGGGCATATATGGGTATGGGAAATGTTTTATTTCTAATTCATAAAAAATGCATATTCCTGGTCAGCAGTGCTATGGTGATCAAGTGGTCCTGGATTGTATAAGGAAGCTGAGCAGACTTTAGGGGGAAATATCACTGAAGCAGGATTCATCTGTGGCCTCTGATCCTGTTCTTGTGTCTGCATCCCTGCCCTGAGTTTGTCCTTTAGTTTTCCTCAGTAATAGACTGTGACTTGTCCACAAAGTAAAACTTTTCCCCGTAAAGCTGCTTTTGGTCTGGGCTATAATCACAGCAAAAGATAAGCAAACCAGAATAGACGGGTTAGGGAGCTCTTTAACATAGCCATGCCATTACAACCAATCTGAGAAGTGAAATTTGAATAAGAATAAAATGTCAAAGGTAATATGACAAAGCAAACTCTAGATATATGTGAAATGTAATCCCAGAAATCAGAGAAAAAAATTATATAGACATTTGAAGTGGTGATAAGGGATTAATGGTCACTAGCAAGAAAGCCATTTCTGGAAGATTGTGAGGACCTGTGGAAGATTAGGAGAGATTTTTAGTAAGCAGATCTGGAGAAAGTAGAGCCTAGCATTGAAGAGTTAAGAAGGAGAAAAGGAAAAAGACTACCCCAGGGAATCAATGGTGTCAAAGGCTGATTTTCTGGGAAGGAGGGAATTAAATTGCTATTGGACAGTTGCAGGGAGCCAAGTCTCAAAAGGAATAAATTAATTCCCAGTGATGGTTTCATTTAGCAGAAATTCTCGTCATTTATGTCAAAATAATTTTTAGTATCTTAAAAGATGTTTTCATTTTTTTTTTAATTCCTAACATTCTTGTGAGTACTTACATCTACACACTTAAAATCTTTCCTGATACCAAGGAGTATTTCATTAAAAAATATTCTGGAAACTTTAGCAGAAAGTCTCTCTGGAAAGT